>NC_047534.1:14817346-15119429 GCF_012275295.1 Melopsittacus undulatus
TTTGCACATGAGACCTGATTACTTCTTGAAGTACATTTCACGTAAGAAGTTCATATTTTAGCATGGTAATATCCCACTTACCATTCATGACAGGGAAGATGGCAAATACCAAGTCATTAAGGACTTAAATATGCCAAACCAGATAACATGCACCACAGAACATCTATAGAAAATGCTGGAAAGCTCCAAGAATAAGCTATATTCATTTTGAAATCACGAGAAAACTAGGGAAGCTCTGAATTATTTCCATGAGGAAAGTAAAGGGAAGCTTAATGTTCTGTTTTTATGAAAGGCAATAAATGGGACCTTCTAGGAAATCACAAGTCATTTGGCCTGGAAGTGCTGTTAAAGCAAGTCATGAAACAACAGAAGGTAATAAAGAAACACAAAAATAAAACAATTCAGCTAAATTATGTTATTTGCCACAATTCTAAGGCAGGTTATTTAATAGCACCACTAATCAACTGATGCAAAAAGTTTTCCAAAGTTCTGAAATATTCACATTCTAGAAATTTATGTATTCATTTAGCATGACTTTCACTTTTGACAATGGCTAATCAATATAGGTGGGTTTCAACTAGTTTTCCCTTAGATCTCTTGTGCTATTCCAGACCTGTATTAAGAACTTTGACAAAAAAGTCAAGAGTTGGTAGCTAACAGTTGAATTATTTATCAGCTACACCTTTGACTTATTTCCCTTTCCTTTCCCATCTCTCATCTTACTGTATGACACTTAACTGCTTGCTAAAACCCAACAGCACTCATTCTAACTGAGACAACAGATAGGTAAAAGCATTGTGTAAAGATCTGTACTAGGCTTCTGTACAATTCAAGTTCTACTTTTCTAATTAACAGTTAAAGTTGACTTTCTTTCTCCTCTTCCTCCCCTTAAAAAGTAAGGACTAAAAATCAAACACATTTTATTATCAAAGATTCACAATACACTGAACTGAACTTTTGCAGTTAGTATAATTTGTCACAGTTAAGGAGAAGAGCTGGGTATTTTCTCTTTAGTAATACTTCATATGTCTCCTGATTTTACAACAAAACTATATTCCCAAATACATCTCTGTACATTTGTCTTACATCTGCCAGCTCTTTATCTGGAAAGTATATTTTTACAGTTTGGGTAGATTATTATTAATATTTAAATTATTACTCATATTTAAGCCTCCACTTTTGCCCTTACATATAGATGTTGGCAGCCATAAAGACTCTTTCTACAGACACTACATAGTAAAGTGCTAACAAATACACACCATACCGTGTGCATGAATGTGGTCCATCTGCATATGGTCAATCTGATTTGTCTTCTCCACACTTGTGCAGCGACTGTGGTGGTGTTCAAAATGAATGGCTGATCACCCCCCTACTACTATACCAAGGTCTTCACTTCATGACAGTTAAAATCAGGAGTGTATATCACACCCTTTCTTGGGGATGTGGAGTTGAGGGGAAGAAGGGCTCACATATTTGCTGCAGGAAAGGCTTTCATTTTCCCCTCGTTGTTTACTGACCTGTGCTGTAGGAAAACAAGTTCTCTTCTAGCTCTTAGAAATATTTTACTTAGCTCTACGGGTTATTTAAATCTATTGGACAATTGCAAACATCAGCATAATGTGCCTCTGAGAATGTCTTAAGGATAATTTTGAAAAAAGTCTCACATGATACTAGTTCTCTTTTTTAAATAAAAGCTACAGAAAATTACTACTTCCATACAAAGCCATTCCATTACCATTTTATCCTTTTCCTCCCACACAAGAATATACCTCAGTACTTTTAATTTCAGCACAAGAATTGAGAAAAGATGTAAAGGTTCACCAGAATGACTGTAGTTCTTTCAAGATGCCAAATGCTGTCTTCAGTCCTGATATAAAGAGTACTTACTAGTAACTTCAATCTTTGGACAATTCTGCTAGTTCATTCTTGACTGCTGATATTATCATTTGCTGTAAATACTGTTTCAGAGCTAGTGCTCCCTATATGAGAGATTGAATTCCCTTTATTCATTGCAGGGAGGCATTTCATTTGAGCTGTTTTTCAGTAAAATAAGAGGATGACTCCTTTTACTCCCTGCTCCCAGCCTTTGAAGAAAAATCCTCTATCCAGCCCATGCAGCAATTGCACCACCTGATGGAGCGATCAGTGGAATCCCAATTATCCTGCGGATTTTTCCCAGCAGCAGGTCAGAATTTACCTCCAATTACTAGGCTGGTTAAATATGGCTTCAGAACATTTTTGAGCTAACCTCAGTTTAAGAATAGAAGTGTATGTGCAGAATAGCACGTACTTAATACTGCTTATATTCTTGATGTCCTGCTTGTCATGACAGTTGGTAATTAATCAACATGAATTTGAAGTACAGTACACTTGCTCTGCCAAATGAAATGGAGCAGTATGGAAGCTCTGTGTACTAAGGCAAGCCCAATAAAACACAATACCTCAACCTGCATCTAAAACGTAAAAGTCAAGAACTCACATTCTATATCTTGATTTGTTAATATATGGTTCATGTGATTTTAAGCCATTTTTTCCATGTCTGTGTGTAAACACCACATCACAGCACCACTCCATATATCCATACAGCATTCACTTGCTCTTCCCTGGTGCAAACCAAGTATGGTTCAATCTGGGCAAAGATTGAAAGGCCATATATCTGAAGCCACAGCAGACAATACTCCTGGCTAGCTGATTACTGCTGTGCAAAAGGCATTAGCATTTTGAAGTACTATGGACCTAAGCATATCTTGCCTACCTGTTCTCACAATAAATTAAGAAATATTTAATGAGGTCCTCAGACTGCAACTTTACCACAGACTAAGAATTAAATCAACTATACAATGTCAGCAGTACTGCAAGCAACCTCTTGAATCTGGAGCAACTTCCATCAAAATCACAGAGTGAGGAGGGAGGAGAATAAAAATTCCTCTTTCTACAAGAGCAAAGGCCTTAAGCCAAAAACAACAGTACCATAGCCAGAATTAGACAGCATGACAGGACAGCCAAAATGGAAAGAATCAATAAAAAGATTTATTTATATCAGAAATTTTTCTTACTTGGTCCAAGTAATTTAGGAGCCTTCTGTAACTTCTCAGTAGCCACTCAGATTCACCCACTGTCAGACACTGCTGCAGAAAAATGGACTCAGTCAGAGATCAATGTGATCAGACAAAAGCCATTTATTACAAATCATCTATCCTTTTTATACTGTTGTCTGCATCTGCTTACAATAGCTTGCTGTATTATAATTGGATACATACACAATAACTTGCTGTATTAAGACAATACTGGCTCTATTAACATTGGATACATATTCAATAGTTTGCTGTATTAGTGGATACTTATTCAATGGCTTGCAGTATTAAGATTGGATACATATACAATGTAGCACACAGCAACTAGTATACAATTGGTTAAATTAAGCATATGGGAACCTAGCCTTTAAAACTTGCTAACAGTTCACTATTGTGTCTTAGCACATTTGAGTTTCTTCTTATCTTGTTTGCACTGTTACTTTTGCTTCTTTATCCACAGTTTTCTTCATCCTCAGTTCATGTCGAGCTCCACGTAGCCACTTGCTGACTTGGGAACGTGGCCATTCTTTGCTAAAAATCCTTCCACATCTCCCCCTTTTTCTTGTTGCACAAGCCAAACGCGCTTCATGGCATTTATAACCATGCGTTGGATATATTGAAAAGTACAAAGCAACGAAACTAAAATTGTTAGAATGACAATACACACTATTAGTCCACCTTTTACTAAAGAAACCAGCCAACCTCGCAGTCCCCATTCACCTAATAAATTGTCCAGCCAAGAAGCTTGTCCATCCTGGTATACTGTGTGTAGGATTTTAGCATGCTTCCATATTTCATTCACACTCTGCAACACCTTCCCTGATTGGTCTATATAGCTACAATATGGCTCATTAAGCAAATTACATACACCACCAGCTTTGGCTGTCAAAATGTCTAGGGCTCTTCTATTCTGAAACACTATCTCTTTTAATTAATCTATCTCCTTTTGTATGCCAAAAAGAGCTTCTGCAATTCAGTTTGCAATAAGCTCCATCTCTCCTGATATGTTAGCTGTTTCTCTTTCCAGTTGTGCTACTCCCAAACCAGGTATTAAGGCTCTCACAAAACTGTGGTAGCCAGTACCATAAGTTACAAGCTGGTTGTTGACACCTCTTTTCTTTTGGTTAGATCTCCATAGACCTCGTACTATGCTGTGAAAGTCACTATGATTATATAGTTTTAGTGGAAGAGCTAACACCTCCATAGTACACTGTCCTCTCCACTTTCTTGGCAGTTGCTTTCTAGCCTTCCGATCCCCACAAAGCCACCAATATCTGTCTGGGAGATTGCAAGAGACTAAGTTAGTCATAACACGACTCCTTAGGTAGTCAGCCCACTGCTGTGATCCAGTTCCATTGGTATATTTTCCCTTGGAATCAACACCAGCAGGATGAGTTATTTTTAATTTCACAGCTGACCAATTTCCTGATGACATATTGATTTTACCCATATTGATTCCCCTGTCAAATAGTTAATATATGGAATTGAGTTGTTGACTAGTTCCCAATTAAAGATCGTTGCTTCCATAGTTACAGTGGCTTGTCTACACTGATATGATGTGTTCAAAAGGCTATAAGGGTCAAGACTCTTCCAATTGCTTAAAGGGATTCCTAACAGCAGTGCATTAAATTGCTCTACATTTCCACACACCCAACAATGTTTTACTTTCGTATAATTCACTGCCTTTTCTAACAAACCTACATAAGCGTTGGCCTCAAAAGCAGCATTGGCTATCTGAAATACAAGCATTATTATTGATAGAAAAAGCTATCGATTTACACTCATGTTTGTTCTTTTGCTTCCAAACAAACCGCTTCTGACAATCACATTTAGTTTTCTCCCAGTGCTCAGGAGGAATCTGCCATATACATGGCACCAATAGAGGCTTTGAACATTCAAACTTTAGAAAAGCTATTGATGTTCAGAACTTCAACGCCTGTTTTTGCAACTTGAATTCCCCTTCTAAATATCTAGGTGTAAGACCTGGTTTATGGCCTGGAACAAGTAATATACAAGCCAATTCATGAGCCTGCATAAGTACTTAGTGCACACACCATTCACAAGGACTCTGTGCAAAAGGTGGTCTGACCCATAACTGTTGATTACACTCTAAAACACTCATGCAATACACACAGCTCACAAGACCCAGAAGTTGGACAAATTAAATGAAGTTGATTCAGTTGATTCATTCAATCATCGACAAGAGGGGTGTTCTGGCAGCGCTGACTCTTTCCAGGGTTTCACCCACTGAGCTAGCACCCATCATGGACCAGAATCTGTAATTACACACATATAACCTCAACCAGTTAGTTTAACTTCTGCAGGACCCTTCCAAATACCAGTTTCCAAATCCTTGTACTGGACCAAAATACCCTGAGTTTTAGTCATAAAACCTGAACCTAGTGCCTGACTGTGAATTATAGCAGGAGGGTCATTAGATTCTCCTGTCAACAGCAAAAAATTCAGAACATATACAGCTTTCTGTAACCTTCCTACTGGTGTAAGTCCTTCTTCCCCTGTTTTTTTGTTTTTCCAACAACTGTTTCAAAGTTTGATGTGTTTGTTCAATAATAGCCTGCCCTGTAGGAGAATGAGGAATGCCAGTGATATGAGAAATGCCCCAATTATTCAAAACTTTAGAAAGTGTTGAAGAAGTATAGCTAAGTGCGTTGTCTGTTTTGATCTGTAAAGCTACTCCCACAGCTGCAAAACAATCACGTAGATGTACAATTACATGGCGTTCAGTTTCACCAGCCAGGGGAGTGTCCCAGACAAAGTGAGAAAAGGTGTCAATAGTAACATGGACATATTTTAATTTCCCAAAAGAAGGTACATGAGTCACATCCATTTGCCAAAGTTGGAGAGGTTGGAGGCCTCAAGGATTGACTCCAAGGCCTATACCTACTGTTTGGCCTTGACAATCAAGACAAGATTGCACAATGCCTCTGGCATCTGTTAGGGACAGGCCAAACTGTCAAACTAACATTTTTGCTGATTGATGGAAGAAGGCATGGGGTGCTCGAGCTTGTTGAAAACTATTTACAGAGGGCCTTGCCTATGCCGGAGCAACTAATTTATCCACTCTGTTATTGCCTTCACTAAGGCTTCCTGGAAGGCCTGAGTGACTGTGAATATGCATAATGAAATATGAACAGTTACGATTATTCACAAGATATAGCAAGGTTTTCAACAAGATCCACAACCTGTGATTAGCAACTTCTTGTAAAATCACCCTTTCTATACGTTGAACAATGCCTACAACATATAAAGACTCGCAGCCAACATTAAGAGGGGTGTCAGGCCATTGCTGAAATACTGCAACAACAGCACTTAGCTCTAGTGTTTGTAGTGAACCAAAAAAATGACCAAATATTTTACATTCTTTCCAACCATTGTCTGTTTTCCAAACATATCCAGCTGTGTGATTAATTTTGCTTGCATCTGTAAAGACAGTTAATCCTACAACAAGTTTTCTAGAATAAAAAGTAACATCTTCAAACTGATTATTCTTTAACATTGTGAACATCTTATGAGGTGGAAAATGTATATTAAGAGGACCAACAAAATCTATGAGAGCAGACTGGAAGGCAGAGCTAGATTGTTGTGCCCAGTGCAACCATACCCTGGTAAGAGGCAGACAAATTTGTAATGGATCACAGCCAATAATTTCCTAACAATGTGAATGACCTCCCACAATTAGAAGATACTTCTAGCCGAGTAGTTAGTTTTGCATAATCAATAAGGTAAGAAAATCCTCTCCAAAATGCATAAAGGATCAGTCTTTTGAAAATTCCATTGTGCTAGTAGACTAAATGGATGATACTCACTATTGACAATAAAATAACCTGTAAATCTGGATTCCATTGAGAGCCATAAGCATTGGTAATTTTTGTCATGATGTGATCTAAGGCCTCATACTGGGCTCTGGACAGAACTTTTTTGTTCTGCCTTTGACTCACCCTTTAAAAGAGGCATGAGAGCAGTCAAATCATCATTTGTAATTCCACACAAAGGACAAATCCATTGAATATCACCCATTAATTTCTGCACATCAGACAAAGTTTTTATCTGCATGGTAATTTTAACCTTTTGGGGCCTAATTTCAGTTCCGGAAATGATCCACTCCAGATATTTCCAAGCGGCTTCACGTTGCACTTTCTCCAGTGCAATTGTCTGACCAGCTTTCGCCTATTCTGATTGTAGCAGGCAGAGCAGATGGTCCTTGTTTAAATCTTTGCCTGCAATTAGAATATCACCCATATAGTGATAGATTACACATTTTTGCAGTTTTTGTCGAATCGGTTGCAATGCCCAGGCAACACAAAGCTGACAAATAACAGGAGAATTTTTCATACCTTGAGGTAAAACAACCCATTCATATCTCTTAGCTGTCTCTCCTTTGTTAATTGGTGGGACAGAGAAAGCAAACTTTTCACAATCACTTGGATGTAGAGGAATTGTGAAAAAACAACCCTTTAAACCAATTATTATTAAATCCCAAACCTGAGGTATCATTGAAGGACTAGGTAAGCCAGGTTGTAAAGCACCCATGTCTTTCATGATCTCACTAATAGCTCTGAGGTCATGCAACAATCTCCATTTTCCACTTTTCTTAGGAATAGTAAATATGGGAGTATTCCATGGACTAGTGGATGGCACAATATGGCCTGCTTTTAACTGTTCAGTGATCAATTGGTGAATATGGGACAGCTTGTCTTTTGTCAGCGGCCATTGATCAACCCGTACAGGTGTTTCAGTAAGCCATTGCAACTTACAGGTTGGCCGTCCCTCAATGGCCGCCACTAAAAATTTTTTATGGTCAGTTTCATTCCCATTTGACTGAGAGCATCTCATCCAAGCAATGCAATAGGAGAGGACATAACATATGGTCTAATACGGGTATGACTCCCATCGGACAGGAACACATCCACCAATTCTTTCCTGATTTGAGTTGATTGCTTTCCCCCTATTCCGACTACTCCTGTGGTAGCAAGTTCCAAAGGCCAGGTCTTTGGCCATTGATGATATGGTATAATAGTGACATCAGCTCCCATATCAATCAACATAGACAACTTGTTTGATTACCACAACCCCTTATAGAGACCTGGTCTTCAGGTTTGTGCTTTGCTATGTCTAAAGCAAATAAAATCTGTGGTATTCCCGTGGAACCCCATGATTTCCTCTAATTTTCTCTCCTACCTGAGGGACTTTTGCCTCAAATGGGATTAATTGAGCCATTTTTGAATTTTCAGGACTATTGACTGGAGGAGCATGTGTTTGCACCATGATTCCAATATTTCCAGTATAGTAGCGTCAATTACACCAGGTAATACAAAGATTCTTTTCCTTGATGTTGATGAATGACCCAGTAGCAAAGTACATAACCCATGCCCAAGGGGCCCATTCAATTTAGATGAAATGCAATGAACAGAGGTATCAGTTATGGTAAAGTCTATAGCCATATCTACTCTGGCACTCCCCCCAGTGGCAGAGCGGACACTGCCCAGTTACCCTAATTTTGTGTCGTCACGCTGGGTGATGTCGCACTCACATTGAAATTTCCCAAAGGTGTTCCATCCTTTTTAAACCTTGAATGACATTCAGTTGCCTTGTGCCCAAATTTGTCACATCTAGTACATTTGCCTGCAAAACCCGAAACACCACTCTGGGGGGGGCAAATCGCTGAAATAGTTTTCTTTGTAGTACAATGCTTTTTAAAATGCCTCATCTGGTCACAATTGTAACATTTTGCACCCCTGGTACTCCCATGATCACCTCGACCTTGTTGTAAAAGGGGTTTAACAGCAGCAGCAAAAGCAGAAGCCATGTGTCCGGCCTTTTCCTCTGTTGTGCCCACCTTAGAACAAGCATCCATCATTTCCCAGAGACCAGAAGATTTTTGCAAAGCCTGCAAATTACGCTTGCAAGTAGGGTTAGCATTTTCCATTGCCAGAGACATAAGTACAGATTCTTCAGCACTAGATGCCAAATCAGTATTCTTTTCAATAGCCTCTGATAATTTATCAATAAATTGCATATGTGGCTCAGTAAGTCCCTGTTTTATCGATGTATATGAAGGATTAGGTTTTCCTGCTTCCGGCACAACTTTCAGAGCAGCTAAAGCCAATTGCTGTGCTTGCTGTAAAACCTCAATTCTCATATGAGACTGTACTCCATCAGGGTGAAATTGTCCTTTTCCCAATAACATTTCAGATGAAACACCATGAGAAGGATCATTAGGATTACAACCTAAATTCTCATCCACAGCTCTTGCAGCAAGTTCCTGAAACCCACTTTTGAGATGTAAGAGCTGTGAAGGAGATAACAAAACTGCAGCCCCTCTGAGACAATCATTCAGAGTTAAGACAGTACAGGAAAACAAAGCAGATAACATTTGTTGCATATATGAGGAAGACTGAGTAATTGCTCCCTTAAGCTCTTTCATAGTTTTCCAGTCTATAGGAGTCCAGACAAGCTGTCCCTGAACATTTACAGCAACAGGAAACACAACGGGAACATCAATCGGTAAAATAGTACCATCTATGACTGCATCCTGAATGCAACCTTGCCATCTCATGGCACCAGGATTAGTTTGATTAGAAGATGTCAGAGTCGGTGGTAATGGCACATCAAAGGGATTGATCTTGTCCAGTTTTTCTGGAGCTTGCTCCCCCTCCTTTGCCCCCAATTTTTTCCAAACGGTCTCACAAGTCCTGAAATTTTTTATCTAAAAGTTTTGTCCATTGTCCCCATTCCCGCTCATTTTGCAGCTCCGGTGGGAGCGATGCAAGTGGTGGTGTAGGTGGCAAAGGTGGATAGTTATTTGGAGCTTCATTATCCTCCTCAGGAGACTGCCACCCTGGTAAAAAGTTTTTGAGAGTGATTTCAGGGGTAGTAGCAGCACGAAAAGGGTTAACATCAGGTTGCTTCGGTTGCTCATTAACCCCTACAGGCTCCCGAGTATCAGGTGAAGCTGCTGCCAGTAAAGGCACTATCGGCACAGGATAGGGGAAGGGCACAGGATCTTCAAACATTTGTACTTTACAGCGCACAGGCTTTTGAACAGAATGTTTTATGCCTGAAACAGGCGACACTACCATAGCTGTAGCGCCGGGTGCCAAATCAAATGTAGGTGCTGTCCCCTGCTGTTGTGAAGGCGAGTCAGAGAAAGCTGTAAAAGCTGACTTTGCCACCTGTTTTTCAGCCTTCATCGCGGCTAGAGTCTCTTTCAGCAATCGCCAGAGGGAAGCAAGAGGCTTTGCTTCTTTGCAAAGTAATTTCATCCCACAGGCGTGCCCCAATTTTTTTCCCAAGTCTCAAGCTCAAAAACTCCATTAACCCCCTGGATCAGCTCTTTACTCCAGGGCAATAGTCTTTTTAACAGATTATTGTCACTGTATCCCTCTCACAGAGAGGATATGCTGGAAGAGCTTAAGGGTGGCCGTTTCTTCTTTGCTTAATTGGTTACCCATCCCAATCCTCTTCCAATCCCATTGGCTGCTCACCTTATTTACACTGTGCAGTGCCTTCCAGGCTCAAGGCTCCGATCCGAGGCGTCTACCTCCAAGGCATCTACCTCCCAATCCTGGTCCAGCCGGATTGCATCCAGATGACGTCCCTGCAGCTCCACGTTCCACTTTCTTTGGTGTTATGTGCTTCAATTTGTTTAATTTGAACATGAAAATATAGGGGGGTGCCCTATATTTGTCGCAGAAAAATGGACTCAGAGATCAATGTGATCAGACAAAAGCCATTTATTACAAATCATCTATCCTTTTTATACTGTTGTCTGCATCTGCTTACAATAGCTTGCTGTATTATAATTGGATACACACACAATAACTTGCTGTATTAAGACAATATGGGCTGTATTAACATTAGATACATATTCAATAGTTTGCTGTATTAGTGGATACTTATTCAATGGCTTGCAGTATTAAGATTGGATACATATACAATGTAGCACACAGCAACTAGTATACAATTGGTTAAATTAAGCATATGGGAACCTAGCCTTTAAAACTTGCTAACAGTTCACTATTGTGTCTTAGCACATTTGAGTTTCTTCTTATCTTGTTTGCACTGTTACTTTTGCTTCTTCATCCACAGTTTTCTTCATCCTCAGTTCATGTCGAGCTCCTCGTAGGCACTTGCTGACTTGGGAACGTGGCCATTCTTTGCTAAAAATCCATCCACAAGACACTGCAGCTGTCAAAGACTGGGAGCAAGAAGCCAATTCCTTCCTTCAACCTAAATCTGTTTGTTCTGCTGGCAAAATCCAAGTGCCTTTCTGGAGGAAAAGGAATCCAATATGACCTTGAGCACTACTCGTATTTTTAATACTGATTTGGAAATTATTAAGAACTACCTGTGATTACTGTTGCAAAATTAGTTTTCTTTGCCTCAGGATTTTTTTTGGGGGGAGGGGGCTGTGTAGGTGCATTATGGTGCATTCAGGAACTGCATTTGATTTCATTTAAAATGTTCTTTCCATCCGGCTCGTGTGCTAAGAATTGACCTTGTGATTGTTTATTTATTTTCACTATAGAGGAGGGCAGACCATTGTAGATGTGTCAGAATTCTGGAATGAACTGCTTGCCTTGGGTCCTCTAAGGATCAGATTAACCTCAAGAAAAATGCCTCTAAACCCCAACTTTAGGACCTGGATTTGATACATGATCAGACCGCCGATTTTCACTACAAAAACTTTGATATTTGGCTCCTGAAGCTGGAGAGAGCATTAATGCTGACTCATTCATTGATGGATTACGCCTATGGGTTTAGTTATGATTTTTTTTTGTGTCATTCTTCCTCTTTCACATTTTGTGACTAGTTGAACTGCCTGGAAACTGGCAAACATCTGCTTTCTTACTTTTTAAAAACTTTGCAATCACTAAAACACTTGGCTAGAAAGATCATATAAAGGAAAAAAAAAACAAACACAAACACTGCTATTTTTAAAGACCTCTCTAAAAAAACAGCAAGCAAACAAAAATTGTTTGGCTAATGAGGATCAAAAAAACATATGTGGTAGGAATGGGGGCAAGGCAATGGGGTGATTGGTGAACACATTTCTCAATAGAAATTCACTAAGTACATGTTCCACAGGATTCATTTTTAGATGAACAAAGAGGAGAAGCCAATGACACATTCTAAGTCTATTAAATGCCACCTTTTCCCCAGAAGATGGAGCATTATGTTAAAATATTACAAACCAAAAAACAAGTGAACTTCAGAAAGTATAACAAACATTACTCCATTGATCTTTGCCTGTTTCACTTCTGCTGGAGTGAATATGGCCTATGAGACAAACCAAACACCTTGAGGTGCTGGATAAAAGAAGAGGGCCAGGCAAGCCTATTGTCACCTCTTGTCCTTCTAGCCAACCCATGGCACAGTACTCTGCCCAACTTCTTTTCTTATGCTTCCTACATCTGCTCCAACAAAACTGCCTAGAAGCAAGGATATGATCCTTCCCAGAGGATAACGAAGCATCTCCAGTGAGAGCTCCAACTACTTCTACTGTGGACAGACTCAAAACCTAGTGGTCTCATCAGGCTTCAAAATTAATTTGGAGCTTAGCTTCTGATTCCACTTCCTTTGAAAGGAATCTAATTACATATGCAAGCACTGCTTTAAGAACTGTACCAACACAAACTAAACTGAAATAATCAGGGCATCCCCTTCAAAGCTGCACTACTGCTCTGAACTTAACTGCTAATGCAGACAGAAGCCAAAGGCAGAACTGAAGTAGATACACTGAGGAGACAGAAGTGCTTTTACCTCCATCCAGAGGACAGAGAAGCCAACCCAACTTCAACTGTTTTCTACTTATTAAACTTTTGATTTTATAAAAATCTTTAAACCAGCCACCCAAATAATAAATTCAGTGTAATACAGTGAATTACACAAGTTTACTGTGCAATGGGTACAACACAAATATAGCATATGAGGTTGCTAGTATATAAGCTTGCATACTTACAAAGAAATTGTGAAAGCAGCAACTTGAACATTCTTCCCTATTCTATTTAAATATGTAAATCCAAGTAGAAAGTAAAAGGGTATTATTGTTCAATCCAGGAGGAAAAAGGAATAAACAGCATAGACTGTGCCTTGCAAAACAGATTTTAGCAAGTCAAAGTTTATCTTGTGAGGCCAGTAGAAATATTGTAAACTGACAGGTGTTCAAAGCCCAGCCTGGCTCTTTGAGACCGATTCCCTGGTCAGTCTATCATATATCTAAATTGAACAAGTCCAAATACTAACTCATCAGCTTAGTAAGCGGAGTTACTCTTTTGTTGCTTACAAATCCTTTCTAAAGACATTTTCTTCTTAAGCAGAGCTAAAACACCTCTATCTGGTCTATTCCAGTGTTCATTCCCTGTTTGCTAAAAATGCCAGCCTCTCTGCTTCCCTGCCTAGAGCAAAGCTGTGAATCACATTAAGAATTATTAGGCTGAATTGGTTTAGGTTTCACTGATAGGACTTTTTTCTTTTTATTTGTAGGTTCCAGCAGTGTTAATCACACAGCAATGGAATTGCTAAGCAATTTTTCTATAAACAGATTTGCTTCTAATGAAAGTTATATGCTGTAAAAGCATCAAGTAGACCTAGATGGCCTTGATCCCCAAAAATACACTTTGGTATCTGAGCCTGATAAGGCTCAAGACCATATGTGATAATGCTGATGTTAACTGTCTGCTACATAATCCTAGTGAGAAACAGTCTCTGACCTATTTAATGATTTTATTTCTTTTACATTTAGCCTGAAAGTAAAAACCAGTGTCTAAATTCAAGCAACTTGATGAAGAAGGGAGGGATTACAGGAATAGAAAGGAACAGTGGGATGGGTGTTAAATGTATTTTAAGCTAAAATCCAGACAGCCTGTCCTGGTTTGAGCAGTAGCAGTCATTTTTCTCCTTCTTGGTAGCTGGTGCAGTGCTGTGTTTTGACTTTCGGGCTGAGAATGGTTGCTGATAGCAAGTATGTTTTGAGTTACTGCTCAAATGTTTGGTTTTGTCCAAGGCCTTTTCTGAGCTCATGCTCTGCTAGGGAGGAGGGGAGGCCGGGAGGAAGGAGAGACAGGACACCTGACCCAGGCTAGCCAAAGAGGTATTCCATACCATAGCACATCATACCCAGGATGTAACTGGGAGAGACCCGGCAGGGCTGGAGCTCTGGGGGGATGGAGGAGTTATCGGTCGGTGCTCGGTCAGGCAGGGTGGGGTGAGTTATGGGTCAGTGGCTGGTGACGTGTTGTATTCTCTTCACTTGTTATTGGCTTTATCATCATTATTTGTAGTAGTAATGGCAGTAGTGATTTATGTTATGCCTTAGCTATTAAACTGTGCTTATCTCAATCCGTGGGGGCTACATTCTTTGGATTCTCCTTCCTAACTCTCCATGAGTTGGGGGCACGGGGGGGGGTGGGGGGGGGTGGGGGTAACGAGCTGTCCAGATTTGGTTTTAAACCACACACAGCCTTAAAATAATTTCTTTTATTACCTGGAGATATCAGGCATCCCAGATATATGTGGCTCTCTAGTCATTTGCTCAGCCATTCGACCAATAACCTATTTGTCTAAGGAATTTCTAGACCTCTACTGTACCTAGCAGAGCAGAAACAATGCATATTTTTGTAGTTATTTTTGTTTTGTAGGTTTTTTTTTTTTTACAAAGGAATACCCAAGCTGAAATCACATGGGTTTCTTTATATGTGGGGGTTTTGTTTTAATAGTCACTGAGGAAAAATGTATGACATTTTATGCTCTAAATACACTTCCCTGGGAAATAAGAATTGCCATGTAAGATTGTAGTATGAGCAATGATGGAGCAACTAGAGAAACTGGAAACATAATAAATCATTTTGATTAATGGAAATCATGCATGTTAGAGACTTCAGAGAAAACACAAAAAAAAACCTCCTCCGTATTTCTGTTTGTAACTAAACCCAGCAAGATTAAAGATTATAATTTAACAAAGGTCATCCATCATTCCTATGTGCTGTTACTTTTCATCTAATGATAAAACAACAAAAAAACTCTGAATGCAAAATACAACATTTTAAACCAGCCTTTTACCCCAGCTGTATTCTTCAATGCTACTCACAGCAGACTGCACTGGAGAATCTCAAATCATTTTCCTTCCAAAAATGCTTTACAGGCTGCTTGTGAGCTAATAAAACATTATGCATAATTATGAATGGAAGACAAATATGTCCTCAGACTTACACAGTCTCTAAATTACCATTCTAATGTTCATTAATAGCTTTATACATATATATGAAAAGATGTACAAAATTAATGTTGCCATTGAAACTAAATAGCATAATTTTAGAAAATTAAACATGCTTAAAAATTTTAAACTAGCAACAAACTGTTAACTCTTGACATTCAAAAGGCATCAGCAAGTGACATTATGTAGTTCTGAAACTTGACCCCAGCTCCTCCTCCCTGCGAAAACCCGTAACAGCAAAGCTTGGCCTGTAAGTTTCTCAAAGTCCTGCTTGTCATGGAGTTCTAAGGAAAATAAGCCAGACCTCCTGAGTGCGGCTCTCCAATTCCTCTACAATACCATCAACAAAACCATTCATACTAAACATGACAATGCACTAACATCAAAAGGGCTTGATGCTAGCAGTAACTCCTCTAAATTTAGTCATACTCTTCCTTATCTTTGGAACCAGCATGATAAGGATGAACGACTTTAACAAACCAATGCTCAGGTTAGCAATGGGAATTTGAATGTGCTCAGTTCTTGCTTGTCTATACTGTTAAAGATTATCACAATCAAAAAGAAATCTACTGTCAGCCATAAAAAGATTAACTAAGATAAATTAGGGTTAAAATACTGTTCTTCTAGATCTTTTCTATTACTGGGTGGGCCTCTTGTCTTTAAGCAGCATTTTAGAGAGGTTAGTGCTAATGCTCTTACTCTCAGCTTCTCATGCAGTTATGCAAAGGGACATTCTCTGAAGCCTGATTTTTCAGGGCAGAATCTTTTCTCATACATGGACAAAAACAATAGTCCCCTTTCTTAATACAGATTTGAAACATTCCCAACATCCTTGTTTATTAAGAAGATTCAGACTACACAGAGAGTACCATCTGAAAAAATGCCACAGAGATAACAAATGTACTCAAAATATTTTCAAAGCAATTACTGGAGTAACACATTAGTGCATTATAAGCGTTAATGCAGTACTACACCATTAATAAAACATGTCAGTGCTCACAGTTTTAGACTACAGTGTTATACAAGTAATTCTACTAAATCTAGGCATCTCAAGAGCCTGCTTTCTTACAGCAATATCAAATGCTTCAACATAAGCTATAAATCATAAAATGTTCACTGGCTTTAATTAAGCAGCGAAATTCTTGTGATAAGTAGCACCATTATTACCCTAATTCATTACATTAAATGCATATTATTTATATTGCAGTGAGCAGTGACAGAGTAACATTTAACCAGCATGGTTAACCAACATGCTAGATCTAACTCTTTGAGAGTAGGAAAGCTAAAAGGACTGTTCTAGAAAAAAGTGGCAGAGGAAGATATATTATAGCCTAATCAGATTTGAAGCAGATGAGACTGATTACTCTTGGTGAAAAAGAGCCCAAAGGAAAGGCTGAAGAAGCCTTTGGTAATCTCAAATATTTGTTGTCCTTGACACAAGAAAACTATTCTAAAATTTAACTTCACTGTTATAAGCAAGACAAACTGATGGGTTTTGTATTTTATGAACAATGGCTAATACAGGAAAGAGACTCCTACTTTTTCTCCAAAGCTAGCCTCCGGTATTAATCATACTTCTTTCAGTCACTAAATTTTACTTCAGACAAAATAGGAAAAAAACCCAAGTTCTAAATCCCTTTCACAGATGATCTTTCTGTCCTGTACCAGGAGGTCTCTGATTTTTCCTGTGTTCCAAATTGGAAAAGCCTGAGGCTATATTGTGAGCAATACCTAACCAGCATACACTAGCACTGCTGATGGAAGAAACAGTTCTGTATGTCCCATCATCCACAGAAACAAGTATTGATAATACTAGGAAGAAAAAAATTGGTTTATATTTATAAACACTGATAATGCAGGTTTTATGAAGAAATGAATTTTTGTCTTTCCCTATTTTAACTATACTCATAGTATTTGCTGCTTGCTGAATACATCTTCCTGTAATGACGGTAGTAGTACCTTATGGAGATGGGCTACCTTACTTTGGAATTTCACACTGAGGAATTTTCCACATCTGGAACCAGCTCAGGTCAGCTGAGGTTTTGCCACTGCTATTCACCTTTTGAAAGAGGCACTCTGGCTCTGAGATCCCAAAGCTTGCACCTACTCAAGCAGACAGCAAGGAGCCACATTTGTGAAAACTTCCAGGACTTCGTCTTCCCTGAAGACAACTGTCAAATCCTTTCATCCTATAACCATGGGGACTTCCAAGTACCTTCCAAATCCCTGAACAAATCTGCCCCAAAAATTCCCTTCTCTGTACCCTTCTAAACATGGTCTGGCTTGCAATTTGTTGAAAGGTGGAAAGGCAGAATCACAGAGGCATAAAATCACTTAGGCTGGGAAGAAACCCTGCTTGAGTGGGAATGCCCACTCAAAGTGATCCAACTACATCAAGTTGCTTAAGGCTGCATCAAACCCATTTTCCTCAGCCTCTGTCCGCATATAATGTGCTCCAGCTCCATAATTATGTTGGTAGCCCTTTGTAAGACTCCATTATGTCAATTTCTTTTCTGCATCAGCAAGTCCAAACTCGCCATAGTACTACAGATGCAGTATAGAAGTGTTAAACAGAAAACAAGACTCACATTCTTGCTAACACAGGCCAACATTAGATAAACCTTCTTTTGCTTGTGACTCATGTTCAGCTTAGCCACCGTGACCCCAAGGTCCTTTTCTGCAAATTTTCCAAGCCTTGGAAGTTATCACATCTTCATAGGACTCCACTCTGCCTCAGTGCAAAACACACAAAATGCTACTTGAAGTCCAAACCTTGAAAGTTAATGCAACTGCCACTCAGAAGAACAGCAGATAAATCAAAAGTAATGTGAAATGACTGAATATCAAGGGCAAGGCTGAAGCAATGAGAAGATGGGGCAGTCATCATTTTTCAGCTAAGGGCAGCAGGTAAATGTCTTAAAAACAAGACTCTCCTGCACACAAGGGGAGAGCTATACTTACTGTAGTGAGCTGCACAGGACAAACACTAAGCCTGTACTTGCTATAGCAGCTTGTTCATGGGATAGGATACACCAATCTGCGGCACTAAAAAAATGCCCAACTTGAACTGAAAAACAGTATATAATTGCATATTATTTCCAAGGAGCAATAAACATTATTTGACAAACACAGAAAATATATGAAGTATAGTCTGACTTGTTATGAGTAGCAAGAAAAGCACAATCTTTCATTTCCACTTCAGCCTTCTAGTGCCAACTCGTTTCTAGCTGTACAATTAGTGAGGGGAAAAAATCGTCCCTATAACTGGGATTTGTCATAAAGAAGTGATATTCCCCTAACTCCTACTCAAATGCCTAAGCACCTTGGAAAACTTCCTTCCAAGAGCTGTGTCCCTTCTGCGGATCACACAGCGGGGGCAGAAACCATGGGGCTGGGCTGCGGTGGACGCTGAGCTGGGTGAACCCCAGCCGGTGTTCCCTCTCCCTCACCGCGGACCGTGGGGTGCTGCCTGCCTCGGGGTGAGCCTCTACAGCCCGCGCTGCTCATCACAAGTGACAGAGAGCGAGGTAAAGCTCGAACTGGGAACCAACCGCTCGTGAGGCTGCCGGGCCACGCCGATGCTGCCCCGGGCGCAGCGGCCAGGGCGTGGGCGGCACCCTCAGATGGCAGGCCAGCTGCCGCTCGGGGCCGGTTGGTCTCCTCACTGGTTCCGCAGCACCGCTCCCCTAAACGGAGGGCCCAGGGCAAACAGGCTCCTCTGGCCGGCGAGAGGGAGTCCGGGTCCTCTCCGCTATTCTCCTGTCCTACTCGAGGTGCCCGTGAGCGCGATTCCCCCGCGGGCGGCGGCCGGGGTGGCGCGGGGCCGAGGGAGCATCTTGGGGGCAGCTCCGTTTCTCCCGCTGATGAGTGGTCGGTGCAGCGCGGCCCTACCCGGCCCCAGGGGTTTCCCCTCAGGCGGCCAACGGCAGGAAGACAGCGAGCCCACGGTTTTCTGTCCCGTCCCCAGAGCCTGGGTCAGCGCTTGCAGCGCACTGCCTCCTGTTTGCCCGCCGGGCAAAGCGGAAGATGAGGAGCGTGTCCCAGGCCGGCCACCCTGTCCGGGCAAAGGAAGGGGTTTGTCGGCGTTAGGGTCCTGTCAGGATAGTGGTGCAGGGAACTCTGAGGGCAGACAGGAGAGCAGATACACTTTATGGTCACCTATGTGCTATCCTGTCGCAAAAGATTATTGCATGGGGTCTAATTTATATCAGCAAGCTCCTGTGAACGTCCAGTTTTGTTGTAAATGATGTGTAACAAAAAAAGATAACTTTATCCCAGGTAAAACCAGGGCAAACTCCAAAATTGATATGGTTGCATTGGCATGATCTGTTTCTGTAGGGAAAGTGAATAATGTATGCGAGGGTTATCTGTGATCTTCATAAACAACAAAAACACATGTAGCTGAAATAGGTATCTTTAAATGTGGATTTCAGCTACAGATTGAGAGGACAAGAGTCTCTGACCACTGGAAAATTGTTGAAATAGTGGCAGCATGGTGGGGAAAACGTCCAAGGGAAAAAGCATGTAATCCACTTATTTTGCTTTTTTATCAGAAGCTATGGTATTTGCATCAAAGACTGAAAAAGCGCTGCTTTTTCAGTTATTTTAGCAAAATCTTCCTGGCTACAGAGCAGAAAGGAAATAAATGAAGGAGCGCAGGGAGAGCGCTGCTAGGGAGTTGGCTGAAATGCTGTGATGTTAGTTGCAGTTGCAGAAAAAGTGTGTTAACATGATCAGTTTGGTTCACTCCCATTCCCAAATCTTAATTTACTTCGTGTTGTTCACATCGAACACATAATGGTTTCTTCACAGGCCTGGTTGTAGCAATATGGACATAGACCGTACAGAATAGGAACAGAGAATAATTCAGACTGGAATGGCCACAGGAGGTCAACTAGTCCAACATCGTGATAACCCCTTGACATGGAACACTGATGTCTTCTGATGCATTGACTACACCTTGCCCTTTCTGTGAGGCCTGATCTGTAAGTGGATTACAGAAATGTGTAATTACAGAAATGTGACCCTTTCTGTAAGTGAGCTGATCTTTCCCAAAAACACACTCCATGGGGTCTAGTAAAGAGCTCAATTAACTTGTTTTGCAGTGTAGGTATGGTCTGGTTCAGAATGTGCTAGCTCTGAGGCCAAATGCTAACCCACTTCAGTTGTCTGAGGAGGCTGGGATCTCTTGTGCAATTTGCAAAAGCAGTGTGGGTATAGCATGTAATGATCAGAAAACTGTAGGAAAAAATAGAGGAAATTCTTCAATCTTTTTTCAGTGTTCTAAGATTATACCTTTTACACTGTGTACACTGCATTTCAAGAGGATGTGCTGCAAGAGGCACACATCCAGAAGAGAAAAATCAGATTATTTAGAAGTGTCTGGAAAATGTGATCTATAAGAAAATACCAAATAAACTGGAAAACAGAAGACTGGATGAAATATTAATCTCCAGTTATATCAGGGAGATTCTTTGCAGATGGAGGGAATGACCTAATGGTCCTGGAGGATAGGACGAGAAGTAACAGGCTTAAATTGCCAGTTACTTGTGATGACTGAAACATGTGTTAGGGTGGGTGTGGAATTTCCGCTGGTGTTGAGACTTTTGAGAAATGCTTGCCAGGTATAATGCAGGTATCGTTTATCATACTGTGGGGTAGGTAATGAGAAGGTGACTTAGTGAACACTAAGCAGATCTGAATGCTTATCTTTGTCCTTCTAACTTCTCATTTTATGTTGAATCTTATGAAAAATAGGATTGAATCTAGCTGGACCACAGAGATAGGGGCTTCAGAAGATGGAAATCAGGTGCCCTCTTACCTCTAGAAGTGAGATCATAGATAAACCCTGTTAAGAGTATTTTTAACTAGCTGAAGTTTAGTGGAACCAGTGGAACCAATAGAGCTGTAAGTTTCTATGAATCATGTATCTATCTTTACTATGAACAACAAAGGTTTTCCTGCACAACTAGAGAGTGTTTTATGCTGATCTGAGTATGACTGAGAAGTCTGGAAAACCAGCATTGGGCACTCTTTGCATTTGGCTTAGGTCTAATGAGGGGTATGCACTTACATTGTTAGTTATGACAACTTGATGGTGGTGCTTTCCTGCTCTGAAACAGGAAGAGGTATTTAAAATAAGATTTAGTAAACTGCCATAGTAAATGTTTTATGAGATACTGTGCATTTTTCAAAACTGTAAAAAGTAAAGACTTCAGATATTATTACTCCATGTATTTGGTTTTAAAATCCAGTTCTTTGTTGTAGGGCTTTGAAGATGGAGCATTTGCATAAACATCTTAGAGAAAAAAAAAATCCATGCCTCTAATCAATCAAAAGCAAATAGAAAAGCTGAATACAGTAAATACTTCAATAGAGGAGGAAACTTTATATGGTTTGCAAACTGAAGATCATTCTCTTCAGACAGGTACCTTAGATATAATCTGCAAAAGGAAAGATAATACTAACAGAAAAATGTTTTCTGAATCAAATGTGCTTCCAGTGCTAACTGAAAAATACCACCAGTGTTCTGACCAACAGAACAATGGCTAATACAGAATGTTCTTTTGGTGTAAATGTTGATCAAAATATTACTCAACAAAAGTGTCAAAACCCCAAGCCTGAGATAATTTGCAACAAAATTTCAGATGCAATACAACTTTTAAATGCCAGATGTTTAAAATTTATACTTCATAAAAGATGTAATGACATAAACACACCTCCAACAGCATCAGCTAAAGTGTAATTTTGCTCAAGTCTGAGGAAAACTTTGCTGGCTTAGTTGCTCCCAGAAAGACTACAAGATACAGAAAAGGGTAGGGGGGATGTTAAAAGTGTTGGGTGGAAGTGAGAGGTCAGATATTTGGAAAATGATGAAATTATGCTGCTGGATACAATGTGCAAGTCTAAGGATAAGTCAAGAAAAATACAGTTATAAACTCTTTCCAGAATTATTATCTCATGTTGGTTTCCCCCCACCTCCAGAGAAATATGAGATTAGAAAGTCTGGTTTTCCAAAAATATGCCCTTTTAGGAGAAACTTTACTGAACAAATTGAAATTCTTTGTCCTTTAACTAACCTTTGCTATGGGAATATTTGTAACATTTTGTTAATAATAATTTTACCTAACATTATGAAATATCTTGACCTATTATGAATTCATAGGTCAGCATAAATTGTGTTCAAGCATCAGCAACTAACTTACCAAGTCAGGTTTAGGGTTTCCTGGGCAGAAGGAGTTGTTGGATTTGAGACTTGAAGTTATAAGGACTATATTGAATTGGTACATTTATTCATCTCTGTGATAGGGCATTAACCTTAAGAGGGCTTAACAGGTATTTTATATCTTCAATTGTTAAAAACTTTAGGTAAAATACTTCAAATCTGAAACAAGAGACTACTGAATAAGGTGGTTACATCTTAGTTTGAAGGTTTGAGGTAAAACCAAAGCATTTTTCTCAACTTTGCTTTTGTTTTATATTGCAACTGGATGTAAGCTTTGTTTCTAACTTTTGTCTCAAGAATACTGTGTTTATGCATTAGGCAATAAGTAAAACACTTCAAAGATGCCAGTGATGACTTTGGTCTCATTCAAAAAGCTTAATAGCTTAAAAAAAAAGCTCTGATAGTAACTTTAAATATGGAATTAATACTAGCTCCTTGAAAACATTGTGAATGATGGCATTAAAATGCATATTATTAGGAAATTATAAGTGGAGAGTTATTTCATTCACTGTTATGATAAAAGCCAAATATTGGGGGAAAGAGAGAGGGCAGCCTAAATACTCTTCCATTCCTTTCCTTACCCCTGGGAAAAAAAAAAAAAAAAAAAAAAAAAAAAAAAAGAGGTTTTGTTAAAACTGATTCCTGCAGATATTCTGGCTTATGCACATGTCTAGCTCCTAACTAAGGTAAATGCTTAAAAATTAACCATGATTTAAGCGGCCATTGTTAGTCAATTGCTGAGGGGAGTAGCTTGAGAAAGGACGTCTGTAACACCGGAAATGAGCCAGGGGAGATCAGCATCCAGAAGCCTCACCACCGAGCGACAAGAGCCGCTGAGGAGGGAGCCTCAAGTCCTCGACAGGACTTGCCCAAGAGCTCAGCGACCGCGAGGAGGTGACTCACCGGGGGCGGAGACAGGAGGAGTGGCACCAACTGTGAGTGGTTAAAAATCTTCCCAGGGAGCGCGGTGAATAGAGCGGGCAAACAGAAGCGGGTCGAGGCAGTTTGCATGGCAGTTAGCATGGGCAGGTGAGCGGGATGGTGAGCACTCGCCGTACAACCAGGGTCCGGTCTGGGAGCTCTGCCCTGGCTGCCCTGATGGCTGCCAATGTAGGCACCCAGACAGAGCCGGTAAGTGGGGAGGTTGCGGTGCAGAGCTTGGATTGTAGAGAGTGCCTGCACTGGTCTGGTGAGGGAAAGGTGCAGAATGGGCAGGGCTGCGCTTGCTCCCTGATGGAGGTCCTCCTGCAGCAGGTGGCTGAGCTACGGGATGCTGTCAGTAAGCTGCAAGATGTCATGGGAGCTGAGAGGAAGTAGGACTGCTTGCTCCAGTCCCAAACAGCTCAGGGGCCTCAAGCGTCCACTGTAGCTCATGGAGGAAAGAAGGAGGCTGTTGATCAGGGAAGCTGGGAATTAGTAACAAAAATAAACAACAAAAGGAGGAAGAGAGCAATTAAAAGCAAGGGGCTTCCTCCTAAATCTGCTGTACCCACCCAGAACCGTTTTGCTGTCCTGAAGGGGGCTGATGAGGAAATGCACTTGCATCAGAAACAGTCGGCTGGTGCACTGGTACAGAAGATCTCTACTGGTGCTGCCAGGAAAAAGTGGCGGGTTGTAGTAGTAGGGGACTCTGCCTTGAAAGGGACAGAAGCGCTCATCTGTTGGCCTGACCCGGTCGCAAGGGAGGTGTGTTGCCTACCTGGGGCACGGATCAGGGATGTTGCGGAGAGGCTGCCTGCTCTAGTAAGTCCCACGAACTATTACCCGCTTCTAGTGATACATGTGGGTGCTAGGGATATAGATAGCAGTAGCCTGAGGAGTATAAAGAAGGACTACAGAGCTCTGGGAGAGGTGGTTAGAGGCTCTGGAGCTCAGATAGTCTTTTCGACAATTCTCCAGGACACAGGGGAGGACCTTCCAAAGGCAAGGAGGATTGGACAGGTTAATAAATGGTTAAAAAGGTGGTGTCATAGTCAAGGGTTTGGGTGTGTTGAACATGGGGCCCACATTTGTAGGCCAGGCCTACTGGGGGCTGGTGGAACTGCTCTGATAAGGAAAGGGAAGAGTGGCTTTGCTAGGAGGCTTGTCAGACTTGTCAAGGATGCTTTAAACTGGATGTGTTGGGGGAGGGGAGCATCATTCCATCCCAACACACCCAGTCAGTTGCCAGCACCTATAATAAATACTCTGAGCAATGTAGTAATATTCTAGCCGCTCCAGCCATTGAGCCGGCTTCATTTGGAGCTCGGATCAGATACCTCTATACAAATGCCCGTAGCATGGGGAATAAACAAGAGGAATTAGAGATGTGGGCACATCTACAGGAGTATGATATAATAGGCATCACAGAAACATGGTGGGATGGCTCCTGTGACTGGAGTGTTGGAATGGAAGGTTATAGGCTTTTAAGAAAAGACAGGCCTGGTAGGAGAGGAGCAAAGTTTAGCTCTAACTTGGCCTTAGCTTTCCTAACTTGGTCCCTAACTTCCCAGGCAACATCCCTGTATTCATCCCAGGCCACCTGTCCTTGCTTCCACCTTTTATAGGCCTCTTTTTTCCTGTGAATTTTTCTCAGCAGCTCCTTATCCATCCAAGGAGGTTCCTGGCCCTCCTGCTGCACTTCCTTCTAGTCAGGATGCAACACTCCTGAGCTTGTAGCAGGTGATCCTTGAATATCACCCAACAGTCCTGGCCCCCCCTGCCCTCTAGGGCTATATCCCATGGAACTTTGCTAAGCAGGTTCCTGAAGAGCCCAAAGTCTGCTCTCTTGAAGTCACTCCAGTCACAGGAGCCATCCCACCATGTTTCTGTGATGCCTATTATATCATACTCCTGTAGATGTGCCCACATCTCTAATTCCTCTTGTTTGTTCCCCATGCTACGGGCATTTGTATAGAGGCATCTGATCCGAGCTCCAAATGAAGCCGGCTCGGTGGCTGGAGTGGCTAGAATATTACTACATTGCTCAGAGTATTTATTATAGGTGCTGGCAACTGACTGGGTGTGTTGGGATGGAATGATGCTCCCCTCCCCCAACACATCCAGTTTAAAGCATCCTTGACAAGTCTGGCAAGCCTCCCAGCAAAGCCACTCTTCCCTTTCTTTACCAGAGCAGTTCCACCAGCCCCCAGTAGGCCTGGCCTACAAATGTGGGCCCCATGTTCAACACACCCAAACCCTTGACTATGACACCACCTTTTTAACCATTTATTAACCTGTCCAATCCTCCTTGCCTTTGGAAGGTCCTCCCCTGTGTCCTGGAGAATTGTCGAAAAGACTATCTGAGCTCCAGAGCTTCTAACCACCTCTCCCAGGGCTCTGTAGTCCTTCTTTATACTCCTCAGGCTACTACTATCTATATCCCTAGCACCCACATGTATCACTAGAAGCGGGTAATAGTTCGTGGGACTTACTAGAGCAGGCAGCCTCTCCGCAACATCCCTGATCCGTGCCCCAGGTAGGCAACACACCTCCCTTGCGACCGGGTCAGGCCAACAGATGAGCGCTTCTGTCCCTTTCAAGGCAGAGTCCCCTACTACTACAACCCGCCACTTTTTCCTGGCAGCACCAGTAGAGATCTTCTGTACCAGTGCACCAGCCGACTGTTTCTGATGCAAGTGCATTTCCTCATCAGCCCCCTGCAGGACAGCAAAGCGGTTCTGGGTGGGTACAGCAGATTTAGGAGGAAGCCCCTTGCTTTTAATTGCTCTTTTCCTCCTTTTGTTGTGTTTTTTTTGTTACTAATTCCCAGCTTCCTGGGTTAACAGCCTCCTTCTTTCCTCCATGAGCTACAGTGGACGCTTGAGGCCCCTGAGCTGTTTGGGACTGGAGCAAGCAGTCCTACTTCCTCTCAGCTCCCATGACATCTTGCAGCTTACTGACAGCATCCCGTAGCTCAGCCACCTGCTGGAGAAGGACCTCCATCAGGAGCAGCGAGCACAGCCCTGCCCATTCTGCACCTTTCCCTCACCAGACCAGTGCAGGCACTCTCTACAATCCAAGCTCTGCACTGCAGCCTCCCCACCTACTGGCTCTGTCTGGGTGCCTACATTGGCAGCCATCAGGGCAGCCAGGGCAGAGCTCCCAGACTGGGCCCTGGTCATACAGCAAGTGGTCACCATCCCTCTCGCCTGCCCATGCGAGCTGTCTTGACCCACTCTGTTTGCCAGCTCTGGTCTCCATGCTCCCTGGGTAGATTTTTAACCACTCACAGCTGGTGCCGCTCCTCCTGGCTCTGCCTCCGGTGAGTCAGCTCCTCGTGTGAGCTGAGCTGCTGGCTCCTGGGCAAGTCCTGTTGAGGACTTGAGGCTCCCTCCTCTGTGGCTCTTGTCACTCTGAGGTGAGGCTCCTGGATGCTGATCTCCCCCCGCTCTGCTCCGGTGTTGTAGGTGTCTTCCTGCTAGTACAAAGCTCCCTCCTGTCTGCATTGGAATTGGAAAGACTGACAAATAGAGAAGGATATGTGAAGGAGTGAAAAGGGTGAGAAGGAACAGCTGATTCAAGAAAGCAGTAGTTAGTTCTCGACTTATGGCTGTAGTGAATGACCAGAAAAATCTGGTCCTGTGAGTGTCCCCAGCATAAGTGCCTGTGATATCTGTCTGTATTGTAGCATATTAATATCTATTCATCAATATCTGTCTTGGAGACAGATTTCTCTTTCAAACTGGCACCAAGACAATGCTTTGTTCAAGGTAGTAAGAGTATTTTAAAAGCCTCAACATTTTAACAATTATTAGGTATAATAGGAAATAAGTATTTTGATTAAGAGAAGTAAACAAGCTAAATACTTCCTTTGTTCTTTTGCTTTTTGTAAAGGAGAATAGCTATTGAATTGTTGCAACATAGCAGAAGCAATTCAGTAAAGTCATTGAATGAAAGGTATCAGTTTAGCAATTTCTTTTTTTATCACAGAGGCAGAAAACAAGTACTTCATGTAGAGAATAATGACAAGAATTTGTATTTTTCTTAATGGAAACTTTTTTTTCCCCCCAGGAAATCCACTACTTGATTATGAAAGTCTTTATTTTCTTGACATTAAGATACTCTCAGTCCTGTTTATATGGACATTTTTTCATTGTAGTTGGTATCAAAGATACCTATTGTGATGTGTGTTTGATCAACAAATAACTTTAATTTAAATAATATTATTTATAATGTATTGAAATGTAAATATTTGTTTTTATATAATCAATAAGAATATTTTATTTCTCAGAATATCAAGCTGCACTTGCTCATGAGTACTCTCTGCTTAGGAGCAGAGATCTTGCCTCTCAATTTTTGATCATCAGTCCTGTAGAAAGTAAAATCCTAAATTTTGTACACAGAGAAATTATGCACATTTTAAAAACTGTTTAAAGTTATTCCGGTGCAGTGGTGGTGATGAATATACCATCCTGATTTTACCTCTCAAGTTTAGAAGTGAAGTATGTATTCACACCTCCTTTATGTAAAGTGAGTTTAGTCCAATGAAGAGTGACAAGGTACGTCTTGTACCTACCAGAAATGTCCTGTAAACCATATAAAGCAATGACCTTACTCTCCTAAACCTTAGGTAGATTTTAAATTCAGTACTGGTTTTGTGTAATTGTTTCAATGTTTTTAGACTTTTAGATTTGAAATATGTCTTTTCTTTATTATAGATTAATCTTGTGATTGGTGAGTGGATATGTATCTTATATGACTTCTTTAATCAAAACCTAGAAAGTTTAAACAGAAGAGTTGAAGAAGTCCAATGCAAAGAAACCCATGAAGAAACAACCATATCCTTCCTAGTAAGTGTCTTTGCATAGCTGTATGAATAGTTTGCATGTGTACCACATAAGGCTATTGTAATACCTGGTATACTCCCTGAGAAGGACCCCAAAAGTATGCATTCTTTTCATCTTGTGTGACAGAAAGGTAAATTAGTAGCAGTTCAATTTTAAGCTTGTGTTCATGGCAGTTGTTTCACTGTCTACTCTTCGTATCATAATGATATCTAGCTTCCTTATTTAAGGTGAACTCTTCAGTGTTTCTTAAGTCATGCTGTGTTTCTCTTCTGTTGCAGAAGAAACTATCCAAACTTGAGAGACGGATTGAAGCTGCAAAAGCATTTCAGGAGGAAGTGTTCTCAAAAATGGCTGTTCACCAGGTATGATGCAGATGCTAATACAAATGCCTCACTGTAAACTAACAGGTGACTGTGGATGTTACACTGAAACTGATGACTTTGACAGCTACATTGCTGTTGCTTACCACCAGAACAGAGGACAAAAAAAAAAAAAAAGAGATCCATGTGAAGGTCTTAAATTGGTTGGTCTTTTGAGAATTTGTTTTCCATTTTGGACTACAGCATAGTTCTTTTCAGTCATCATAATTAAATAAACTCAACACTGGGTGTAGACACTACATGTGTTGACAGCTTTTGCTTTGATGGTGTCCTATTGGAGAGCCATTGGAATTTTTGTAGTGAATGGTCAGCCCTCTTTACTGCAAGTTAAAGGTTCTTACAGCATACTTGCAGCTTCGAGTTACCTTTTCTCAGCCATTCAGCTATAGGGCACCAGTTGTATAGGGGTCATGAACTGCCAGTTGAAAATCACTTCCTCAGGCAGTGAATTTGAAAATATTATAGAGTAAATGAAGATAATAACATACCTATTAATATATGAGCATTTTTCATGGGAGGTACTAATACATTTGTACTGAACATATAAGATTAAAAAGCATCTTTTTTTTTTTTTTTGTGGAACATTTGATTCTCATGAAGCACAGGAGTTTCTCATGTCCTTAGCATGATTGTATTTTACTGTGCTGAAGTTCTTGTAGCTAATACTATGGAAGAAGTAGCTCCATGAACTGTCAGTCTCCAGTTTCATGCTGACTGTGTATTTCATGAAAGAATCTTTTTACAGAAATACGCTTGTTTAGAGTCTTCAGAGTCTAAATCTTTTTGTTCTTTCACATCTAAAAGTATAAAGGAATTGCATGTTACAAACATGAATCTTGTCTTTTTGTTAAAGGCTTTCACATGTTTTACAAAATTAGTTTCATATTTTCTTGACCTTTTCCCAGAAACTTTAAACAAAGCATGAAACAGGATAAGGACAAGGAAGATGCTTACAAGCCTCAAAATTTAAAAAAGTGTTTGGGGTTTTTAAAAACAAGTTAAGCTTCAAGGGAAAAATAAAAGTTGCTTTGGTGTTGCTGTGTTTTCCTTTTGTTGTTGTGTCTGAGTACACCTCAGTTATTTTAGCACTTCTTGTAAATATGACCAGATTTATCCTGAAAACAACAAAGTTTTCTTTGTCAGACAATGCTTCCAAGTGTATACTATCCAAATACAGTAGTAAACCAGCTTGGACCCCCTGCTTTCTGTCCTAATATTATAAATATACCAACAATTATATTTTTGTTATCACTTTACACCCGTTTCCCTTCAACACACGTTTCAGAATATACAAGGTATGTATCTAGAGCTGAATAGTAAAACGCAGTTCATGTCCTTATATTTCTTTAAAGCATTTATGAGAAAATTTTCTCTCAACTTCTTTATTAGCAGTTAAATTCTAATAGTTAGATTTCAACACAGTTGTTGTTAGATGTCCAGCACTGTTGCTGATATCTCCAGCCTATCCATTACAGGTGAAGCTAGATGATCAATTCTTCAAGTGTTTCAGGGTCCAATAGTGCTCCAGTTTCTTACTGAATGACAACTTACTTTGACTTCTGTATAGACGAACCCAAAATACTTTGGTTTATAACAGAAATGTTACTTACTGCGCATAGACTATTTTTAGTTACTTAAACAGGTATTATATGAACTGCCTTGGTTTTTTTTTATATTTTCCACTTATCCTGTAGTACCAAGAGAGATTTGCTCAGACCCTCAGTTACTGTTGTTCTGATCTTGCAATTAAATAGCTGCAAGATGATGTAAATCAAAGATGTTATTAATATTGTAAAAAATGAGAAAGTTATCACAGAACTTGTTTCTTGAGGAAATTTTATAAGCAACCAAAAACCAGTTCTACTCAGATTTTACTGTGTCTGGATTTTCCTACAATTTATCAAATACTTTCTGCTCCAAATCAGAAATGTAATTTTTATTTTTTATAGTGCACAAGTAGGGTGAGTGCAGAAAAAAAATACTTTGCAAGTTGCAGGAATTCTTGTTTAGCTGGAATCTGGCTTTCAAGCCTGGGAAGAAGCCACCTGTCATCTCCATGATGTTGTTTTGTTCCTTTATTTAATGTTGATGAATCCATCCTGTGAAACTGTAATAGTGTGAAATCTTATTTAGGATTGCAGTCCATCTGCAATTCTTAATTTAATTCTCCCTTTGCATGGTAGTTTCAAGTTTTATTGCACGTTTGCAGTCACTATGGCCTGTGCACAGGTCTCGCTCATGGCTGATAAGCATGTAAAAGGTTTAGTAGGATTCATGAATAGAAGGGATTGTGTGTGTTATTGCATGTAGCCTGCCAATTATTTGTCTGCTATTTGCAAAAAGCAATAATATATGAATGTGCAACTGAATAGTATGGGGATGGGAAAACATGACAGTATGGCCAATATGTCCAGAGGCTGGATGAGATTTGTTTTAGCGCAGGGCCACACATGTCTGTCATTTGTATGGCTGACAACAAGTTTGTATCTTTGGCCTTTGGGTTTTATTGTAAAGTCAAATTTATGTTGCTCAAAGCATGCATGAGGTTTCTTAGCCTATTCTGGGAGGTGGCAGTCAGAGGTGTTGTTCTGTAAAATGTATTAATTTGTTTTTTACTTTCCGAATATCTGAATCTTTGCTTATAGCAAAAATGAAATTGGCAAAGAAAGTTTGTTGGTTTATAATTGAATAAGTTCCAATTTGACCCAGCTCAGTTAGTTTGATTATAAGTTTCTTACCCATAAACAGTAATCAACAACAGGTGATCCAGAGGAAAGAAGTTAAGAGCTGGCATTTGTGTAGTTGCAACTATCACAAAATGTGGCCAGGATTCCCTTGTTTCTTTTTGGGGAATCTTCTACACTGAGACTATTGTGTTAAATTGCTGCTCTTTTTGATCAAAACTGATGCAGTAGATCTCATGCATCCTCGGTATGTAATATTTCCTCTCTTACATAATATCCTGATGTCAGGCATCAGGAAAGCCTGGACAAGCATATGGGCATTGCCAGTGTCACAGATGTCCCCTTAGCTAATGTTATCCTTTTCTCTGAGCAATCCTTCCTTAAAGGAAGTATGAGTATCAGTGGTGAGGCACTGGAATGGGTTGCCCAGGGAAGTTGTGAATGCTCCATCCCTGGCAGTGTTCAAGGCCAGGTTGGACAGAGCCTTGGGTGATATGGTTTAGTGGGAGGTGTCCCTGCCCATGGCAGGAGGGTTGGAAGTAGATGATCTTAAGGTCCTTTCCAACCCTAACTATTCTATGATTCTATAATCAGGAGTAATACGCTGTTTGTCCATACAATACTCTCTGCATACATGGAGTTTTTTTCACTGTAATTGAACTGATTTACTGGGGAAGAACCTCTATAGAAATGTCAGCCCACAACATCTTGAACAGCACCTCAGAACACACTTTCTACCCCTGCTTCCTTACAAACATGTCTTTGGTATTTAGAATCCCTCTAAAACTATACCAGGCAGGCTTAGGTGACCTGCTGGATAGTTGCTTCTTAGAGGCAATACTGAGAGCCTGTAATTTCTCGAAGACTACTGTCCCTTGTGTTTTGGGAGGAGGGATTGGTAATATTCTGCTGCTCTCATAAGGATTAAAAGGTATTCTTGTCACAGTGTAAATTAAGCCTTTTAGATAAAACATGTTTATATATTTTAAACTTCTGTGAAAATTGTGTTACAGCTATTCCAACAAATCAAATGTACACACAAGCAATGTCAGCAGCAGTTCAGGTAAAAAATAAACTCTGGATGTTTTTAATACTTTTTTCAAACTAAACCCATTGTTGTGGATGGTCCATAGATTGCTTCAATATCCTGGGTTTTGAGTTCCTATTAGAGGGGCTTAGATTTTGGGCAAGCATAGGAACAGTATGTGGACTGTCATACATCTTGCTTTTATTACTGTTTCATTATCTTCTTAAAGGTGAACTTAGTGGGAAAAGAGTGAATGTGAAAAGAGATGATGTCATGCTGCTTTTCCTCTTCAAAGTGGAGACCTGTCTCCTCAATTATTGTATTGCATGGAAAGCTACAGAAGCAATTAGGTTGCAGGGCACAGCAAGTTGAGCAAACGAGAGGGGAAGAGATGTTGATCAATCTTGAACTATGTTAGTTTTGTAAGCATTTACTCAGTTTGATTTATTCTTCATTTTGAATAGAAGGTGAACATTTAAAGCATAAAAATAGGTCTGTTTCTCCCAGCATTAACAGCCTAGCCAAGCTTACTTTTGGATCCCTTAAAACCAAGCTACTGGTTTCCCATTTCAAAGGACACAGGTATTTATGTGTTCAGAATGCTTTTTGAACTGTTTTGATTCTATGTAGTTTATCTCTGAAATGTTTGATTGCTTAGGAAAATAATAATAAATAATTGCAAAACTTCAAGTCCTGAGGAGCATATCATTCACCAGGGGAATCTATATGTCCCCAGAGAAATCTAGAAATCATGATGGGACTGAAGTGTTTTTCATAACCTCTTTCTTCCCTGTGTATGAAGTCAGTGCAGTTGTATTTGTGACAGCAGCTCAGTCAGTGGGAAAAAGTGCACAATGGAGATTTATTTTTTTTTATGGGAGGGGGTGTTAGATAAAACTTTGTTGGTCTAAATGTGGGTGAAAGCTGCTACAAATTCATTGTGTGTAATGGTTAAGTCAATCAATTGAGTAACTATTTTCTGTAAGAATAGCAAACAAAAAATACTCTTGGTGTATCTGGTACTAGGTCTGATTGATTGTACTAGAAAGTGACCTTAATTAGATGGTGTTCTAAATAGCTTGTGGTGAACCATGAATATGATGAAATCCTGTTTCCTCAAACTATGATTGAAAGATGAAAATCAGTGGTTATGAGGAGTCAAGATAGACTCATTCTGTTCAAGTTTCACTTAATCTAGTTGGCCTAAACTGAAGCAATCTTCCAGTTGCAAGAAATTTTCTCTTGGTGGATTTTTTTGCAAAGAGTGTTAGTTTGAAATTAACACATCTCACAATAAGGGGAAAACTACAGCATGCAGAAAAAAACTCCTTCATCTAGGATTCTAACAAGACTGTCTTTTGATAGGTAGAAAAATAATAGTTAAAGCTTGCATCTTGTTTGCAGGCAGAACAAATAGGCGCTTACAGATACCCATCAAATTACCAGAATTCAAAACCAGTGTGCATCAAAGGTTCCTAAAGCTGAGAGAACATCAGATGAAGTATGGTTTTATTCAACTTTCATATTATATTGATTTTTTAATTGTGGATTTGCCTGTTGCAGGATAGTTTAGAATTTGGTGAGAAGTTAGGCTTTTTCAAGATCTTTCCAAATGGAAAAGGAGTGTTTAAAGCTGGGATTTGAGGGAGTAGACTTCTCTCGCCACAGGGGGGCTCTGTTGTAACAGTATTGGGAGAGTGAAACATCATAGAAGTGATGACAGAGGTGTTGACGCTGGAAATAACACCCAGAACCCCTAACCCAAAAACCTCTTCCAGTCGTGCTTCCCCCTTTATCTTTTTTTTCCCCTTCCTTTCTTTCCTTCCTCTTCCAAATCTGCCATGCCTGAAAACGTGTGAAAATACAACTTTCTAGCAAGACTTAAAACTTTCACCCCATGAGCTTTTAGGATCCAAACCAGTTTTAACTCTTCAATACAGATACTTTAAGTAAGATTTTTTTCTACTGAAGTTATTTTACTATAAAGTAAATGAAAATATTTGAAGTAGTATTAAAAAAACAAACAATCCAAGCCTCTCAAGAAAATATGATACCTTTTTTACTTCTTGATGATAACATATTAAGAAGGTTGAGTCTAAAGCAGTGCACATGTGTTATACTCCTACCACCTCCTTTGTAGCAATGCATACGTAGTTGGGTTTTGGCTAAAATTAAGTTTTCTGAGCTTTAGCATTTATGATAGCAACAAACTGGGTTTTTTTTAGGAATAGTTTCACTTTTTTGTTTGTTTGTTTTGTGGAGAGAAATAGAACACGGGCTTTCTTCAAGAAGCAGCAGTAAAATATGTCAAAACCTGCACCATGTCGTGTAGTTCAATCATGAGGATTGGTTCATATCTGTTGAAATTTATTGTAGCAGTCGAGTTTCATGATGGCACCTGCAATTTTACTCAGCTGTGCAATGTACACCTGGTTTCAAACTAAGCACATGCACAGGGTTGTGGCTTTTTGGTTAATTTACTGATGGAAAAAAGACCCCACAAACACCACTCTGTTCCCCCTATAAATTCAGTGCAGTCATGATCAAAAGTAAATACCCCTCTAGACATAATGGGAAACTTATAGCACTCTTACTGATACCATACAAGTTGTTGTGCTAAGTGGTTGTTTACTATGGAGTAAAAAGTATTTTCTATGTCAGCAACATGCCAAATACTAAGACATGAACACCATGTCATCTGTGGCACTTCTGCTGGTTTGGGAACTATACAGACAGTAACAATTCAGAAGTGAATGGATTTACATTAAGCTAAGCTAGTATTAGTAAGAAGTAGTGTAACTGGCTTATTTGTTGTTGTCGTTCAAATAACAACTGGTTTTGTCTTGGTGCCTAGACTTTCATGCAGTTCCCACATCCTACTCCAATGCCAAGGATTCCTCTTGTGTCCAGAGCTTACTGAAGAGTTCCAAGACCCTCCTTGGAATCTTGAAACTAGAAGTGGCTTATTTGCCAAACCCTACAGCTACAGTGCTTACAGGAATTGAACTGCAGTGTGCTTCCTTCCCCACAGTTACCACTTGGATTTGTTCCATGAAAACCTTGGTAACAGTTCTGCATCACATGGGAGCAGGCAAAATAAGGGCTTTGCCACTTTCAGTGGCTTGCTGTTTATCACAGCTTATCATCCCCCAGGAGCACTATTTTGTCATCCAATGCAAAGATGTATGTGGATATTATAGACCATTGTGTCATATACAAGCTTACTTCAACTGCTTAAAAATCTCTTTAGGAGACGCAGACTACCCTAACAAGTGGTCTGCTATTCCACTATTAAGTACTATATTGTTACTTGCAGCGAGTTCCAAGTCAAAGCATTATTGCAGATAGTGCTGATTTCCTTATGTTTCCTACTTATGGTCTGTTATGAACTTTATTCCATTAATTCTGTAAGCTTGTTTTTAAAACTAATTTACTTCCACTTTTCACTTTCATCTTACTGTATTAGAGGGGATTATTCCCCATATGAAAGAAGTAAAAAAGATTTCCAGCTTAAGTTTTTTTCTGTAGCATTGATGAACCAAGATTTTGGGGATCTTATCTCTATTTAGTGTTTGGAAAGGTAGTGGCTCCTCTTACTCCTATTTGTAGAAACTGTAGGAAGTATTTTTCTGTCTCCTTAGGTAAATGGCACCAGCCTCCACAATGCTGAAGATAAGCCAACACTGCTGTTGACCCTCCATTATTTTCAAGCCATTAAGAACCATAAAAAATTAACTATTGATGTAACTGGGCTAATAAAATAGTTCATGCTAAAGCAGCACAGTTCTAGCACCTACAGTGCTTTTTTTGTTTTTAAAGGTATCTCGTGGAAAGGTAGTAGAGAACTTCATTTACAACTTCTCTTGGATGATACACATTTAAAAAAATACTTTTTAAAAAAGTGATACATATATTGACATAAATATTTCAGATATGTTTTCCAAGATTGTTTCCTGTGCTTCTTTCAGATGCTGGGCAAAAGAGGTCAGGGTAGTCACAGCTGCTAGTGAATCTTTTCATAGTTTGGATTTTTCCCTTTTGTTCACTATGATTAGAAGGGGTGTGGGAAATAATTTCTGGGGGCTTGGAGGTGGTGTTTTGAATCAATCTGTACAAGCCCATCTGGCATGTTAGCATCCCAGTGCAAACCTGATGCTTGGATATAGAAGTGACTGGCCTGTTCTAGCATTACTTTCTCCCAGGCTCCAGACACTCAACCTGATGTTAAACACACAGCTGTTTCTGCAAATTATCAAAACCAACTCTCACAAGTAAACTCAGAGCACCTGTGGATCTTGCATTACTTAGGTATTCTTTTGACATGATGCATTTAAATGTGCAGTCCACTATTTTCTCTGCTTGACCTGGAAGATCTTTGACAAAGGACAAAAATAATTAGCTTGTGGGTCTAGTACAGGCAGGAAGAATTTAATTTTACCTGTTCACACGAATACTCAACTGTTTCTCATCCAACATTGTGTAAATATATCCCAAGCTTAAAGACAAAGTCAGATTGCTAAATGTATTGAGCTTGCTACTACAGTACAAGAATTTCTTTTATTTTCACATACAGTTTCAGAATATATAGAGCATAGAAAATGGTAACCATTTTAAGGCATTATCAGGTATAAAGAATATCCTAAAGTATGTTTGTCCTGCTAAAACTCTAGTTCACACTGGTTTGGCATTTTTCTTGGTGTGCATAACATTTCCCATTTTCTCTATGTGGCATCATGAGCATGCTGCTGCTTGTACACCGTGGTGCGCGTGTTTTTCACTTTAGTTAAGGGTCAGTGCTCTCACCATGGAATTAAGCTGTGTGTTCATGTATATATACATCCTTATTTTAAATATCTGCTTTATAAATGACCTGAACATTATCGAGGCGAGAAACTGAAGAAGCATCTCTTCAAGGCAGTGGTGTAACAGCTTAACTCAGAATTTTACAGGACTCTTCTAAATACAAGGTAGCTTGAATCCATAGTTGCTTAGGAATTTCCCTTACTGTTTAATGTCTGAATACAACTAGCAAAACACCTGCTAATAGTCTGTCTACTTTCAACCTTAAACCTGCATCTGCTTGTTTTAAGACAAATTCTGCTTGCTAGCAGAATTCAGGTTTTTAATCTGAAATGTGTTCAGCAAACTGTAGAAACACTTTTTTAAAAAGTAGGCTAGTAATTCTGGAAATTCAGAGTGTTCCCACTGTGAGAAAGAAGCCCTGACAAAACACTAGCATAATGCTAGACTGGGGAGTCTTGCTCAGACGATGTGGGGGTTTTTACTATTATCTTCTAATCTGTTGTCCTCCATCTAATTTTTTAACAATCCTGTTGGGCTTTATTTCCTCCCAAAAGACAAGTAGTACAAGCCAAAGTATTTCAGGATGTTCAAAGAATGGAGATGGAATTGTATGACTGTTACTCATGTTGGTGACAGTTCCTACAGAGTTATGCACCTGAACTGTTATTTTCTGAGAAATCAAGGATCAGTTACCTGAAGGTATGGGTCAGACCATCAGCTGATGTATACTGCAGTAAGTATAGACTTCAGTAGACCTATACTATTTTGTAGTAACCATTTTTTTTCTACATTAAATGTAAGACCTCATTCAAAACCTACTTACTTTTTTATTGCCTGCATACTGGGCCAGCTCTAGTGAACATATTGAAGTAACTGGTTAGTGCTTTTACAAAGTCAAATCTATACTGAAGCATCAAAGCTGTGACTAACCAGAAAAAGCCACTTCATTCATTCTCCACACTGATCTCCCAACTCCAAAGTCACCAACAGCCAAGCCAGTATTACACTGCTGAGCAGTTGAGCCTGCTATTACAGTATAGATCTACTTGCAAAATGCCTGCAAAATAAAAACCAAGTCATTTTATCTTGCAAAACTGGCCTGGAATTCATAAGCAAAGTAATCGCACTCTGATTTATTTAGTAGGAGTGTTTGGTTAAAGTAAAATCCACAATGGAATCTAGAATGAATTTTTAAAGGCCAATTTCCTAATTGGCAGACTCAGGGAATGCTTTTGTAAGTGACACATTAGCCATGAAATTGCTATATAATCAAAGCCTGGCGTAATAACCATGTTGAGTTTGGCTATAGAAACATGCATTTGGCTTTAACTGATCACCAGTTTGCTTGGAAATTTGCAGATGTATGCAAGGTAATGTTGGGGTTTTTTTGCTTTCCTTCCAGAGAGACTATGCACAATGCAAAAATAAAGAGGTATGGGACTTGAGTGGGGTGTTTCTTACTGCCCAGACTATTCCGGTCCCAAGTTGTTTAGTGGATTTGCTGGTAAATTCTCCTGCCAAAGGCTCTGTGTGTTTCAATTAAATGTGAAAGGGAATCAAGAGAATAATTTGCTGGAGTACAAAAAAGGGTTGTTTACTTTTGCAGAGCAAGTGGTTTTAATAAAAGCTCGATGACACTTACTGCACATTGTAAAGAGCAGAACACGAGTCCTCTGCCAGGCACAGTGACTGCGGCTTTGGCCTTCTGTAATTGTTGCTTTCAGTGTGATCTGGGCCTCATTTTTTTACTCCCACTATATTTAACCTCTTCCAAAGGGAAATATCTGGTCCATGAATACAGGTAGCATACTGCTTAAAAATTAATTTACATGGGCTTTATTTGTAATCTTCTAGAGGCCAGGAATAAACTGTTAACATCTAGTTAAGGCAAAATCGTTTGTGATGATGAAATAGGTAAAAGAACCAGAGTGGCTCTGTCCTGCTCAGCCCCTGACCTAGAGGTGCCAGGCACCCATTAAACCTGCCATTTTGTTTAGTTCTGTTGCATATCAAGAACACAGTACATTTGTAGAGAAACAATACCTTTACTACAAAACCATGTAAATGATTATATACAAAATGGTTACTGGAATTTGGTTTTGTACTGCAGTGACAAATGACTAGCTGCTTGACATTTATTTACGCTTCCTTAATACTAGGTACATAACACCACTGATCAGAGTAAAGGCGAATGCAATCCAAGCTAAGACGAAGGAATAGCCATACTGGCCTTTAGAAACTTCAATCCTATACTCATTGCTCTTGTGTAGCTCTTCATGCCTATCTGTGTAAATGGAAGCTGCAATCATAACACACAGACCTGGGGGAGGAAGAAAACAATAAAGTTTAGCATCTTAGCATACTTTTAGCATACCATCAATATGCATAACAACTATTTACTTGCTGTTACTCTTCTGTCAGCTGCTTCCAGCAATGCCTTTTTTTGCCTCATTTTCCATCTGCAGACTAAACCCAGAGTGTTTCAGGACACATTTTCAGTTTCTTTGGCATGGGTTAAATTTGAAGTGCTGTTCTGTGTTTATGTTCTTTGCAGTGCACACAAAATGATTCTAAACATCTGCATAGTTTTAAAGGCTAGCAAAAAATGAAGGGAGTACCTGCCTGTAACAGCTATGGAGTTATTTAATTTGTCCATGAAGACCAGAATCTCAGGTTCTTTCCCTTCAATGTTTAAATGACTTTATTCTGAGCAGTCATGTCATCCATGTTTAAACTGCCTAAAAAGTACAGAATAGGGCAGTTCACTGTTTAAACAAGTACAAAGTATAAGCTATGGCCTCAAGAGTCCTCATGCAGCTCATTCTTTTTGGAACCTTTTTCCCTTTCCTTTCCTACTTTTGTGTAAACATTATTAAAGTCACAAGTGTTGAAAAATCACTCACATGACAGGAGCTGGATAACAGAGGTTAACACAAATCTTTCTCCTTGCTTCAGACGGAAGAGTTGAAGAATGAAAACCAGAAATGCCACACAACAGAAAATAGTAGATAGGATCATGGTGGCCTGAACAGCTTGAACTGATTGATATTCTGCAAAGACAAAAGCAGTCACAGTTAAAAGTATAGTTTCTCTCTTCACCTACTCCTGCAATTAGCAGAAAGGCAGAGAGCTATGCTCTGGAAGCAGTTCAGCAGCTACAGCAAAACAGTTGTGCATGCATTGCTCAGAGTGGTTCTTCTCTGCTTCCATGGTATTAAAACAGCCAGGAGGTTAAGGACTTCTAAAAGATTTTCATGAAACTGCATAAAAATACTGAAGACACTGTTTCTCCCCACCACATCCTTTACTACCATCAATGTACTAAAGGCACAGTGAAACTGCCAGCAGTCCCAAACGGCTTACAAACACAGACCTGGGCCTCTCACCAGTCTGGAGACAGCTTTGTCCAGTGAGATGTTAACCAGACAGGATACCCACACTCTGCACAAAATATTCCTTTGATTCCGGTTTTTGACCCTGTCTATTATTTCCCTGTAACTAAGAGCTAAAGTAACCAAAAATATGTAACTACCCATAGCTTCTTTGTGTACCTTTGCTGGAGCGATGCAGACAAGATCAGCTACACAGATGAGCTCCTCACAGCACCTCCTCCTTTAGCAAAGCTACACTAACAGCTCTGGAACAGCAGATGTACCTCAGCTACTTACAACCTACCTAGTTTGGGTACCCAATAGCAACGAATGCATATTAATACAGACATCAAATGCAAATGTGTTACATTTGTGTTAGCTCAAGAATGCCTGTGTGGAACAGACCACCTGCAGCATAGTATCATAGGATCATGGAACAATTTGGGCTGGAAGGGACCTTCAAGGTCATCAAGTCCAACCACCCTGCCTTGGGCAGGGATACATATGCTGTAAGCCAACTTGATATTTTGAAGGCTATGGGTACATGGCTTTTCAAATCATCTACCTCTTCAATAGAGACAAAGATCAAAAGTGCAGAAATAAAGTAATGTAACATCTGAGAATTTTTCTATGTTTGGTAAAGCAGGGTATTTGGCTGTGCTGTACATTAAGTTCTCGCTGTTACAACTGTACCCTGTGCTCTGATTTTCTTTCACTTTTTCCCTCATTCCTGTACACTGCTAGTATTTTTAAGTTCTACTGTGCAAGTTAAAGTTCAAATTCTGAGGCAAATTCTGTCACTTCAGCCACACTTTCAGATGGCTTCACTGGTCCCTTTATTTACACACAGAACCCTTTAGCGCTCGTTGTTATCTGCTCACCTCTCCTGCCCTGGGCTCTCAAGTGCACCTGACAGTTCCTTCAGTTTTCCTCTCACAGAAACAACTGGCTTTTCCAAAATGAAAAGCCAGTACGGAAGCTTTTAGAAAAGCCAAGTAGTTAGAGAATACAGATTTTTGAACAAATAGATTATTGCTCCTACGTACTTTGTAGTTATTTCACCAGATCTCCTGCTAAAGGAACTGAGATGGGCACAGTGAGACACTCACCTGTGAACTGATCGGTAATGGCCATACAGGTGCTAGTATTTGTATCACACATACTCCAGACATCTGTAGAAAAATTATCTCCTACCCACCAGGCCTGCAAAATAAAAGCAAAGGGCTCTTACAGGGGGAAAAAAACCCACAAAAACAAACAAACAAAACCACCCACAACCAAAACCCACAAAACTCAACAACCACCTACCCACCCCAAACTCCTTAATTCTCCAAGTGTCTCCTGAGCAGACAGAATCATAGAATAGAATCACAGACTGGTTTGCACTGGAAGGGACCTTAAAGCTCATCCAGTTCCATCCTGCCACAGGCAGGGACAATTTCCACTAGACCAGATTGCTCCAAGCCCTGTCCAACCTGGCCTTGAACACTGCCAGGGATGGGGCAGCCACAGCTTCTCTGGGCACCCTGTGCCAGTGCCTCAGCACCCTCACAGGTAAGAACTTCTTCCTTAGAGCTCACACAAATCTCCCCTCTGTCACGCTAAAGCCATTCCCCCTTGGCCAAAGTCCCTCTCCAGCTTTCCTGTCAGTCCCTTTAGGCACTGGAAGCTGCTCCAAGGTCTCCCTGGAGCCTTCTCCAGGCTGAATAAGCCCAGCTCCCTCAGTCTATAACCAACTGCAACAAATTTCTGTTCAGTTTTGATACTTAACTGCTCAAACTAAATTTGACATGTAATGGCATTTTGGAAGAAAGGGTGTATCATTAATCAAGTCATTTTCACTGAGACCTGAACAAATGGCAATCTTTAACATCCCAAAACACAAAGGATTTTCCACTGTTTGAGAAGAAATTTTGAATAGTCAGTGGCTGCTCATTCCTTAAGGCACCTAGATAAGATCTGCTTTGTTCCTCCAGATTCTATTTAGGATACACAACTCTTTAAAGGCCCAGCACATTTTAATTCACAGGCAATAGCATAGAATGAAACAGAATCTATAGCACCTATGAAACAGAAGCCCTTTATACATTCTCTGGTTCCTGACACTGGATTGAATTAATTGTGCTGTCGGTATGAGACTGCAGGATGTACACTGTGGCATTTGACTGGAAGTGGCTGGTGACAAATTAAGATCCTCCTGTGGTATTTGTACTTTGTTTTAACAACACAAAATGGTGCTGTAGTGACTGAAGGGATTTGTACGGAAGCCTGGGAAATGCCAAGCACTCCACACGAGTGGCATTTCCCCAGGAAACCCATTCCCTTTCCGATAGCTACCCAGGCCTTTGCTTTCAATACAGCTGAAAAAATACAACTATGATTCCTTGTGGCATCTGCTGGTTAAACAGACACTCCAGAAACCTCACAGCTTACTGTGCAGCTTTGAAAACAATACTGCAGTAAAAACTACAACGTATTATCATCTTAGGCAGATGTGCAGAAATAACACTGTGTTTTACAAAAGAACATTGCTTTCTCAGGATGCCATTCATTTGGATTTTGCAGTCCAAGCTCAATATATTGGTTTTCAGCTCTGATCACTATATAATCCTTTCAGAGTTACTTTCATGACTATAAAAAGCCTTTCGAAGATTAATACATCTAATAGGAGTTGCTTACACAGTTTAAGTATGTAATAGTTTGAAAGCTAATGGCACAAAGCAGAGTGCATGGGGTTCTATTTCTATAATAATTTGATTTGGATATAGCAGATCTAAACTAAGAGTAAGCTGCTTTGTCCACTATCCCAGCTTTGTACATGCTTCAAGGAGCAGGGTAAGACAACCTGCTTTGGTTCTCAATTCATGATCCACTTCACTAGACAAATCAACCAGCTGGCTGAAAGATAACATGTGAGTTTGTACCATTCTGCCATAAAAAGTTGTGGGCAATTCATCATTTCTCTTGGAGCACAGTCTTGGAAAAGACTCTGGGATGCAAACCAGTTTCACTGAGCACAGTATTTTCAGCAGACAATATTTTTAAACCCATAAGCCTGTACATATATCAAACCTCTCAGAGAAAGCCAGACTCCAGTGCACAGTTACAAGTACCAATCAGGCTGGCAGGCTGCTTTGGAAAGAGGAAAATTCAATTAAGAGCTGGATGTAAATACTAGAAAGTAAATTCTTTCTGGGTGCAAAAATAAAAAGAAAAATTGCAAAGAATGTAACATAAATGATTCTGAAACTTTGTGCTGAAAATGTTCAACTGAATGGAAACAGATAAATTCATGCTGTCTCCTTCGTGAATTAACTGAGCATCCTGGACAACCATTTCTGAGGCAAAGTGCAGCCTGACTGAGATTATCTCCATGCATTCACCATGAGCTACTTGACTGCATGTACTTGATCAAAAGGATGACAGATCCCCCCATATCTAGGTAAAGCAAGTCCCATAGCAACTCCACCCTACAAACATGCTAGTATTTCTAAAGATAGTCCCTGGCCACGTATCTTAAAGAGGAGAAGATGAGCTGCATGACAGGGGCTTAGAACATGACATCACACAAATGCACAGCTGGTACATGTATAGTCCTACCCCCATACATCAGAAACATGCACACTCAAGGCATTTCTTCCACAAAAAATGCAAGACCAGTGCACCCAACAAAGTTACATGCTTCCAATAGGCAAGCTGCAGACAACTAGAGAGAAATAACAACTAGAGAAAAATAACTTCATTTTTATGAAGCAAAGAAACACCAGTGTGTTTGTGAGGAAAAGAGAAGAAATGGTACTTACATTGTCAATAGTTGAGATGAACAGCAGCGCTGCTGAGGTTATGTGAAACACAATAATGAACGCCAGAAGAATCAACATCCTTGATCTGTGGAGGCTTTAGTCTGAGATAAATCTGTTAAAAATAAGAGCATATATGAACACCAGATTGACCAGTCACTATGCTGTTTCCCTGTGGCTGTGAGTAGTCAAGGCCAGTGTGACAGGATTTCAGAGCAAAGTGCTGCTCGCCAGAAGCATTGTATGCAGTCTCAGCCCATAGCACACGTCCTGTCTTTAGAGAGAAAAGATTTCACTTAATCAGACTTTCCATCAGTGTAACAGTGTTGTTTTTGTTGTGTGTGATATGTAACTAGCATCCCTGGTGTTAAAGTGAACCACAACTTGAAATTAAGCCAAGAGGTGTGTTTTGCAACCTGCCAGAGGGATGGCTGCAGTGAGTAAACACATGGAGAAGTTTCTACATGCTTCTCCAGCAAGAATTTCTATTCTTCTTCATGTTGACTTTCAGAGAAGTACTCTTCAAATTACAGCCTTGTTTGCATGTGATGGTAGAATTTCCACCGGGTATAGTAAGGTCCCGTTTCAACCATGCTTTCAAAGTAAGAAGAAACGTGGATTTCCTACGGATGCTTTTAGAACAAAATTCAGTGCATCAAGAATTAACCTCCTAGATTTAGTAGCAGCTATGCCCTACCTTAGGTCTCATACAGGTCGTCCTTTTGTTGATCTACTTAAAAATTTTATCCACTGATAAATGACTGAGGGCTACCATTTTCTCCAGTATACCCCTCTTACTGTTAGGGCTGAATAAATCCATTAGTCATGTAATCATCCAGTTAGTGATTTTATGTTCAGTCATTTGATACTCTCTCCAGTCTATTATTTTCATACCTTATCTAACTCATTTATTGCCATTTCACATCTCAAATGAAAAAATAAGAATTCTTATGTATAAAAGGAACCACAGCTTTATTTGGAATGGAATCCCCAGGAAATGTGTGTCATGTAACAAATACGGTAGGGAAAACTGCCGCTACTCATACACAGAAATGTAAATTGCTTGGTGTATCTATTCTCTTTCCCTTGTTGTTAATGTATGCTATGTTCTGTAAGGAATCGGCAGGTCTTGCAGGTACTTTTTTCTGCATTTAATGTGCACTCTTCTGTAGCACTCTGCATGTTATCACTCATCCACACATTTCTCCACTTCCTTTGGACACATTCTCTTATGTCAAACAATCTCTTTCATACAGCAAATACCCAGAAGAAAAGGCAGTTATGATGTTTTTAGGATTTCCAAGGTTTTTCTCTTGTCTAACCCTCTCTCCCCTACTGCCATTTACTAGATCCATGAACCATGTGGAGAAATGAACCAAATAAAAGGACTACGTTGACAGCACTTTCAAAGCAGCTCCACTGGCATTCTCATCAGGCCAAAATACAACCACTCTGCAAAACGTAAACAAAAAGATGACAGACAGCACATAAGCACATGCTGAATAGGGACTAGAAGTTCGAGACTAATCCTTTACATGGTCTTTCACTGCAGCACAGCATCACAACAAGCACAGAGCCAAACAGCATTAAAGTGCTTTTAGGAAAATGAGAATTGATCAGATAGATAACCTTCTTCTGTACCTGATTGGAATGACTGTATGGGACAGCTAAGTCAGATCTGAAAATAAGGAAAGGAGCTACTCAAGTTTTTATTCCTTCCTATTTTCTCACTGTTAAACTTTGCCTTCTCCAACACAACTTCCTCCAATGAGCCAGTTCCATGGGATGACTCAAGATGCTCTGAATCTAGTTCTGCTTCTAGGAATGTCATTCATGACTCTTTATCGAGACTTTCTTGAATGAAAGGAAGGAAGGAAGAAGGAAAAGAAAATATTTTGTGGTTTTGTATAACACCACATTAAACTGTTCTCATTGTGAAATGTACCCATCTTCACACAGCACGCTGTGGTCTTGCGGTTTTGGTTTTCTGAGCTCCATTTGTTGCACTGATGGTATCTAAGCAGACAATACTGCAACAAGCATCTGCCATATAAGGAGAGAGAATCAAACTGTATTCAGTTTTACTTTAAGAATAACAATATGATTTCACCTTATAACGTGAAGCATCATAAAATAGAGAGACAGAAAAATGTAACCTAATGAAAACCAATCATGGAAATCAAGACTTGTCAGCACAGAAATATTCACTTCGTCTTCAGTCAAGTGGATGATTTTGTTTTACTGCTTTCAGCCATAAACAGAAGTGTTTCTGACAGGATAAATATGTATGAATGATGAAGAGAGGACATTTATGTTTTACCCAAATAAAACCAAGATTGAATGAAAGAGCTTTCTGTTTTGTCTTTTCAAGATCAAGGACAATAAGAATAGTTTGATGTTTCTGTTCTGAAGAACCTCCATAACAGCTGTTATTAGGTACTTCCTCCTGACCCACTGTCAATGGCGCCCTTCATAGCTGCTACAACTTCTGTGCACACAATGCTACAACAGGTATGCACAGTTACGAGAATTAAGGACACTGCGGAAAAGGAAGGAGACAGATCAATTCCAAGTAATTAATACCAGGAAAAGACAACAAGATCTTGTCACCCAATCTGTCAGGCCTGAGCAGGGATACTAGAGGTGCACAGAAAGATCTTTGGGCTATAATCACTACTACCAGTTTCCTCTTCCCATGGACACCAAGAGACAGACTCTGGCTTTTCACAGCCTGCGAATGGAGTAATGAGGGAAGCAGGGTCTTCCAGCCAAACTCTGTGTATTCTGTGCCTAGGACGCAAAAAGTAGCAACCTACTTCCAACAGGCAGCCAGCAATGGTGCAGAAGCTACTGCCACAGTATCTGCTTCCCTCTCAAGGCAGAAATTCTGGACTTAATCTCTGAGGTGGGACTGTCAGCAACCAGTCCTCCTGCACTGCAGACAATGCTGGAATTTAAAAGTTTGTTTTGGAGACTCGAGATCCTCCTACTCCTCCAGCAAGAAGCAACTCCTGCCCAGATCCTCTGAGAATAGCCTGCCTAGGTACCAATCCAGGAGCAGGCAGCTCCTTCCTTCTCTCCATGAACGAGGAAGGATACAGTTATACCTTCACATTGAGAATTTCTGAGAACACTCTTTGCATTAACGTTCAGAATGCTTACTTTCATAATTTATTACTAACCAAATGCTTTGGTAACATCATATTCTGCATGCTCGCTGTGGTCCTCTATTTCTTATTCACCATGAGCTGCTTCTCAAGTCCTCTCTTCAGGTTCATGATTTTTCCTAGTTCTTTTCCAGCACCTAAACCCCAGCAGAAGCAGGGGTTGGCAGACCAAAAGCACAGCACCAGGCAGTGGCTTTGCCTCATGCTTTCTAAACAAGAGTACCTGTAAGAACAAAGAAGCCAGCACAGCCATCTAACCTGGCTGAACTAATCCTGCTCAGTGGAGCAACCAGCAATTTGTGTTTGATTAAAATCCTATCATCTCTTACATTTAACTTGTGCAGCCACAAGAAAATATTGCTTAAAAGGGGTTGTTCATAGGAAGAGAAGATGCATTTTAAAGTCATAGCAAGGAATCTAGTACTTCGTACTACTGCACAGAACAAGAATCTGTAAACAACTATATGAAGAAGATGCACGGACATGGTCAGGCACTTCAAGCAAAACTTTGGTATCAACATGCGATATGATCAGGGATGCTGTAGTACTTTTCCATTGCTGCTTTGTAGCCCTTGGAAGCACAGCCCTGTTGTCAGTGCTAATACACGCTGCTATGAAAAGGCTTCTTGCTCTTACAGGACTCTTGCTCTAAATGAACCATTGTCCAATTCTTCTCTTTTAGTCTTTTTATTTGGTAAGAGTATTTGCATGGATCAAAACAAGCTTCCTGGGCAAAGTAATTTTCTGCTTTCTATCATTTGCAGTAATATTCACCGATAGGCACCATGCTCTCAAGCCAAGGGATTTATGATTTTTAAGGTCACTGCCTTTAGGCTGTGGGATCTCCATTCTTGGTCATCTTCTTAACTTGACTGAAGCAAGGCCTGGAGCATTCTGAAGGAACACCTGGGGCAGGAGCCCAAATGAGGGACCTCCTGAGGCCCCTTCCATTTCTGCCCTCCTATCAATCTGTAATTGTTTCAGGAACCTCCTGTAGTAATATACAGTAAAACTCTGACAAAAGAGAACAAAAAATTTGACTCAGCTCACCACATGTGACATCAAAAACAGATTTGGGGTTAAAGTAAGAATGACACTGGATATTAACAGAATGCTTCATTTGCAAGCCTCAGCATTTAACACCACTTCACAAAGTATGTTGTGAGGAAGAAATGTACAGGTACAGCCGAGTTAGAAGTGCAGACTGCCACTGAAACCAGGAAGAGTAAGTTATGAGAATCCTACTGAACATATCCAGATTTGCTGTGGTAATAAGGTTTCCCACAAATGCCATTATGCTGGAGAATACTTAAACAAAACACATCGAAAACAGAAGGGCCAATTATATTAACAACAAAGATTTTTTCAGTTAGTGCAGAAGAATTGTTGCTGGGTAATACTCCAGTGCTACCTTATTTTGCATAGAGAGCATAAATGCAGCAGTCACACTTATCTTTCGTAGTTTCAGTTATGCAAACTACTGGAAGCAGTAATTTACACGTTGATTATGAGAGCCTGATGTGCTGTACAAGGGGTGGCTATGAAGGGCCTTTTCTATGATCTTCTAGACATGCAAAGGCAACTGCATCTTGGCAAGATAAATCAGCATGACAATGGCAGAACTGCACAGTACAAACAGTATCCAGTCCAGGGTCCCAACATTCCTGAACTGTAGTAAGCAAAACATGCCATAAATCTGGACTGCCTCCGTATGCCAAACTCCACACCCCTCTGCAAAAAAAGCCTGAACTTACTCTAAGATTAAGTTTATCTTTAATGTCCACCAGTATGAAGAGACATGCCAAACTGATTTTTTTCTGCTGTTTAGTACAGCAAGCAAGCAAGCAAGCAAAGAGGAAAACTCTCTCTTTGACAGTTCTTAGCAGAAGGTTTGTCACTACTTTCTAGTCCAGCTCCACAGCCCAAGCTTTCATTTCTTCCCATGCAATTATGCTCTGCTGCCAGGCTATTTCTTATGTTTGTTTTTTGCAACCAGAGAAACTTGTACGTAGTGCAGTGTGTTTATCCTGTGCTCATTTGCATTGAGAAGGCTAAAGCCTATCCTACATCATCTGCTGCCCTCACTTCCTATGATCAGGTCAGGTTTTTGTATCATCTTCAGCCAAGCCCATATGTGAAAAACATCTCAGTGGAAACAATCATGGTTTATACTACAGAAACAGGGTGCAAACACACAGAGCAGCTCCTATACTGTGCAGACCAGGGCTGGAGCTGTGCAGGCTGCTCTCACCCACACCTTGTGTGCTGAAGACACACCCAACAGAAGGGGTAGATGATCCTGCTGAACAAGTTACCATACCTGCAGCTCTTTGCACTAAGACTCTTCCTTGCAACTAGACCAGCAGGTCTTTGGGCCATCAGTAATAATACCATTCAGCTGAGCTTTCTTGAAGTCACTGGTGTAAAACTGAATCAAAGCATAGCCTTCTTAATCAATTCCTCTGCTCCTCAGTGCTGCAATTAAGACTCTGTACATGAAGTTAGAAGAAAAAGCTTGTATACTGGTGGCATGAGAAGTCTGTGATCTTGTGATACATCATAAGATGTTTAGATTTACATGATAACCACTTTGTTTTGCACAGCTTTCTTGTGCCACATCTCACAGTGTCTCATGACAGAGAACTCAGGAGCTGGCCCATGTTTTGCCTGTACCAACATCTCTAAACTTGCATAAAATTCCAAATTCCCTGGCTTATAAGGAACAGAGTGATACTGTTAACTTTCTCTTTTTTTCCCTTTACACGATATGAAGGGCTCTATTTTTTATTAGTGATTCTCAGAACTGGAGCCAAGAGTGAACTAATTTCAGCCACTGGAGTTTCTCCCAAACTAACAAAAGCTTTGAGGATTCCAACAATCCTCTAATGTCTAAATATCTAACAACACAAAGGACAAAAAAAATCAGAAAATTTAACACCAAGGAAATAATTATACCAGTTGAAACAACTTACTCCAATTTCATTATCCGTTCTGCACGAGTTAATCGAACAGTTGGGAACACCACCATCACAAGGTACATTTTACTGAGCACTGTTTCTTAGAATGAGGCAGGTAATATCCAAACTCTTACATTTTCTTTCTACATTTGACCCTGTCAGTGTTCTCCAAGGTGACTATTGCCCTGACCCTATCCACAGTCTGAAATCTAAGATTTCCACTCATTTTCAGCTAACCCATCTGTCATTTTTTGTGCTGCAGGGTTAACCTCGGCATGTGCCCGAGCTGCAGGGCCAGCCTAACACGGGTGCCCAGCCCAGCAGCCCATCCTCACTGTTCTCTGTGTTTCTGCACACCCCTGTGTGATGCTGTGCGCGTACCCCAGCTGTGACGCATATCTGGATCCTTTCCATGTCAGCTACAGAAGAATCCTATCACACAAGAAGTCTGGAAAGGATATGGACATCTTTGTACCTTACTTTCTTATTTTTTCCCCAGAGTAATCAATGCATATTGGAAAAGGAAAGAAAATACAGCTAAAGCAACCTAGTTCTATTTTAGGTGATGACTTGGGAACCTTATTTTAAGGAACATGCCTTTAAACATTTCATAGGACAGGAGTGTTAATCCTGAAGCTAACATGTAGGTTTATAAACAGCATGAGAAGGATTTGCTGGCAGTAATCCCTGAAATTGATAGTTCCCTGGTGTATGAAGTGAGCTGCTACTGTTGGAATTCTCAGGTGTACACGCTACACAGAAAATGAGTTTTCTCTTTTATTAAATTCTTATTTCTAAGTGTAATTTGTTAATTAATAACACAGGTCTACCAACAGTTATGGAAGTTTGTGTATTTATGCTCACCCATTCTCTGTTCTCAGGAGAGCTAATGTATTGTAGAACTGGACCCTCAACAACCTATTCTCTGTATTCAGGTGGAGATTCAAATTTTGGCTTGGTTTCATGCTCAAGTATTCCAGAACTAATAGTCCATACAGGAAGAGTGTGTCCTCTTGCAACCAGGGATCTCTTTAGCCAGCTAGCAAACCTCGGAGGACTGGTTGGCTCTGACTAGATTTCTACAATACCTAAGGCAAACCCAGGAGGAAAGTGCTACAGTCCATGCAGCAGACAGGCTCCCACCAATGGGCATGAAGAACAATGTATCCTCTTCAAGAAACAAAATTTTAAGCCCTGTTGGATGGACTTGGAATCAAGAGGGCCAAGTGTCCTGTCAGCCTCTAGATGGCACAGACACCATCAGTTCCTTCTGCTTACAAGCAATCAGTTAACTGAGAGCACACTCAAGCCCACAGCCCTTTGTGCCACCTATTTTATGTGGAAGGAACAGAGCTTGTCACTTACACTTCCAGCTGCTTTTCAAAGTCCTTCACCACAAAGCAAGGAAATAAGAAGGAAATGAAACAATGTTCCCTGCACACAATCACTGTATGTAGGCAAAAAAGAAAATAATCAACACAGCAAAAATCAATTCACAGTATTTTCTGGAACTCTATTTGAATTACACTGTTTACGCTTTTGTAACTCAATGGCAGAAAATGAAAGTAGGGTCATTCTGCCAGATCTGCATTTGCTGGTGCCCTTGCAGCAGGCTGTGTGAAGATCCAGCAGCACAATTAAACTGCTTGGCTTATCGCATTTTGATAGTGAAAGACCAGGGCCTGGAGACAAACTGACAAGATTCTCTTGAACAAAACTATGTATGACCTAGGTTTTATCCAGATTCTTTAAGACAATCTTGCCTTGCAACCAACGTTCTGATGTCTGCTTTTTTGTGTGCATCAAGCTAAATGTACACCTACAGGTGACCAAAACCTTTTGTTGTGATGGTAATTGGGTGTTTTTCCATCCTACAGGTCCTGAGTGGGACTGCCTGCACCACAGTGGTCTCTGATGAATGTTCCTGGCCACCAATGTGTGGAAGGATTCTGAAGCACCCTTCCATCTCCTTCTGAATCTGTTTCATAAACACTAATTCTTAGCTCCTCCTCAGAAACCCTACCCAGTTACCAAAAGTAGAACAGACCATTCTTACAGTTAGGAATGGCAGATCCTCCCTGGACTGCTGCTCCTTCTCACCCCGTCCTCGTTAGATCTATGCTATTAAGCCAGAACTTAAAGAGTTTGGGAAATTATAACTCTGCTATTCCCATACATTTTCAAACAAAACCAAGAAAAAAACTGCAGCAAAAATGCCTGGAGTACTGAGACCCAAGGAGGTTGATGGTTCTAATTTCTTAGGAATGCTTTTAATAAGGTTTTGACCTAGGGATGCCAGCATTGCTGCCACTTCTGTAACTCCTGACAGTCATTTATTTGCAAACAAGTTCAGACTGGGTTTAGACTTGCCCTGCCACTCCTTTCACTGTGGTCCTTCTGTGTGCACTGCAGAGGAAAGTCACTCTGCCATGAAGCCTTTGTGGGCAGACTGCAGAGCAGAGAACAGGCAGGACCCATGGGAAAACACAAACACAATGCCCTGAAAATAAGCCTTGTGACATCTTACCTGAAAATCAAGCTTAAAAGACTCAAGAGAGATGTATTCAAATACTCCAGCAAAACCTGGGAGAGAAATCTAGCAGCCACTATATGCTGAAGATAATTTACAGAAGCCAGCTACCTATGCTGACAGACCCCTGACTACAGGCACATTTGAATAATAAAGCCTTGTTTTCAAAACTGCTCTTTAGAGGGGTTTGTGTGTTCAGCATAAAGTTTGCCCTCTCCTAACAGCACAAACAGCATCTTCCTCATAAGTAAATCTTCTCTATATAATTCTTTGTCCCTAAAGCACTTTTTCTTGTAACTGCGCTTTTACATTATAACATCATAATCTCATCTTTAACCTATTCTGTCTGCTTCTAAACCCCAACACAACTCACAGTGGTGTAAGGAGGGCCACCTTATCACTAAATAACATCTGAAATGGTTACAATTTATCTCAAATTCCCATCACAGTCATTGCTTGCACACTCCATCGTCTGCCCATCCACCTTCACTTTATGCTGAATTCACGTCTTTGGGAAAACTCTGCCAAAACCTGGTCTTTAACGAAAGCTACCACATGGAAGCAATGTGTTCAAGAGGTCAGTTTTCAAAGGGCATACACTGGTTGAGAAAACCCAGCAGTCATTTGAAAGAAGGAATTGCTTGTATATTGTAGTTTCTCATTTCTTACAAAACATAAACGCTTTCACAGAGGCATCTGCAAAACATGCTACAAATTGTAACTTGAAGTACATATGAGTAGAGCTTAACTGTACACTTAGAAATGAAAAAAAAGCACATGTCAGGTGTTCAGTGCACCCTCTTCTCAACAAGTTTGTTTTAAGTTGCGCACCAGATACCACTTTAGTATGAACAAAGTTGTGGTATATATTAAAACCTTCTTAACAATGAAGCTGGTCTAAAAGCACTAAAAGCTTGTTTTTCTAAGCTAAATAGGACAAGAACTTCTTGTTCTGACTTGTTCATTTTTGAAGATCAAGACAGACTGGGGATATATTTCCTTGCAGGTCAAGGCAAACACATGGAAGGAAAATTAGCTGCTTAACCTAAACATGAAAATAAATGGCTATAAATCAGGTGTGAGCACATTTAGGATGGAAATAACAACTCACAGAGCTTGCCAGGTTCTGGAACAACCTTAAAATCACCATAGCATGGGAAGAAAAGACCTGCCTCCACAAAGAGATTATGTGATCCTATGCTGGCAGGGCAGCTGGTGACCTGAGTGGTCACTCCAGCTCTGCACTCCTGCGAAGGCTATTCCACAGTCTCTCCGAGGTCTCCATGCCTTTGCATGACACCCCAAGCCCTTCACACTCTGCGGAATCCTCTCCTGTCTTTGAAAGACTTCAGGTAATGCTGGGAGCAATGCTGACTGTTGATCTGTACAGTGAAGTAATGCAAGCGGTGACCATGGGACTGATGACACACGACCAACTTCAAGGGAGGATTCGTTGCTCAAGTGGGCAACAGAGCTACAAAGAGTGAGCAAGACCTGTCCCACTTTCCTGAGGGTGACCAAGGGGCCACCATTGCCTCCAAGAGCTCAAGATCAGTGGTCAGAAGCCACTGAGCTCTTAGTAGCCTGCGGGCACAGCCCTCCTGCTATTCAGGCAATCAGCCAGCTGCACCATGGCTCTGGGACAGGGACATGGGCTGTACCAATGAGCTATTCAAGCTATGAGAAGCCTTCTGGGAACCTGCTTCAGAAGCAAATAACTGAACTGAGGTGTGGCCTGGACTCACCCCTGCTCAGTCACTGTGTGGCCGTATTTTGGTGTCAACGCTGGCCCCGCTGAACACCTCAACAGAGCAGGGAGGAACAGACCAAGTGTAATATCAGAATACCAGACCTTTCCATAAGGTTGACAGATTAAATGTGTCCTCAGTCTGATCCAATGAAAAGAAAAAAAAAACAACCCAGAACACAAAGCACACCTGCAGCATTAACTCTAGGCATTAATTTAGTTCTGAGAGCAAATCTCAGGCTCTGAGCTCTACTGATGACAGATAGCTGTTTATACAGAGATTATTCCAGATACAACAGAACAGCTTGAGTGATTTATGTTGTTCCACCTAATTAACCAACAAACAAAGGCAGAAAATGTCTGTGTCTCCCGATCGAAAGCAACACGTTTAATTCAGCAGAAATGAAAGCTGATATTGTTTTAATTTTGGCAGATGCTCTATGGAAATTGCCAGCAATTAAATGTGTTACATTCACTGTTGTGAGATTTTCAAATTGCTTGTTTTGCTTTGTCTTTGAGTAGCTCTGAATTGAGAAAATTTTGGCTGTAGTTATTTAAGAGTTTACATATCATTTATCAGGAGTGTGAAAATGCATCTCTATTGATAGTACAATAGTTGGCTTTAAAATAAAAAGAGCAAAACTCTTTCACAACTACTACTATTTTGTTTCACAGCAATACTGCAGCATGTGATCAGATTTAATACTCAGCCTACCTTCAGAATGTCATTTGAATCTGCAACTGGTGCAATCAAAGTAAACTTAAAGGTGACAACTGAACATTACCAGCTCAGGTGGAAGGACTTCTAACCCTTGTTTCATTGCACACTTGAGCACACCAGTTGCACTGCTCTTGTACACTCTGGCTGCTATACAGATACAGAACCCAGACACCCCTGCATCAACTCTGTTTCACCTCTGCTCCACCTTGACCAGTCTGGCTGCCTGTACAGTCACAATACAGCCTGGGTCAACCAGCTAAGCCACAGTGCCAGGCAAAGGGCCTGTAATAACTGGGCAGACTCAGCCAGCTTGCTTCAGCTCTACATTACACTCCTTTGGCCATCTCTAGATGTTGGTTTGTTTCTGTGACTGCGTTATGTGGCTAGTTTGTTATTTCTGTGGATTGAGAATATCAGCCTGAGAATAAATGAGTCTGCAGACTGACTGCGGAGACCACCATCAGCACATGCACCTCAGCATGGGTATCAGGGGACTCTGGAAGGTCACTTTCTGTCTGGAAGAAGGCCATCATTTTGATGTATTTCAGAACACTTAACACCTGCATTAAAAACCTGAGGGAGTGTTTATATTGCCCACCTTCGCTGTTTGTGGCCTGTGCAATTCCAAACACAGCATAGTATTTAAGCATCAGTGAGGTAAGCCATAAATATATATCCTATAGCCATCTCTGAGGGGTGCTTGAGTCAGTCCACTTTCTGCCCCACCTACAAACTTCTGTGAACACCTCTACACAGCCAGAGGGTTGCATTTTAAGGTCACACCCAAATTGTGAGGCTTCACCTGGCATGCACATACCATCATCAAACCTGCCCATGAAACTTCATAGGTAAAATAGAAAGGCATAATTAAGTTTTCCCCATTCAGTGAAGAAATAATAATTCCTTTGATGGATGAATTCAGGCCATGAGGCTTTTCTTGAATCCCACCCAGCAAGATCTGTTTTCTAGAAGTGAAGATGCTTATCTTCCTAATGAAGTCATGTGCATCACCTGACATACTGAGATGTGCCTTACAAAAATATCTTCTTTCTAAAACACTAAAGCTTTCCAAAAACCAGCAAAGACTGAGATCCCACCACAGAGATCACTGGTTTGCTTTGAGCATCCAGAAAACAAACAAATCCTAAGAAACACTGAACAGCTCCATGAATGGAATTCCTTAGTGCTGTGCTTATGCTTCCCCTGCTTTCCCTCTGAGACCACGCTGATTTCAATAAAAGCTGTGCATTCCTTTCTACTTTCAAATTTGGCTGTGCTGGAGGATCTCATGGTTTTTATATAAAGTGCTTGTTACACTTTGGAGTAAATACCTTCCTTATTAGTTCCTGTTTAATATAGTGCCTCATTCTGCTGGGTCTTCTTCCAACAGGAAAATGGCAGCAAGACTTGGAAAGTACATCTTCTGCCAGCTAGCAATAGAAAAGGTCTTGTCTTCATAGTCCTACTTATCTCTGTAATTAAACACATTCTTGTACTTATTTATGTGGTGGTGTCATGTCTTACATGATGCTCAAGACACAAATGGAACATGAAGAGTAAGTGGAATACAAAAACCACTGAGGTTAAAAGGGAAGGGTCTCCTTGTGCTGCCATCCAACTCATTTTCAAACAGACAGGGAAACAGCGTTATGAAAGGAGATAGACCACAAATAATATACTTAATAAAGTGGAGGAAGGTCTTGCTTCTTTAAATATCCGTATCAGTACAATATTCTTCTAATTACTCTATGAATGTCAAAATCAAGATGGAAAATAACCCTGAGACAAACAAGACAACAAAATAAAAGCCATCACAATGGAAACAAGAGAAAGGTACGAGACAACTGTGCAGCAAGAGATACTAACAAATCAAGGGGTGAAGAGTACAGTAACTGAAGCTGGTATAAGAGGAAGGAAAAGATGTTAATTTCTTTTAATCAGTTTTGGCCAGAAACAGTAACTACAGCATCCAAGAGTTGTCTAAGAGAATGACATTGTAGCAGCCTTCAGTCCTGACTGCTCAGTCTGTTGAACAACCTTCTTTACTAGCAAGGTTTTAAATCTGTGCAAGCAAACAGAACACACTGGTTTTCCTTGCTGGCAGATACACAGCATAATCAATACTAGCTGGGCATTTATGACAGAAGTGTTTCCAGAGACCACAAATAAAGAACACACCACCAGTACTGTCTTGTCTACTGACAGTATGTTGTTTTTATTTCAAATTATATTAACAGACTGTTTTCCTTCCCAAATGAGCACACTAACAAGAAACTATGACCTCTTAAGAGTTGTGGTATTACTGCATTTCACCTGGAGTTAATGTTGACAGCTACCAGCAGAGAAATTCCTACTTTCCTTGCTGGGCAGACAGACAATTTGGTAACATCCATGTCAGCTATGCAGCTGACATGATAAAATCTGTACACATCTTTATTCAGCATGGAAGATGACTCTTCTGCAGGTATCCCAATGGTCTATTCTCCAGCTTCATTCTACAAGCTCACAAGGGGATGCAGAGTATAGCAGGATTTCTTTCTTCCAATGTCTTTTAAGCAAAGGTCACGTCCTCACATCTTACACTGCATAAATTCACATCAGCTTCTGATGAACACGGTTTCCATGTACCTTTATTTCCACTCCCATTTTGATTTCACCCACTGTGTTAAATACCTAAACCCCAGCTGCATTCCTTAGCATGGTATCTAATTTGTCACACACTTACAAAAACCATAGCTGGGCTCCACAGTAAACTGCAATTCACTTTCCTCCCCTCACTGCACCTCAGCCCAGCACTGCCCCACGATTTCTGTGGGTTTCTGCCTGCCCATGTCTGCAGCAGCTGCTATCTCAGCTCCAGCAGCCCAGCCCCACAGTTCTTCTCATGGACCACCCTACCTGCCTGGATGGCAAAGCCTTCAAAAGCAGCACAGAGAGCAGATCTGGATGAAAAAGCCATTACAGACTATTTTATCTGACAGGAAAAAAACCCTTCTGCTCAGGCAGGCAAGAGGGCTTGTTTTACATAGTTAACATACCAGCATTGTACGTAGGGAGACTGAACATAAGTGAAAAAAAAGTGCTACTTTTTCTGTCCCAATGGAGATTAGCCAACCTGGTTGGCTGTTTATTTCCAAAGTTCCTAAAGAAAACTACTTAAACCTAGTGTGCATTTTACAGCTATTCAGTGGAATTCTTCACAGCTCTCTATCATCAGAAGATTCTTCTAACACACTCAACTGCAATAACTACTGATCATTTGCATACTACTCCCAGACGCTGGGGAAAAAAAAAAAAAAACCAACGAAAACCACCTTCTGCACCACGTGAACAAAGTACTTCTGCCAAGAAATTAATGGAGAGGCCAAACTGCAGGTTTCTTGGAGGCAGCATTTGAAGTCGGAGCAAGTCATGGGCACGTCTGCCAAGGCAAGGGCAGTGTTGCACTGCTGCTCCTAGAGATGTCCAAACAAGGAGCTACCCTCTAAAATCCAACACTCAGTACTGCAGGAGAATTACTGAAGGCAGCCCACCTTGTACCTGGCATGTAACCTCTCGAGTGAGAACTGGACATTATATACAGAAAAGCCCTCCTAGTGAGGTAGCGCCCGGCTTATTAGAACTGCAGTTTGACTCAAGCGGAAAAACGTTTAACGCTGGCAAAAACTTCGCAAAGTGAGATCTGCACTGAATTATGTCCAAGTTACTTTCCTTCCACTAGAGGGGGGTGAGCGGCCAAAAACACCCAACCGCTGCGGTGGCGTCTGAGCCCCGCTCCGAGCCCCGCACGGCACCATCCCGCCCACACGGAAAACTTCCCACCGCCTCCCGCACCCCCCCCCCCCCCGGGCCACCTGCTCTCGGCGCAGCCAGGCTGTCCCGCCCTGTCCCGCTCCCCGGTGCCAAGCGCGCTGCCAACGGCGGGCGCAGCGCTCCCGGCCGCCGTCCGAGCGCCCGCCGGTCCCAAGGGATTGCTCGGCCGGGCTCCCGCCGCCGTGCCGAAGTGAAGTTTGTTTTGAAGCAAACAAACTCCTCAGGTTTCATTTTTACCCCGTTTTCTTTCAGGGCTCCTCCTCCCCCGGCCAGCACCGGCCACCCCAGCCCCGGCCCGCTCAACCCCCTGCTCGGACGCGGCTACTCACGGGGCCCGCGGCAGCGGGGGCTGCGATCGCCTGGCTGCAGCAGCTCCCGCGCGGCCTGCTGCAGAAGTGATGTCAGACGGGCTGGGTGTGGCAAGAGTAATTCCCAAAAGTGCCCCTCGCCGCCCGCGGAGGCAGAGGTGTGAGTGTGTGTGAGGGGAAGGAGGGAGGGACGCTGCGAGCACGGGAGCAGCTTTTCCCCGCCCGTTTCCACTCCGTGGCGGGCGGACACCCCGGCGCGCCGCCGCCCGACCCTCCCCGGGGGCGCTGGGCACGCCACTCCCTGCGGCCGGGGCTGGTGCCGTCAGCGCTGTTCCAACGAGCAGGGTCCGGGCAGCACGGGCTGCCACAGGGCGGGCGCTTGTCCCGCGCCCCGGGCTGCTCCCGCCCTTAGTCTCGGTGGCTTTAGCTGAGGCGGGAGCGGGCCGGGAGCCGGCCGTGTCCCTGACAGAAGAGCGAGCGCTCCGTACCCGGAATGTGTGAGGCGGCCGGGGCTCGTCCCGCCTCAGCACGCCGGTCCTGCAGAGTCGCGCACGGCGAAAAACGGTGCTGCCCTGCCAGCTGCTTGTCAGCCTCCCGCCAACGAGGGACGGGGCAGTCGGGACGGTGCCAGCCGGACGGCACGGCGAGGAGTCTCCCGGAGGAAGACTGGGACAAGCTCCAGGGCGGAGCCCCCTCTAGAACTGTCTGTGGGGAAGGGAACCCAAGTTCCCAACGCGGCCGGGGCCGAGTCCCGGAGAGGCCAGGCGAGAGGGTAACGGAGGAAAGGCGCCGTTTCACTCTGGCGGGGCCGGCCCCGTAAGTGTTGCGTAACCCCGCCCGCCGCGGGCGGCAGCGCGGCTCTCCGCGGCGCCCCCTTCTGCCCCTCAGCGCAGGGGGCGCGGCCGGAACGGCTCCTGGCGCTATCGGCGCCGCTGAGGGGCGAGTCGGAGCACGCCTTGAGCGGCTGCGGGCGCCGTGTTCGAGCCTCCGTGGCGGGAAGGGAAGCGCCGCCGGGGATTCCCTCACAGCAGTCGCGCCTTCTCCGTCAAAGAGATAAACCGTGTGTGTGGGGAGCTGAGGTATAAAGTCATGTCCCAGCAGCCCAGGTGAGCCCCGCGGGTAACTGCTCGCACCTCACGAACCTTCCCTCTCCTGAAGAGGCTCGCTAACCACCGTTGCCACTAGCAAGCGTCAGCAATAAACTGTGTCCACTTTCAGCTTAGTTTTCACAAATTACGTGACAAAGCAGACAAAATAATGGCCATCGCCAACTGTGTGATGTGATTTACTCCTATTCTCAAGAAGAACGAAGGCTGTAATTCAGAGTTGTGGCTTCCTTGTAGGTTATAGCGTTGGTACAGCCTCTTGGCTTGCTCAGAGAGCCATAAGGTCTCACCTGCCGTTTAGGATTAGCTCTCAGCACTGTGCAGAGTTGGCGAGGAAAGGTGGCTGTTCCCGTGTGGCTGTCAGACCGTCTGGTTTATGTTTGTTTTCTTTTGGGTCTTTCCTTCTTTTACAGTTCTGCACAAGTTGCTGTTAACATTTGTTTTGGATGTTACCTAAAACTCAACAAGACCATGGATCTCTGGATTGAGACCATACGTACAAATTTATGGGCAGTGTTTCCCAATCCTAGAGATTATCTGTTCTGTAAGAACTGCGGTGAATTCCAGTAACACCATCCCTATTCCTAAAGTCTTCACACAAATAGCAACTATTATGTTGAACAAAACACTGTGTTGGCTACTAGTGAAAAGGTAGTAGCATGACCTTATTTCATTGCACCTTTACACCTTCTGAAGTGCAGCAGTGGTGGCCATATGTAGCTGTTAGGAATCTCATCTGTTGCTAAAAAGCAAAAATACAGAATCACTGTGAAAGAACTACTTTGGCAGCCAAAGTGCGATCAACTCCACCAAACACTACAAGCAGCTCAACCAGAGTAAATTACATAAAAGCTATTTGGTGCCATGGTAATCCCCTTTACAGTACCATTTTCACTCTGATATTAGCTTTAGCTCTTACAGCTACCAAATGCAGAAAAAAAAGAAAAATCTTGTGTTCACAGATCATTTCAGAATCATACACAAAAATACCTAGTGCCATAAACAGTCCCCACAGTTCACTGAAACTTTTGGTTTCTATATCATAGAATCATAGAATAATTAGGGTTGGAAAAGATCTTAAGATCATCTAGTTCCAAGACATAAATTCTGAGTTTCTGGGTAGGAGGGACTGGCACAGACCTCATAGCTGCTTCCTTTGTACAACACCTATTTTCTGGTAATTGCCTTGTGGTTAGACTGGAATAGGAATTCAAAGCAGCTCTCAGGGGAGATGCTCATAACTTTGAGGCTGAAGGAGCAAAATGAGAAACTTCAGAGTATCAGGGGAGGAGGCAGCCCCGCCTGTTGATTCCCAGGGATTTCAGAAAAGAAACTGGAACTCTGGCCTGAGCCAACCACTATAAGCATAAGCAGCCTGATTTCCACTGGGCTGAAGCATTAGAGCTGAAGTCACTTGAAACATTCCCCTCATGCAGAGCTGAGCTTGCCAGTGAAATTGTGGTATGAAACAGAACACTTGATTTTTAAACAGAAGTTTTGCTTACAACTTAAGTGACAACAAAGAGAAAATTGACTATTGTACTTCATCGTGTACTGCATCAAAAGCACTGCTTGCTAATAAGTGTAAAATACTGTCACATAAGAAAGCATTTACTGGTAAAAATAACCTTTCTTCTCCCTCAATTTCTCTTACTTGTGTTTTTAATTGTTGTATAGTTGTCATTCATTTATCTTACCTAGAAGCTAAGAATAAATATTTTTAAAGCAAGATCAACACACTGCCAGATGGCTTCAGGCTTTTCCTGGAAACAAATGATGTAGGTTTTGCTTTTCAGCCTTGTGTTGGACTGATGTGCTTTGAGTGATTTTAGGTTTTTTTAACGCAATGCTAAGTATCTGAAAGTGACGCTGACCTATTTCTTGCCTTCTCCTTCCCTCATTTGCACGAAGGATGACAGTATGAAGGAAAAGATGTCATATTCAGGTACCTCCTTCTGCCATCATCAGTTTGTCTTGAGATAAGCTATTTGAAAGCAAAGTTACTGACAATAGAATTCATAGCGGGCAAACACAAGACAACCATTCCATGCTAATTCTTCCTGAATTTCTTGCTGTATGCTAGACTCCATCTCTGAAACCAGAAAGAATTCATAAATGAACAGATGTATCTCTCCCACTTCCCACTACCAGCTGTTACACAGTGAACACATTTGACTGTGCATCTGAGATAAGCCTCTTTTGGGGGGAGTTCCAGTTCCCTTTTATACATGAGAAGCTTTCAGACCCTCTAAAGATCTTAGTGGCCCTCTGATTGACCCTTTCCGATTTTTCACGTTTCTCTTGAACTTGGAGGACCAAAACTGGACACAGTTTTCCTAAGGTGTGCTACAAAGTGCAAAGTAGAGTGGAATAACTGTATCATTTAGTCTGCTGGCAACTGGTGCTAACACAGGCCATGATGTGATAAACCTTTGCTGCAAGGGCATTCCAATGCCTCATGATCAACTTGCCCATCACAACCCCCATGTCCTTTTCTGCAATGCTGCTTCCTGGTCAGTTCATGCCCAGCCTGTATTGTTTCTTGGGATTATTCTGTCCACATTGCAGGATTTTGCACTCTTCTAACTTTGTTGAACTTTATGCAGTTGCTGCAAGTCCATTTCTGCATTCTGCCAAGGTCCTTCTGGTTAGCATCCCTGCCACCTCACTGTCATCTGTGCCTCCCAGATTGCTGTAGTCTGTGAGCTTCTTGAGTGTATACTCCATGCTCTAATCCAGGTCATTAATAAAGACATTAAGTATCATTGGTCTTATTATTGTCCCCTGAAAGATATCACAGGTCACCAGCTGCCAGCTGGACACTGTAGCACAAGTCACGAACTTTTGAGCCTGGCAATTCAGCCAGTCTTCCAAGAACTGTATTGTCCACTTCTCCACTCTGTATTTCACCACTGTGGTGATAATATCATTAACAATATCATTAAAGTATTTGAACAAAGCATCTGGGGGCTCTAGTGATGGAGGAGCATTTATCTTCCAATAGTTGTTTCTTTTATTCCTGATTAGTTTTATTTTACTTCCTATTTACTTCTGGTGTTGGAATACAGGATGAGTAATAGTCTAATCGAATAATCTAGTAGTGATGACCCACTATTAGGCCTGGCATTATACCTGTAAACAGTATCATGTGGGTTTTTCTAATGGGTTTGTGTTAAGGAGTTTATGTGAGATGACCTAACAAACTCAATCTCTTTCCAGGTTGACTAAGTTTTTAGTAAGACACTTCCAGTTTTGCATCTGAATTAGAAGAATAAAAGTCTGAATATAATGGCTTTATTTAGTAAACTTAAACTTGCTTTTTTTCAGAACCAGAAGATGGTTTATATATATTCCTCAAGATAAGATGTGAGTTAAATACCAATTAGACAGTGAACTCTCACTAATCTATTCTTCTCCAGTGAAAACAATCAGACCTGTTTGAAACTTATGATATTTTCCTTTGGATATATGTCCTGTCAATTCTCCTGAATAGATGAGTGAGAGAATAACCCTTTGGTTGCAGTTTGCCCGTTATATGTTTTAAATGAACTTATCTAAAATGTAGATTATATGTTGTTAGATTTCTCTTAGTTTCTGTCTTCCAGCAGGATGGATGTTGAACTATCCCAGCCATTGCTTCCTCTGGCTGAAAAAAACTCAGTCTTTGAGAGTGAAACATCCTCCTGTCTAAGCTATGTTTTTTCTGTATTAGTTTTTCACATGAAGAGGCAGTAGTTGCCAGATACTGAGGGAGGAGTAGAATGGGTTTCAAAGTGTTCTTAAAAGAGCACTGATGGAAGAAACCTGATTCCTTTCTTCCAACAGTACCTACCAGGTCGAATAGCATGGAGAAAATTAGCAAAGCGGCTTTAGGTAACTGAAAGATCAGCTTTTAATTGTGTCTGTTTAAAAAAATCCTGGTCATTTTTAATACTTTGTCCAACCGTTCCTGTGAACAGTAGAACGTCACCCACAATTCATAGAGGTTCCAATGCTGCTGCATTTATCTTTCCATTGTTTGTCCCCTTTTCTTAACATAAGGTCTGACAAGCAAACAAGCGTTGCAGAGATACTAAAATGAGACTGATATTTTATTTAGAGTTAAAAATCTGTACAGGACATTCTATAAAATAGGATCTAGAGAGTTAAAAGGTAACATGAAACATAGCACTGAATGCTCAGCATTGGAAATTTTGGAAATCTGGAGCTGAGATGCTTTGGAAGCATCCATGCCTTATGTAAGACACATAGTGTTGGGGATAGACAGGAATACCATTCAGTTTACCATAAATATGTATTATGTCTTCTGGACCAAAATCACACTCTGCTGATGCTCAAAATCCAGATGAATCTGAATTCTTCCCTCCTGTGGCCCTTAGGAAGTATGCTGTAGAATGATTCTATGATTCCACCATTGGCCAGCTCTGTGAGGGGAGGAATGGAGAAAGCAATGAGAAAAGTAAGGAGTGAAATAGACTTTTCCTCTTTTTTTTTTTTTAAAGTCCATACAAAGGGAGCTGCCATACCCAATGTAGAACATGATTTCATTAGTTTCATTTCATTTTAATTTCATTTCATTTTCATTTCACCTTAAAAACCACTGAGGCACATTAAGAGTCTCACTGCCTTGTTCCCCTTCTCCTTCCTCTCTGCAGGATCAGAGGGTTCTTTGCTTTCGTCCCTAAGAGCCCTGGTATACTCATAAAAAGTGTCTCAGATCTTTACAAGCCTTAGTGCATCCTTGGTAAACAGTCTTACTCTCATGCCCCTTCCCACCCGAGCCTTGGGAACATTTCCTCCTCCCTTCAAAGGAACATGATGAGATTAAGTAAGAGCAGCAGCTTCCAACAATCCTTAACTCCTTGAGAACCGAAGTCTCTTGCTGAGCCTAGGATAAGGAGGTTGAAAGTAATTCTGACAAACTCAGGAAATCTTGAGGGATCTGATGATATTTCCTTTCTCTTACTTCCTACTTCCACCTCAGTTAGTGTTCTTCTCCACAGCTTATTATCCTGCTGCCATCCTCCAAGCCAAAAGATAGGGCATAAACAGCACACGTCAGGGAACTATGTTCCATGGCTTATACTATAAACATATGTGAGATATATTAACTCAATTTCTTGTTTACCATGCAGGACCTGCAAAGCTGCAGGGATGATATCAAATGCAAAGGAAGAGCTTACCCTTCCTTTCTTTCCCACTCTTCTGCGTTGTCTTGGAAAATGCTCTTTTTGTATTCACATTGTAATTAAAAAAAAAAAAAAAAAAAAAAACCAATAAAAATTTCTGGCAAAAACTAACCAAGAAAAACTGTAGTGCTGCCCCTGGAAATGTTATTACTGAATCAGAAAAAACTGTTTGCCAGTGCAGTGATCTCATTTTAAGAACTTCTTAATAGCAGTATTTCAGAAAATGCTAATGGATGATGGTAGCAAAAGCATTAAGTCCAGGGGCCTTAAAGTCAAGAGGGTATTTTAATGGTGTTGGCTAGTGGGTCATGTCTCTGTAGCCTATTTGCAGTTTATTTAGTCAAAAGTAGTACAGACAATTCAAAATCAGCTCTGTAACTGGGTCTAGCTATTAAAATTCTTTAATGTTAGGCTTTGACAACACTAGCTTTGTTTGGAAAAAGAAAGAAAATAAATTGGCAAGGACTAAAGGCAAGCTGCAACAAAAAATAAATTGTGGAGCCTCTAAGTACAGAACAGTATGTGAAAGACTTAATACATTACAAATAAACCTGTGTGTTGCTTACCATCCTGCCAAAACAATTGCAATAGCAACCCAGCCCTCTAAAACATATAGCTTTACAAATCAAATTAATAAGAAACCAACTTCTGATCAGTCACTCTACTAGAGATATGAATACAGGAGACCAACTTTTGTTACCAAAGAAGTGTAGTAAGGACTTGGCCACAGAAAACATGCTATTGTTTGAAATCTGCAGGAGTGTGTGGTTAAAATGGCAGGACTAGGATTTCATTGTACAAACAAAATCCAAAACAAGGTCAAAGTGCCCTATGAGAAGACATTCTTTTGAAAAGCAACCACTTGTACTGCTTAGAGGAAGAATGTATTTTGTCACTTTGGTTACTGACCTTGTCACCCAAAAAAAGCACAGTTCTTTAATCACTCACAAATCATCAAGTGTTAATCAGAAAATATATCTGTTTATTCCCCTGAGAGAACTGCTCACTCTCAGCACATTCCAAATAACATGAAATATTTAAAATGTACAAAATTAATAAATAACATTTTCATCTTATCTGTAAAGTAAAATAATCTTCTTACCATTTCTGTTTCTTCCTAGTGTCAAAGTACACCAGGAGACTTAGTCATTTGCAGCAGAAAGCAAGTGACAAGCAGCTCCACCAGCGAGGACAATCTTTCTGTACGAATCTGTTCTGCAAAACACACATGTAAATCACCAACTCTAGACTCAGCCCCATCTCTAAGATGGTACTGCTGCCCTCCCCATGGAGCAAACCACAGCATTCCTGCAGCCTTCTCACTTCAGCAGCAAGCCTGCTGTGCAGATATGCCTATTTCCATATAAATTAGTGCACACATATACTCTTCCAAGCACGTACACATGAAAATGCAAATCTGGGAACTGGATCATGTGAAAAAAGTTTTTGGATTAGCATATTTTCTGAGGACTAACACACAATACAAAGGCTCTTAGTCTGTACACTGGAAATTCACCATCTTTGTTCATCATTATGTCTCCATGCACGTAAGAGTCGCCTCCTTCTAAGGCTGTCTGTTAGAAGAACCCAATACTGTTATTCCTAGTGAATTCTTAGATAAGTTTAAGTATTCTAATGATCACTTAACTAAGTCTTACAGTAAAAGCAGTATAGAAAAAGGAGAAAACTCGGCTTCTGCAAATGTTTACTCTTGGTAAAGTCAGTGGAATACACATTTAACACTTCATGGGAGCATTGAGGTACTGCATGAGACACAGACACAGCAATAATCCAGATTCAGCTTGCAGATAGGCATCTTTCAATCTCATTGACTTAAGTGGATGTTGCCACAGGCAGGATTTGGACCTGAGTACTCTTAAAATGGAAAGTGGTTTCATAGTGATCGCAGGTATTAATACTAAATGTGCACAGCATTAATAGGTGAAGAGAGTTTGGCTCACGCTGAGAGAATTGGTCTTGTTCAGCTTGGAAAAGAGAAGGCTCCAGCAAGACCTTAGAGCAGCTGACAATTTTTAAATCAGCTACAAGAAATTTGGAGAGGGGCTTTAGACAAGGGCCTGTAGTGACAGGACAAGGGGGAATGGCTTTAACCTGCCAGAGGGAAGACTGAGATGAGATCTTAGGAAAAATCATAGAATACTTGGGGTTGGAAGGGACCTTAAAGCTCATCCAGTTCCAACCCCCCTGCAATGGGAAGGGACATCTTCCACTAGACCAGGTTGCTCCAAGCCCTGTCCAGCTTGGCCTTGAACACTGCCAGGGATGGGGCAGCCATGACTTCTTTGGGTAATCTGTAGCAGCACCTCACCACCCTCACAGGAAAGAACTTCTGTGATTCTATGAATAAAAGCTGTTAGTAGATTACAGGGAATTTTAGTAAAACCCATGAGTTTGACATTTTAGCGATTCTGCATATTTTACATTTTAACTCCTACTATGTAAACAGTGCATAAGGGTATCAGCAGTGTGTTGTAATTCTTGCAACATTATTAGTAGTCTCAAGGCATTTACTGTTTTCTCAAAGACAGTCAGAGGAATAGAAAAAGCCTTTTACCCTCATATTTAAAAATAACGAAGAAAATGTATTTGTCATCTAAAAGAAGCTCCAAATTAATTTGTTTGAAATATATTATTTTTTTAAGCCAGTCATAAAATGTATTATGACCTGACTCATGGTTTTTGAATGTAAGTACTTGACAATAATAAGGTGTTATCATATGGGTCTTTATCCAAATAAAAACCATATTAATAATTCCACAAAATAGTTGAAGCTGTATTGTAATAGCTGGAATCATCATATGTGTGCTGATTTTAAGTAAACTCTGGGATGGAAATAAATCTTACAGCATTGCAGCAGACTAAAATCACATTGATATGAAGGGAATGAATAAGAGATACAGATTGGTTCAAACAAAAAGACTATTAAGGACTCTAAGAAGATTTAAAGCTGAGAAGAAAAATATCAACAACAGTGTTAGGTCTATCTGTGCAGGTCTTGCAGACCTGGGTGCATACAGCCCTCCTCCCTCTTCCCTCTGACCCACTTCCTCTTTCCACAGGAAAAAAATATATATGTGTAAACAAAAGGAAATCTAAGCGTGCTCTCCAAGGCTGCCCAGTTGTCCAGGACTGAAGTTTGCCCTTCATTATAGGAAATTAATTAGTTGGGTAATCTGAACAGCATCACTAGGAGTAAACTGGACTGGTAGGGTTTAGACCAAGGAGCAGGACTTTGTTGAAGGTATGAGTAGCATTATAAATTGCAAGTAGATATTATTTCAGTCATATTTTTGTTTCAATTTAGAAGAGAGGGTATTCTTAGGATGTTCCGGAAGTGAGAGGAGGCAGGGTATGTGATCTGTGCAAATGAGTTTCATATAACTGCAGGGGCATCAAGTACGTGCCTACAAAACATGTGGAGATGAACAGTTAATGGCATAATCTCATGAGTAGAAGCAAGAAGATTTTAATGAGATTGATTTGCATGACTTGTGCAGTAGCAGTGTTCAGGACTCGGCTTTTCAACCTGAGCTGCATGTACTTGTGTTAAAAAAGAGGAAGGTGTATTTGTCTAACAGAGAGGAGAGCAAACTTAGCTAAGCTTAGTTTCTCTACTATGGGAGGTGAACTCTCTGGAACCGAATGCACTTCTGGGAAAATTGTTTCTTTCTCCCTCTCCCCTTGTTCCAGGACTTAAACAGTTGTAACTGTTCCCTTGCCAGGCAAATGTCATCCACCACACAGTTGGATCTGCTTCTTTGCTTCTTGCATTCATCCTGCAATCAGTCTAGACTTGTCTAGCATTGCTTTGCATTCCTGGAAGATTTAGGGAAACATGTCTTCCTGACTGCGCGTGGGCTGCTCAGCTTGAACAAGCTGTGGCTGGGGTGCCCAGGCTGACCTGGGTTTGGAAAAGCACAGCAGCTTCATCTCTCTTCCTTTTAAGAATTCCACCTAAACAGCCTTTTTGTTCTTTTCTCCATAGTTAAAGAACTGTTTTGTAAGTGTGTATTCATAAAGATTCAGTGGCAGATAAAATCCAGAATATTTCAGAAGGAAAGGAGTCACAGGAGTTCACATGAGGTTTTGCAATTTCTTTCCACATGAATTATGTGAAACGCTTAGTGGGTTTAGCCTATAGGTGACCAAAGGGGCCAAGTGCATCTCTTGAACCTGTCCTAAAGGTAAAAAGCTTGGTAAAAGGGCATCTGCAGCAGTCATTAGAAGCCTCAAAATCAGATTATGATGATGACAATGATGACAATGTTTCTATTTGAGACTGGGCAGGCAACCAGCCCTGCATCTTCAGGAGCTCATTGAACACTGCAGAGGGCTTTGGTGATAATTTCTCTTATGTGGTAAATTACTGTGTTGGCTAGAACAGAAATTCCAAGACTACAGAGCCTTTGCTTGCTTTGCTCTTCTCATAATGCTTAGCTGGTGACTTCTTACCTGTGAAATGGACTTTACACTTCCCTGCCCTCCAGACTTGTCACGAATCGGCCTTGGAATGAAGATTTCCGTGAACCTGTCAAGACTGTAGTTATGATTATTTCCATAGATGATATGGTTTTTACTGTGGTACATTTGCATTACTTAGGTGGTGATCTGAGATTCTCTTCCATCTGAAGAATGATAGAGTCAGAAGAATGTTTGTAGGAAGACTGAGAGAAGTTTTCCTATCGAAGTATTTAAATCCTCCAAGGACAGAAATCTCACCATGTCTGACAGCCTGTCTCAGTGCTGCCCTATCCTCTTGGTAAGAAAGGTTTTCCTACCGTCCAGTCTGCACCCTCAAAGCTGCAATTTGTGGTCATTGCCCTTACTATATTCTTTAGCATTATGTAGGAGAGTTTGGCTCTTATGTCTTCACAAATCCCTTTCACATAGGTGCAGGCAGTTGATAGAATTCCTGTTAGTCTCTTTTTCACCAGCATGAACAAATTCTCTCTTTGTAGGGTACGTGCAAATTTTCCTGCACAGTACAGGAGGAAAATAGCAGGAAAAGAATGAGCAGGAGAGCCAGAGGAGAGCCTGGTGCCACAGAGCTGCACTGGTGAGTAGCACTGCACCACCTCCAAGGGAGAGGTGCAGGACACTTTGCTATGCACAGTTCGTCAGTGAGTACCAGGTATTGAGCCAGCTGAGAAGTATCTTAGCAATGACTTTTTTTGAATAATCTAATTATTAGGTTAGTTCCATGTTTTATCAGGTTTTAGAGACGGGAAAGTGACTCATTGTATATATACATATCAGGAAGCTGAGAATTCTAAAAATGACAGCTATTGATAAAATATGAATAGTATGTGTCTAACCATTCCCTACTATTTCTACTTGAATGTGTTCACATGTGCACAGATTACTCTGGGAATAAAGATCTGTGAACCTTCAGGGCCCATGTTCTGGATGTGAAGAGAAGACTATCCAATATAAAATCTATCATACAGGACACATGATAATTAATATTTTTGTACAACATACAGTTTACCTTAGGAATGGAGGAGCCTTCGTGGAGGAACCTGCCTTCAGCAGCACAACAGAAACAAGATTATCTTGCTCCCAGTTATGTATAAGTTAATCTTTTAAAGCTCTGTGTTTCTCTATATGAGTAATAGTGTGCATTTGGATATTGTTCCCTGTGGCACAGGGCCATATGCCAGCATGAGCACACTAGAAGAAAGTTTCATGTGAGCTGTTGGGCTTGGTCTGCTTTTTATCTGAAGCTATGACTGCATCAGAGAATATTTCCTTTTTAGTGAAGTTTACAGGTTTTAATTGCTCTTATTTTTTCCCTATGCTGGTATGGTTGGCAGTACCTGTAAGTCAGTAAACGAAAATGTCTACCTTAATCTAAGAGGATAAATGCGAGAAGCAAAATTATTTGTTTAAACATAACAGAAAGCAAGGGGAAGTGAAGAATATAGGTAAGATAGTATACTGGGATTGACCTGATATCTAGGGATGTATAAACTATATATGATATATTATACTATATAAAGCTAATATAAACTGTATAATAATATAAAATAAAATAATTTAAAAAATATATTTTTTCCAGTATGTTCTAGTGATAAATTTACAGAAATAGAATTACATTTAATGATGATTTGACATGGAACTTTCTTCTAGTATCTTTTGTGCTCATGCTGGCATATGGCCCTGTGCCACAGGGAACAATATCCAAATGCATACTATTACTCCTTGACTCTTGCAACATTCAGTGTGAAAAAGTGCAATGGGATAAGTAGAGCTCATAAGCACCAGCTGGTTTTTGTTGGAAAACACTGACAAATCTTTTCTTCTATGCTCTAATAAACTTTCATTTACAGAGAGCATAGTCTTAAACACTGTTCAGGAGTTTTGCTTCCTATGCCTCCATCGTTTTTGATTGAGAACTACCCATCTGCCATTTTATTTAAAGAACAAACAGTGAAGCGGTCTGCAGTGTAGTGTGTGTGGTTTAAATTTGCAGGAAGGTTGCTGAACTTCTTTAGGGTCTCATATTCAACCTTTGGCTAATAACTATAATCTCTCGTTGAGGAGATATATTGATTAACAAACACATTTCAGTATATTAATGGAGTCCCTAAATGCATACACAAGATCTCTAGCCACTCAAAAGCAGGGCTTCTAAGAATAGGACTTTTAGGTCAGTATTAAAGTAAGAATGCCTTATGTTACATTTTTAATTGCTTGCAGTACACTTCCATGGTAACCTTTGTCCACCAACAGCTCTGTTCAAGAAGCTCTTTAATTATTTATCTGGTGCATCTACTATATTCATAGATTTTTCCACTCTTCATGCTGGAGGGGTGCAAGGAAAGAAGTGCACCAAGATCACATCACAGAGCAGAATTTCTCTGTACATAGCAAGACTGCATAATGCCTAGTCTGCTGTTGTGCCTGCCAAGTGCTGTCAGACATACTGCATTGTTGAGCAGAACTTGGAAGAGATTAGACAACACAGGGAATAAATAATAAAGTGGGACATAGAATAGTTTCTCCTTTTTTCTCCAGTAATTTCCACTTTCTGCACTTGTGAACACAGAGAATGTTGTAGACATCTCACATAATCTATCTCCTTTTATTCCACTCCAGGAGATAAGGCTGGTCTGCATACACAGAAATGAAAGATACTGCTGGAAAATTAGACTGTATTGACATTCAGTCTAGTCATTAATAGTTCAACAAATGTAAAAAAAAATAAAATATTTAGGTACTGTATGGTAAAATGTCTGATTTTAACAATACTATTAATGTACTACCAGTCAAGGGGGGTTAGAACTAGATGATCTTAAGGTCCTTTCCAACCCTAACTATTCGATGATTCTATGATTCTATGCTACAGTCACTATTATGACACTTCATTTAACCTTCAAAATGCCTTTAAAAGTCAAAAGTCCTTCCCAAAGAAAGTTCATTCCAAAGCTGAAGAGGTTGTATCACTTCCAAAGGTCTGGCTATTTTGTAATACTTATTTTGGAACTGTGAATATTGCTATTAATAGAATCATCCCATCCATTTCTGAGTCCAGCGAAGCAATGAACATCAGTGATGTTTGTGGCAGTGAATCAGCTATGCACTGCTGAAAGATGTTACTTTTTCCAGCTCTGAATGTGTTGCCTCTTCTAAAGTGAATATTCAACACTTGTAATGCAATAAATGTTTCTGAAGTACATCAACTATGTACTTCACTAGTTCATTTACTTTTATTCTGTACCATCTTACTAATGTTTCAGTGAGCTAAAGACACACATTTTTTTCAAGTGTCTTCATTCAAGATATTTCCTGTACCCTGATTTTTGTTACCTGTTGTGAGAGACTGATCTGAAATCAGACTCCACTGTCCATTGTCTCAAAGATTGATCTGAGAAGCTGAGATGGAATTCCAACTATCTTTTGTCTTAGAGATGGGTGGGAGAAGTTAAGACTCCAATACACATTAGAAGTGTATGAGGATCCACCATCCCACCATCCATTGCCTGAGGGATGAGTGGGAAAGAGCTCAGATAGGACTCTTAAGTCCATTACCTTGAGGACTGATGTGATAAAAGGTAACCACCAAGAAGCACATTGCCAGGGAGACATTGCCATGAGGATGACTCCAGAAGGACATCCCTGTGAGGACACTCTCCACTGGTGACTACTACGGACCCTGAGGGATACCCTCCATGAGATATTGCCATGAGGGCAACTCCACAAGACTTCTCCATGGGGTACTTTCAAGGGGACTCCAGAAGGATGCCTCCACAAGAGCACCCACCTCCGACAGACTCTTGGGGGACACTCTGCTCCAAAACTGACTACAAACCCTGAAGAACTCCCACCACTGATGATGACAACAGGATCCCCAGGACACCACTAGATCCACGGTGGTGACTATCTCTCTGTCTCTCTGCACCCCAAATCCTTGCTTCATTTTTTATCTTTTTTCCAGTCTGTCCTATTGCTATCCCCTTTATTACAATAATTTCCCTTTTTTATAATAACTGTCTTTTTGTAATTTGTAACAAACTGACTGATTACAGTACTTGATCTCATTTGCATCTTAATTTCACTCATAGGATCATGAACTGAAACAGGGTCTGGCACTGGGGTTTTCCCCAGTTGGACCCTGGCACCTATTTCTACTTTTCTTCTTTCTAAGAGCTTTTTCTAGGTAACAAAATCTGGAGTCAAATGATTGTGTGTAGTCTTTCAATTTCAAAAAGCCCAATAACCATAAGAAGGATGACCTGTGTGGTGTTCTATTAGATGGTGTTCTATTAGATGTGAAATTTCTGTGGTCTGCTTGCTTGTGGAATTCAAGAGTAGATACATCCTTTTCTCTGATTAGAATCATCCCAAACATGACAGATACTTTCCAGACAAGCAGTGAAAGAAGATTTTTCATCCATTAAGCCAGTCATCTTCAGTTTAGTGATAGCATGGCCATTTGTTGTGTTAATGTTCTACTCATCAGGTGACTCACCTAAGTTAAGTTGGAAGTTTGGCATCTCTCATCTTTTATCAACATTGGTGATGCGGAATGATATGAGAAAACAGCATGTTTTACCTGTTTGGGAAGTGCCCCAGCTTCCCCCTGGAAGAGCCCACTTTACAACAGAATTATGATACTTAAAATAAAATCTTACTATTTCTAGACCAGTTGCAGACATGCATAGAGTCACACCTGTACAGGAATGAGAGGGTGGAGGAAGCTGCACCTTGGACAAATGCTGTATATTTCTGGAGAACATTGTTGTTTGGTTTGAGGCAGTAGAGAACAATGTCTAAATGTACCCAGAGTCCATGGCTTCGTTAGGAAGTATCAGATATTCAGAAGGCTGGTGACAGGCAGTTGCCAAAAATTTTGTACTCAGGGCAATTCCCCTTAAAGGAAAATAGAATCTTTCCTGTCTACCTGCAACTTCTGCCTGTGGTCCCTGAAATTCTGCTTTTCCCAGGATTGGGTTATTTGTTAATTCTCTGGCTGAACAAAGGTTGAGAATATTCTTTGCTTCTTATCCTTCTTTGTAGTTGCAAGGTAGCTCATGCTGTATTTTTCTCAAACCCTTTGGTTTTTGCATCCTCCCTAACAGGACAAATTAGTTTTCTTCCTTAATGTCCCACAGCCTTGCAGGACTGCTGTAGTCTCAGTGTAGTACTGCTTTGCAAAGGTGTTGGAAGGTAAAGGTCTTGTCCTTAGCAGCCTTTTATGTATGCGGAAGCTATTGTAGTTAGCAGATAAAACAGATTTCAGTTGTAAAAATATGAACCCAAGAAGGCTTTGTAGGTGTAGATGGTTGTGGGTTTGGTGGGTTGTAGCAACATTCTGTCATCAGCATTGAAATTGCTTGAGATCAAAAGCTAGATGGGGTTTCTGAATTGTTACTGAAAGAACATGTGAAGTCTGTTGGGTTGAATCACTTATTCAGCATGTTCTCATCTGTGTTTCCCCATCAGTCTCATCCACTGATGTTATTTGTCTCAGGTTTCTTTATTCAGTTCAGGATGACGCTGCAGAAGCTCCTGGGGAACTTTTCACCACATCTTAAGAAAATGTCACATTAGCTCTTGGTTTCCATAGTTCTGTTTGCAGGTACATTTCTCTGTTCTGTTTTAAGGAGCTTTGCCTGGTTTGAACAAAGTATGAGTTGAATGGAGGATAGAGTTTTGTGTGTCAGTTCCTCCCAGTGGGCTCCTGGTCAGAGTTGCTTACATCTGTTCTTGATTATATGTGTCTGATGCTGTGGTGCCTGTCCTGCCTGTGAGATTGCTGTTGCAGAGAGGGACCTCCAGTTATCATCCCAAAGGGCATCAGTTCCTCTCCTTCTTCACCTGTGTGTCCTGTTTCCTTAGCCACATGACCAGCTTCTACTCAAGCTCTGTTGATGTGGTTTAGGAGGAAGTTAATGCTGCCCATTCAGTAGGGAAGCTCTGCTGATTTTTGTTTTTTAATGATCAATTTGGAATGAAATGCAGGTGTGATTTTGCCTTCACTATAGCAGGTGTGACTCAGTCCAGTGAAAGCAGATTCCTATTTAAGACCCAAAAGGGCACAAATATGAAAGATGCTAGACAAGCATGAAGTCTCTTCTGTATATGTCCTCTTTCCCTACATGTTCTAGCTCTCTTTTGAGACTGATTGTTTTCCTTATGTGAGAAGAGCAGTATTTATTCTAGTCCACGTGTCAGGAAGACAGTACTGAAGTTCAAAAACATCTGGAGAATTTGGCAGCTTTGACCCTTTTATGTTACTGAAGTCTTCTGAATTAACAATATCAAGCAGTTTATTCTCCTTTCATTGGGTACCTATTTTATAGCCTCTTAAATTATAATTGAAAAAAATGTTTCTGCATCTTTTATCATTATTCCTTCATTAATTATGCCCAGACTTGCTGTGACCATAGTGACTTACTGCCCTGATTTATCAGTACATTCCCATAATATAAAGTCATACTCATTAAATTGCAAGAATATATATTCAGTTCCCCTTTTGTTTAACCTGGTGCATCTGTTGAGCTCCCCTTCCTCTCATGTTTGCTGACTGCTTGTCCCAGTTGTTACAGCCCAGGAGCAAAGCACTGATCACAGCTGCTGAGACAGCCCAGATGAGTGAACACTGGAAACTGGCTCTGAGGACAGCTCAAGTATCTTCCTGCCTTGCTTGCTCAACCAGGTGCTGAGCTGGCCCTGGCAGCACCCTTGGGGTAAACAGGGGGTGAAAAGGAACCTGCAGCCCTGAGGCAGATGGGAAAGAACAGGAGACAGAGAGTCCACTGTACATGGCACTACTCACTTTCTCAAGTGAGGCTTCACTATAAACAAGGATCTTCTACTTACTAGGAGTGCTATCAGCATTTTAAAAATCATCTCAATCTTTGGAGTTAGTTGCCCTTTCTGCTTGCTTCAGGCACTAACTTAATCAAAACATGCACAGCTAAAGCTCTTATCTCTTTATTTTGCAAACCACAAGACACTGTACAGTGTCAATTTAACTTCTGCAGCCCAAAGCATGCTCTTGTATGTTAGCAAGGTGCACTTGCAAATAGTTACCTACACCTGAGAACAAGCATGGCTTCAGTTACCCCAGGAAGACAAAAGCACTATACTTGCTGGGATAAGGGGGGAAGCTTTAACGAAAACATTTTTGTCCCCAGGAGTCCAGCTATGAGTGAGGGCTTTCATGAAGTTCTGCATGCAGATTCATGTGCATTTTAGATGACATAAACTGCACATCACATTCTGTACAAGATGATTCACTTTTTCCAGCCACTTCAATGTTGCACATGTGGAATCTGTTGTATATTGTCAGCCAGTACTGCACTATGTTTCAGCCCCTTGTGTATATAAACAACACTGAGTCTTTCAACCATTCTTGTAATACTCTTACTTTTATGCTATTCCCCTGAGGAAATAAAAGGCAAGGTTTTTTGATACTTTTATTTTGTAATCCCAACATGGGATCTAATGATTATATTAAACCTTCCTGTAATAGCTACCATGAGGGCACAGAAGATCACTCTGTTAATGTGGATAGTTTGACTTCAGAGTGCTTAGCCTTAGATCCTAAAATCGTGTTCACTTTTGTGATTGTAGACTCTATTTTTCTAGTTTTGTGCTTTTTGTTTTGTTCTTTTAGTCACAACAAGATCATATTAGAGCTTTTCAATCCCCTAAAAATGTTGATAGTCACATTTGTAGAAGATGAAAGCTTCTTCCTGTGCTGTAAGACATTCTCATCTGCCTTATCATTCCAGTGTTTGGAAAATGGCATTAATGATTTCACTTGCATCAAAACAAAAGTTTAAAGTAATCAACTAACAATAAACCTGTTGGCAGCTGTTCCAAAATATCATGGTAGTTTATAGATTGCTCTGCCTGATTGGCAGTGCTTGCTGGATTCCTTAGGAGGGTGGAACTGGAACCAGATCCAGCTGGTGTCTGGTGAGGATTGAGGGGGCCACATGGATGTGCATCTTCTCACTTCTCCTGACATTTAACCCTTAACTATGAGAAGTTCTCATACATTTTATTCAAACCTCATACGGTTTTTAGGCTTTTTTATTGCTCTGTACTTCAAGTGATAGCAGCATCAGCTTTCAGATAAAGCCTGTTGTTCAAATTTTCTGTGACTAGCAGTTGTAATCTCTTTCCTTTGCCTCACATTTGTGACAGATGAAGCACTCCAAACTCCCTGTAGCTCTGCCCAAACAGGAAATTCACAAATATATGCTCTACATTAAGGCATAGCATAATGAAACAATTCTTAAAATGTTGAATAATTTGTGTTGAAAACACTGGGGACTGATTGAACTCGTTAAAGAGACAGGGTTGGAGAGTAGTTCCCTCGCCATCCTCCCTCGATGCACTCAAAACCAGCCTGACAGGTGAGAAACAGGCTTTCTGGTGTGGTTTGATAGTGCCTGCAGCTCTGCCAGGTGTGAGGTGTGGCTCCATGGGAGCTCAACTGCCTTGTGCCGAGCTGTTTAGTTTTGCTGGGAAACCTGCAAACTAAGCCAGGGTAGGGAGCTTTAAGCTTAGACATTGTGCTCAAAGACCACCACAGGTGGTAAAAGGAGCCCTGTCTGCTGCAGTGGAAGTATATCAGTTAATACTGGATAACTAAACCTAGAATGAAAAAAAAAAAAACTTCATTATAATATTGTTTTTTTATTTCCTCCTAATAGCAAAGTGTAAAGACTATATGTTTCATTAGAATCTGAGAGAATGACACCCTCCACCCTTCCAAAAGAAGAATCATTACTTTCTGAACTTCCTAAATTCTTACTGTTTTCTGCATATTCAGAGTAACTTGTATTGCACTGCTGTTCAAAAATAGTGAAATAATAAAATAATCCCACAGTGAGAGTCTGCCTTGAAGGCCTCACTTCCCAGGCCCATGGCCAGTACTACAGCCTGTTGAAAAGCAATTTCATAAAAAAGTTTAATGCATTAAACCCTGTGCTGAAGCATTGCAGGAGTGTTACTGTTGAATGGGATATTAACATGTGTCAGATACTGGAATACAAACTCTCACTTCATAAATTCAGTTTCTGTATAAACTGAATTTATTTAGGTTTCCATGTTTTGTTGTGTTAATCGGGTTGAGGATAGCAAACCATTTCTCTTTTTGTCATCTCTGGGTTATTTTTGTCCCATCTCCCACCCAGTCTCTTCTTTCTTCTCTTATGGAAATATAAGTAACTGTTAGAATCAAAGATTTTCTTTAAGAAAAGAAAGAAAAGCAATTTTGTCTTGCTGTTTGGAAACATGAAGAAACCAGCCTTATAGGTTCATCTAGGAGGTAAAGACATAGAAACACTTATAAATGAATGAGTTTATGCAATGTTAAGAACTGCAGGAGCCTGTTTCTTTTGAAATCTTGCAGAACGCAGCATTGCCTTTCAGACCTTGAACTTGCAGGAGAATACTAATATGAGCTCATCTGGAGGATTTTCCTAATGACTTTACCTAAAATTACTGCTTTACATAAAATGCATAAGGGAAAAATACCGCCTTGTCAAAATTCAAACCTTTTTGTGGGAACAAATAGTTGTGTTTTTGACAGGGAAACCTGCTTCTCAGTTGAACAAGAGATCTTCCGCTGTGTGTTTCCCTCTCCATTGGATTTGACTATCCTTAAGTCTCTGCTCACAGTGCTCCTGGCAGCCTTGACTGGTAACTTGTAGTAGGTTTTTATTCTCATCTATAGGTCTTGTTTCACTTCTTATCTGTTAAATATCCTTGAGGACAGAACTGAAACTGCATGTAGTCTGTTTAGGCAACTCCCATGGTTAAATTCCTCTGCTGTTGTTCCTAGCATATGCCAGGTATCTGCCCCAGGACTGTTTGCCAGTCATCCAATGGTTGAATAGGGGTGGGCTGAGAATCAGGTTCCTGTTCTGAACTGATCAGTCCAATTCCCATTTTAGTCTTCCTCTGAGCAGCTTGTCTCTGAGGCTGTTTAAACTGCTGGGCACACCTGGTTATCTCTCCTGTCCCCCACTAAAAAAATAATAAACAAAAGCTTAGTGACACCTATTTCATCTGCACAGAGAACAGGGTGTTCAAATCATATGGCATTTTGGATGTAAAATGTCCTCCCTCTGAAACGAGCATGATTACCCCCGAGTCTCCCAAGTCTTAATGAATTCGGTAGGCTGCTATCAGAGTTTGATTCTGTGCTTTTAGACTCCATCACGGGATCAGAGGCCTGAACATGCAAACTTTCTTACAGAGCTAGTTTTCAAGTTCACAAAGATAATGGCTGTTATTGTTTTTCTCTGAATAGAAATCATGTGGTAGAGTATGTTCAATAATTTAGGACCGCCTGATGATTCCAAGAAAGATGCAATCTGCTGGAAGAGTTTGACTTGGTGTCAGGAGGACCTGCCAACAAGCTGCTTTGTACATTTCAGCAATTCCAATTTTTGTTTTTTCCAGAAGAGGCTGATTTTTTTTCTCTCCCCTTTCTTGAATAAACCTAAGACACACACTTGAAATGAAACCAAAGCTAAGGAATATTAAAAGCTGACTGGAGCAGGAATGTCTGCCTTTGGTTTGTTGCTTTCTGTTCTGATCATGAAATTTGAATCAGACTTGGTTTAAAGATAACAGAAATCACACAAATTGCTGTTTGGTGTAGTTATGTCTGCTAACACTTCTTTTGAAGAAAGGCCACTATAATATCTGTCTTTTAGGACTTTTTAGTTCAGTGAAAACATTTTGGTTGCCAAGATTATAGCTTTTTTTCTACTTTTTTTTATTTTGAATCAATGATATGAATGAAAAAGTTCTACTAGAATTTGGTGGCGGTGTTTTCTTTTTCTGAGGAAAAGATGGTGAAGAGATTAGTCTGAAAGAAGAGCTGTATTCTCCCATACTGAGACTGACTTTTTTATTATATTGAAAAAGCCAGCCTTAAGTAAAAAGATTGATTTTTATGATCATTTGGTATTTAAAGATGAATTGCTTAGCAAGATTCTTCTGCTGCACTGTAAAATGTTTGTAATCAGAGAAGGCTTGGCAGGAGATTCTAAAGAATATGATATTTATCACAAAAGAGCAAGAATGCTACAAAATGGCTTGGTTTGAGTTTTTCCATCTCCCTAAGTCATAGGAATCCTTTTTTTAAAGTAATTTTTTTTTTAAATCCTGACGTTGTGTGATGCCCAGAAGATAACAGTGTAACTGTCTAAAGCAACGTAAATAGAATTAAAGCCGACATACAGTCCTCTGTAGGTGTGTGTGAAGACACTTGTCTCACTAATTCTTCTGTTTCTGTATTTTCTTTGACAATGGGTTTAAAACCCCTGAACTTTAGAATGAAAGACTAATGAAAGATAAATCCTACTTTCAGGAACTTTGTACTTCTGCAGAGTAAACTCATGCTTCTATCTAAAAATCACCCTGCCTTGTTTGCTTTGGGACAAATCCTTGCAGTTCTGCCCCTCTCCAATCACTATGATTAGGAGGAGTTTAATTCACACTCATTAATTATTGTGTTTGAGCACTTACTGGCTACAAATGAAAAGTTTTGTAGTGGTGACACACCAACTTTATCAAGCCTTTATGCATACAGTGAAACACCAGGGCTTTACATTTTTTTTAAGTGTAAGGGGAGAACACAAGTCAGCTCTTTTTCATTGTATGACAATACAGAGTAAATCTTCCTAAGTGGATCCATGTTTAAAAATGGTTCATGCCACAGCCTGCTGACTCCTGAAGCACATCCACAAATGTTAGGCTATTAGATGGGTTGCAGGATTGCCAGAATTTCTGCTTAAATTGCAAGTGGCTTTCTTAGAGGGGATATCTCATAGCTGGGCTGAAATGTGAGCATTTTGTGTGTGGCAAAGTGCTGATGTCTTTCTTTTCACAGTGATCTCCAAATACATGATTTAATGAGGCTTGAGCATAGCTCATGGCACTTTCTCAGTTAGAATATGGTATCACGGTGTGTTTTCTGAGAAGTGTGAGCTTTTTCACCCTGTTTTTCTTGAGATTTAATAAACTTTAAAGACTGAGCATCCTCAGCTATTCGGGTATGGAAGCAGAGGAGTAAGTGCTGCTCTTGCCAGATACAGCACAAAACTAAAATTATTTGAAGCAGGATTTCTGATTCTCCTGTTTACCTGTATGGGTTTTGTGGTTCTAGCCATTTATTTGAATTTTCTGTGATGTCATATGTCTCTTGGTAGTTACTTCACAGTAACAAAGACTTCATAATTTCCAGAACCTCAGCTTTAGATTAAGTATGTTGTAGATTTGTCACCACTTCTTTCTGGTATTGTAAAACAGAATATGTGAATGTGGTTCCTTCAGTCCAGTGTGAAGACACTCATATGTTGTCTAAAAGACATGATGATAACAACTTCCCCCTTTTCCCCGCTTCTTTCTATTGAGGAACCTACTTCATGTGTTTAAACAATTTCTAGTTTCAAGACTTGATGTGTTTGCGAAGAAAGGCCTGCCAGTTCCAGCTATGATAATTTTAGTATCACTGTCTTTTACCTAAGAAGAACTCGGGGGGATGAAATAATAAAAGATAGTGTTTGAGTTCTAAGTCTTTTTGCCAGGCAGGTGGTTCAGGTAGGCTGTTCTACCCTTTGGAATTTCTAAGAACAAAAGGTTGTTAGAATTGCTGCTCTGTAAAGACAAAAATTGAAGGTTTTATTCAGTTTACTCTGTTCAGTGGGTAGCCCACTGGCCATGTGCCCCACACCCACCCCAGAGTTGCAATGACAAGAGGCTTTCAGTTGATTCCAGTTGCTACTTATAAAGGAATTAGATTTAAAAGACAAATGAAATTAGACACTTAAGTATCCTGCAGTGCAATGCACAGGGCTATGGATTAATGTGAACGATGTTTGTATGCCTGCATTTTAATGTCATTTGACAAGAGGTAATGGATTTAAACTGAAACAAGGGAAGTTCAGGTTACATACAAGAAGCAAGTTCTTTACTGTGAGGGTGGTGAGGCACTGGAACAGGTTGCCCAAAGAAGTGGTAAATACTCCATCCCTGGCAGTCTTCAAAGCCAGGTTGGACAGGGCTTTGAGCACCTTTCTTTCCTATGAGGCATCCATGACCATGACAGGGGTTGGAACTAGGTGATCTCAAGGTCTTTTCCAACCCAAGCTATTCTATGATTCTATGCCTGCAACTGTCCATTTTACCAGCTATTCTGTCCTATTTGTTGGAAATTATTAAGTGTCCTGCCAAGTGGTAACAGTAGACAAGAGAGTAATGCATATCTAAACACAAACTATAGAGCACCATTAATGCAGCAATAACAATGGGATAATGTTAAAAGTAGACATCTACGTTCATTATTTACACAAAATCATATGAAGACAACTTTTTTATTGCCTATCTCTTCAATCTAGTTGGCTTCTGAAGTACTATCAACCTTCTGTAGTCTTTAGCTCTTTCAGGTCAAGTTCTCTGTCTTGCCAAAGTCAGTGACTAGGTTCCATCTGTGCTACTAAGGCAACTGTTGGTTTTGACTGTGTGCGTGGCTGAAGGACTGGCTTAAACAGCAGGTATGCAATTCCAGGAGGGAGCAGCATTAGCATCAAGACTTCTACCGACTGGTTTGTATATAATAACTGCATAGCAAAACATTGCTTGTAATTACAGGAGAACAAAGAGTGCTTCCCTGCTGCTTGCCAAATCTCTCTCAAAAACTCTTCCCTCAAATTTAATACAGATATTCGTGCAAAGATTAAGCTCAATTTGAGCCCACAGTGAAGAAACTTAAGCCATGTGTAGCAGTGCCACCTAGTGTAGTCTGTTAGTCCGTGGTTTTCAGGGTTAATAGAATTTTACCCCTGTCGTATCTTAAGTCTGTAACAGTTTGGGAAAATAAACATTACCTCTTTGTAGAAATCTCTTGAAATCTGGGCCAGAACATCTTCTTGCATCAAACAAGCTTTTACCTGATGGCTTGTTTCACTCTTTGCAGAATTAATATTTTTAAGTAATCCATGCATAACAGGTGATTTCCTTTTTGCCATGTTTAGTTTTAAAATTAAATGGTCAGGTAGGATGGAGCAGTGAATGGGCACTACTCTTGCTTAAGAAATACCACTTTGATATTGTGGATATTCATTGAGGCTCAATAATATATTTATAAAATATTCGTGGAATAAAGTAGCATTTATTATGACAAAATTTATAATTTTTTCTGCCTGCCAATCTACATAAAGTTCTATTTGAGAAATAGAGAAATAGAAATAGATTCGATTACAGACTTCAAACAGTAAATGGTTTATCCTGTGTGAGAATTCTGAAAAGAAATGGGTTTAAACTTGCTCTTTGCAGCTTGTTGTAATTTATAACTCTCAGCCTCCCAGCTGTTATTGCTGTTAAGTTTTGGCTCCTTGTTAATGTAGAATAGCCCCCACAAGTCTGAACCTTGTTATTATGACAAATAAAGCCATGGAGTGGATTTTTATTTTCACTATAATACTTGTAAAGATTTACTAATGAAACTTACAGAAGTTTATCTGGACTTTCACCAGTTTTAAGGAAACAGATTTAGTTGTGTGTACTCTAACCAAGAGGAAGTTCATCATTGCAGCTGGAACTGTTGGGAATTGCATGTTTTTTCTACATTCCCAAAGGAAATGCTCTCAGCCAAAGTTAGAAATGGCAGGAGGACAGAAAGCAAAAGGCAGAACTGCTGGATTTCTACTTAATAGGATTTGTGCTGCTTCACCTTCTGACTTAGCTGTGAATTGTTTATCTAGTGCTGTCTAGTTCAATAGACACAATCCTAGGGCCACCCATGGAACATGAAAAATACTGTCTTGAGTTCAGGTGCCCTCTCTGTGTGCTCATTCCAGACATGAGAAGGGGAGAACACTGCCAGCAGGATCTTTGAAGGAAAGATTTATATGAAAGGATACTACTTACAGCACACTGATCCTCAGAATCTTGGGATGTTGCGCTGTACGAGCAGCAAATTGCTCAAAGATATCTCCAGATAATACTGCCTTTGACTCCTTTCTTTGGAGGGAAAATGAGATTGTGAACACTCCAGTGCCAAGGCCCAACATCACTGATACAGGTGTGGGGAAAACTGAGTGGGTATAACCAGCACTGTCTTGTACAGGGAGATCTCACATGTTTCTTAAGAAAATGAGAGCACGGACTTTACAATTTGGGTACCCTCAAGACTGCTTTTATTCTTAATAGATGATGAGATGAATATGTTCACATAATTCTCTATCCACAAGGGGTTTCTACTATTATAAGCAAAAAAAAAGGGAATTAACTGAAAGTTGGAAACAGCCATCTGACAGCTAACCTAGTATTTCTTAAAATCTGTTTTATACCAGAACAAGTGAGTCCCGTTCCTTTCAGTTGAGGTACAGTGACCTTGCTATCAACAGCATAGGAGATACTGTTCTCTGCTTCACAACAACAGGATCACAAGGTAATTCAACAGTTGCTTCAGCTCAGAGGACGGCTGGTCAAAGCATGTGTTACTACCTAAGCAGGAGCTGCTGGATTATTCCATTGCTGGTGAAGACCCTGTTGTGTGCTGGAGTCTGCAGAACTGGCTTGAAAGGTTGCCTCAATAATGCACAAGACTGCACTGTGTGTCTTTTGTTGTTTAGTTTTGTTTTACTGAATGGCTCCTTAAATATTTGGATGCCATTTCACATTTCTTAAATATTGTAGTCACTGAGCCTTGCAGATAGTACTAAATGCTACTTATGTAAACTAGATTTCTATGGGAGTCTCCCAGTGTTCCCTGTTCCCACAGCCTAAGACAGTGTTTGAAATATGCATGTTGCTCCCCATCATTCACTTTCTATTCTTTCAAAAACTCCTCCTGTTATAACTTGGCCTTGCATGTGTCTTCGTGTGAGTTTTGTTACTTTGAACTATTTTGGAGCTTGGTTTCTACAGGACTTGTGATCAAGAGGGTCCTATATCCAGAATTTGGAGCTTCATCCCCCTAAAAGGGGTGATTGTTATGACTATTCTCAGTGATGAAAGTGGACAGTGTTTCTGACTGAGTTTGATATTTCACTCACATATATATAAGGGGTTTTTTTATTAGTAGTTCTAATATAATCCATTAATGTAGCAGGCTTGGAAGCCCTGCGGTGGAAGGGCATCCAGGTAGCTTAAGTTAGTGTAGGCTAAGTTACTTTTTTGAAGCATGTAATACATATCAAGATGTCAATGGTGATTCTGAGTAAATGTTATCAATGGCAGGATTATCTCCGAGTGCTTCTAGCACTGACAGACAACTGATGGCTTTGAAGACAGGAAGAAGGGAGACCTTTGCATTTGATAGATGTGAATTACCTTACTCTGATTTTATGTAGTGATCTAGTGGGGGGATAAAGGCTTAGACAGAAAAGAAGGTGATCTAGTTCTTTCCATTCTTCTCTGTTTATGCTTCTGTAACGTGTGCGTTTTACCAACTAGTATAGGAACATTTCAGGGGACTCCTTTTTAAAATGTTGGCATGGCATCAGAGGCATGTCCCTCCTCCTCTCCCCTGGGTTGGGCAATAAAGGTTTTGAAAGTACAGCAGAGGAGGAGTTCCCAATGGCAATGTCTTCACAACACTCTAGCAGCCAACCTAGTTTGTTTTGGTGCCATGGTCTGTATTAGGTTCTTCTGCAGACCCCTTCAGGGCAGTTTTCTGCCACAGTCAGCAAAGCTTTGGAGGGTGATTGCTTGAAACCCCATGTTGAGGCTTTGCTTTTGTTTTCATGGGGCAACCACATCAAATGGTAAATGTACTTACATGGTTCTTTTAGATCCAGGGTAGATTTGTGGGTGCCAGACTGACATATACAGTAAGAACTATGTGTTTTGGCTTGGGAAGAATCAAAACAAAGCTAAACTGCAAGAACAAGTTAGGCACCTTTCCAAGGGAGTCCAAAATCGTGACTGGTACCCACTGTATCTCACTGGCCTTGCACCACCAATGGCAGGACACAGCACAAGTCACTGTGTGGTGTGCTGAAGGCTGCAATGGTGATTTCACCTTGTGGAGTTAAACTAAAATGTTTATTTTAATATTTTGCAATATTAAGAGCCCTCATGGGAACATAGCAGGGATCTTGTGATTTGAAAAGTCGACCAGGTTGTCAGGTATTCCTGACAGTTGGAAAAGAAATTTTTCATTTGCTTCCTTCCAGCTGAATGTTCTCTGACCATTTAACTCCTGCTGGTGGGTTGGCCTTTGTGTTTTTTCATCTTTTGTTCTGCTGTTTTAAATGAAAGCAAAATGCTGATGTAACCTTATCAACAGTTGTAAGGCTTGATTTTTTTAAGATTTTAAAGGCAAAGTTCAGACAGTGTGTAGACATGAAGGTGGAGTGGAGCTGTGGTAGAGCAGAACTGGAGCAGATCTGAATCTTTGAGGCATTGACAGGCTTTAAACAGGGAACCCATGTGGAGCTGGAACTTTGCCACATGCAGTATGAGTGGAAGTGTTTTAAAACAGATTGTCCTTACCAGAGGAGTAAACAGAGAAATTCTAACTACAAATGGAATAAAGCTGTAGGAAAATAAATTGCCTATATCTACTTAACACCTGTACTTGAGTATTTCAGAAGCAGATCAGAAATCTAGTCACTTGTAAGAAACCCTAATTTTTTGCCTTTTGAAGATCTCATTCATTAGCTCAGATACTTGGATTAAAGAATTAAAGATTTTGACAGATTCCTCTTTGTTTTAGTGAGCAAACCAGTAGATCACACTGAGTAGGAAAACAACAGCAATACATATTCTCAAATCAATTCCCATTTGAAATTCTTGCTGTTTCCTGTATGAAACTGGGAATGGGGATATTCTGCAAGAAAATTGCGTCCCATTGGAAAAGTCATTCTACAAAGAGCCGCTTTCTCTGTCTTAAAGATGTTGTGAGCTCTATTGCATTTTGATGTTAGAGTGACAATGTTGTTCAGTTCATGCCATATCTGTCTTATTCTATTGTAGTAAAGAATATCCCAAAGCTACTTTAGACTGTTAATAAAAAGCATAGACACAATATCTATTCTACTTTATAAAGAAGTTAAGGTTTCATACTAAATAAGGGTGAAAAATGCCTTAAGCTGAAGGCCAGATCTTGTTCTCACACTTTTGTAAGCAGCATAAATGCAATTAGAAAACTAGACTAACATGTGCAGTGAAAGACAAATGTTCTATGACTATCTACAGAAGAAATGGGCGTAAACAAAAGGAGGCAGTGCCAGTACCTGGTATGCATCTCTCCTCTGGCCACATTTGTTTTGTTGTTCTCATCTGACAGATGCTTTGATAAGAGATGGTTATAATAAGACCTCATGCTGACTTCAGAGGGAACTGCCACAATCCGTGTCCTTGGCTGATCTCCTGTTGCCCCAGCTGGGCTGTGACCTGCACAGTTTGACTGTTTCATTTTTGCAGCGTAAGCCCAGATATGGCATTGAGACTGGGGCTGTGGATAGACTTTGCTGTGTGTCAGCTTAAGCATCAGTATTGCCTAGACATAAAAACAAGAAAAGGTGGAATAAAGGGAAACTGGATTATTCTTTCTTCTCTCTAGGCTGGCATTACTTGCCTTCTGTGATACCAGAGTCAGCTTTATACTTGGCATGGACAAGGCTGTACTTTGATTTATTTTTCTTTTTTGGCATTATCATATCCTTAGTCACAGCATCTTAAGGTGCTGCTATGCATCCCAGTTAGTTATAATTTTACACTAAGATTTTTAGCTACACTTAACATCCCTAGAGGCCTTAGAGTTTGAAGGCTTTTTCACTTACTTAATTAAAAAGTTGTGCTGCCAGTCAGGCAGTGTTTTCCCAGACTGTCTGCTGCTGGTACAAAGCAGCACACTCAGTTTGCACGTAGGGTAATGCCTTACTGAAGGCATTGCACAACTCAGTGGGAGAGACTGAGGAGCACCTTGATTATTAGTCATCTGTGTAATGGGAACTATTTGAAATCTTGGCTGCTAGCCTAAGGAACTAATTAAAAAAACTATAATAACTTAAAAATCAAATTCTACCCCCTGCCCCCCACCCCCCCAACCCTACCACTCCCACACAGAGAAACACAGTTGTTACATTGCTAAGGGCAGACAGGGTGAGAGTGTTTTGATGATTCTATCACAAATGGGCAACAGAATTAACTGCATTTCAAGCCCAGTTGTGTGTGTTAGTCTGAGTACAGAACTCAACACACTTCAGATTCCTGGAAAACATTCAAGGATTTGTATTCTGTGCAAAGGGTTTAAAATGTGATCTGTTGCTGGTTAAAAGCAGCTTATCCCAGTTCCCTCTGCAGCCAGCAGTCTGGAGCAGATGAAGCCAAGCCAGTATTGCTGTGAGAGGGAAAAAAGGGAGAAATTGAAGTAACAGAAATGCATGTGCAGGATTATGTCACATGAGACCAGTGAGAAACATTTGTGAATAAGAGTTCAATGCAGAGTGTAGATCATGAAGAAATGTTGATGCATAGTCCCTCTGTGCAGGAGGTGTTACCTCACAGATACACAGAGTCCAGTCATGGAAAGTACAGTAGGGCCGGAAAGTAAATGCCCACAATTTGTTCTGATACTTGAACCATAAGCACAGCCTCCTGTCAGCAGAAATCTTTCTGGAAAAAAAGCAGCTTTGTCAAAATGTGCATAAAATGTAGAATAAAAGAAGGAATGGAAAATACTGGCAAAAGTGCATAGTAACACACAAGCATTTGGCCTGTTTTATATGACAGTGTATTAGACAGTGTACTAGAGGTGGGTAAATGTAGTTTAGTTTTATGAGACAGTCCCTGGTCAGTCTGAACTTGTGCATTTCTCCTTAGGTCTTCACTTGGTCACTTATTTGTCTCTCCTCTTAAAAGAGGTAGATGGCATTTCTGTGGAAAGTAAATTGTAATTTTATGGAAGAAAACCCAAACATTTGGACTAAAAATTTTTGCTGCTGTGCCAGAGAAACAAGGGAACAGTTTCATTAGCATTTATGGGAAACATGAGCAAGTGCAGTACAAGAACTTACCAAAGCTTTTGTTTTTTTAATCTTGCATTGTAAAAATCACTGGCAAGAGATATTGTGGGGGGTGATGAGGTGGGGAGGAGTCCTCTATGTAGAGCATTTCAGAAATCTTGCTATGAGTGAGGATATCTGCATTTAAAAAGCAAGCAAACTTATCTACAAGTGTATGCTATAAATGAGATCTTCCTAAATCACGGATAGATCACACGTGTTTGTTAATGATGAAAATTAATCCAGTAAAGCTGACTAATTTAGTAGAGTGCTTTCCCAACATGGTTAGTGCCCTCGTTTGCCTTTTTGAGTAACTTGTGGAGGAGCAGCAGGAAGATCTTCTGAGCATTAGATGAATCAACAATGGACTAGAACAGAAAAATAACTTCAGGCGGTTTTATTCTTTGTGCATTGCATCACTTCTGGACAGTATGCCTAGGTAAGTTTGTGAATTTTCACAACTCTTTCATTCTAAGCTTTATAGTTAGTAAAGTTCCTCTAACATGATTCTGTTCAAGCTCTGCAACTTAAAATGCAAGTAATTCATGGCTTTTAAAAACACATCTGTAATACAATAATAACGTGCTTCTGCCTTCATGTGTACTTAAGGAAGTAATAGCAAAGTAACTCTGAGGTTTTGAACTTGGATTCTTGTTTCTGTTTATTGTTGTAAGTTGACCAGCAAGGGAATAGCTGAAGTTCATTATGCTGATGTATTGAGAAACTCTTGAGGTTGTTTTTGAAACTAGGGCCTGAGTAGTTCTCAAATTTCATCATCACTTTCCAAGAGAGAGCAGTGGCAGAGAATTGTACAGAAAATGACTGGTAGCCTATTGTTCAACCTGAAAGCATTTAAGTTCCAACAGTGTTGGTACTTCTGGGTCTCAGTCCATGTTTCTGTCTTATGGCAATGCTGTGACCTGTGCTGATTACTCTGAGAGCACTCAGTATGGGCTAGTTGAGATCACTAACAGATTTTAATAAGTAAACATGAAACCCAGTGCTCAGTGTTCAAATGATCTAGGAGATGGAGGAAAGTAAAAGGTAAATTAGCAGTAACTAATATATCCATTGCACAGCAGCCTTGGAAAATCAAACTAGGTTTTGGATTAACGGGTTGATTCCCTCCCCCCACCCTGGGGAAGCAGGGGGGCTTACTTTGCTCTGCTTACATCTCAGAAGAACTTAAATCTATAGCTAATCAAAAGAAGCAGATGGCTGGTGTTACAGTATGAAGTCTTTTTTTGCAGTTCATTAAGTGCTGTGCTTGAAATGAGATTTGCATGTGCTGGGAAAGAGAAAATGTAGGAACCACAGTCTATCTTTACAGTCTTAGTTCCACTTTTGCATCTTTACAATTCTGTATAATGGGGCTGAGTAACAAAGCCTCAAGCTAAAAGGTTGTGTTCCACTGCTGTGTGGGTGTGGAAGGACCTGGACTTCCAAGGAAAGCATCTTGGACTTAGTAATGGTGGTTTACAGAGGATCACTGGCAGAGCAGAGACAGTGCCAATTATGTTCACGTATTCAAGATTGTTTTGCAATCAAATAATTGCCTGAGCCTTCTGATTTAGGCTAGAAGAATCTGGCTGGAATTCATGAAAAGTCAGAAATTGTCCCTGTTGCCTTGGCAAGCCCTTGGGAAGATTTTGCTTAAAGATGTGCAATTGGAAGTGTGCCACTTGATGAAAGACTATCTGAAATGGAACAGGGAGCCTCCTGTAGATGTGCTCCTATACAGAAGTCTGCTTACCAGACATACCCCCTAGTACAGGGTTCTGACAAGTCCTGCTTGCTTTACAGACTAATGAAAGAAGTTTTGTCTTTTAAAAGTACCTCATGTTTAGACATCCCTCATTTTCCTGCATAAATAAAAAGATTGAAGCTTATAATCCTCTCCGTAGGAAATGTCACCAGAATTGCCATGATTACTACCAGAGCATTTAATTGTTTTTATCTGATTTGAAGAGGAAGTTTAAATATAAATAAAACTGTATTCTTTGGTAGAAAGAATCTGTGATGGAATTAATGTTTCAAAATTAATCCAGTCGCTCACAGTAATTACCCAGATAGTATATTACCTGTGCAAATGCAGTTCAGGGCCTGCAGCAACATACTACTTCTGTCTTTCCCCTCTATGCTCTTCTATTAAGAAAACCAAACCAAAACAAAATCTAACTAATTCTGACTTTGACAAACTGCTTCAAGGTCTTTTTAGCTTTAAACACTCACAAATGCATTTTAACACAGCTTAAAGGAATGGGTGCTTTTTGCTCTCATCAGACTAGTGAATTACTTTCTCATTTCTGTATTTCTTTCAGGTTTTATAGTTGGAGTAGAATTTTGCTATTTGATTAATGGAATCAAGGCTGCATGGTAGTCTTAATCAAGGCTACTTAGTATTCAGTAACTTCTTCCAGCTGATACGTGCTTTAGTGAGATGGTTAGTGGTGACTTGTTTCTCTGCCAGATTCCTTTGCCACCAGCTCTCTATTGCTGTTGTTGAGAAAGAAAAAAATAAGGCAGTGGTTTGGATACCAAGGTCCTCAGAGAATAACAAATGGAGGATTGCGAGAGTGTCCAAGTAGGAACTGAGGGTGAAGACCAGTAGAAAAAGCTTCAAAAGCAACCAGATTAGTAACTGAGAGCACACTAAACCCTTAAATAAATCACTGTTGGCTTGGTACCTAAGTGGGACCTTGAACTGCAATTTTTAAGATGTAACGATTTAAACATAGATGTATCAATCATTGTGATTTTGTCATCAGAATAAATAAGGCAGTCATGACCTGCATGTTATAAAGGAAAAGTCAACCAATTGCCAGTGAAAACAAATTGCAGTGCCGCGAGATAAAGCCCCTGAACTCAGCACTCCATGTCATTAAGATGAATTAGTTGCGATCAAAACCATCAGAGAACAATGTGCAGAGGCTCACAGGTCTCCAGGGCATGCAGGAAGATTAGTGGCATATATTAAGTATAATTTTCATTGAGCAAGAAAGAATGTTCTTTATCAGAACAGTGATCCACCTCTTTACATGATCTCTCTTCATGGACTGTTAAAGAGTTTCTTCCATCAGTCCTAAAGAAATGATGAGTCTTGCTCTTGTCTGTCTTCTAGCATGTATTTCTCATGTTACAGCCAGTAGCTAGATCATATTTTGCCAATACAACTTTAAAATCCATCCAGTAGTGTGCATCCAGTGGTTTTGAACTATCAAAGGTGGAAGCTGGTATGTACCAACAAGAAACCAGTTATTTTCTTAGTATGTAATGATTTTTTAAATGGTTACAAGAAAATAGATCAAATTATTGCTTATTCTTCCTGTCTCTTGCTCATTCAATATAAAACTACTGTATTTAACTTGTTCATCCAGATAGTTGAGGGAATAGAAATTACAGCTATTTTAAAACTGCTAAATAGCTTTAGATGTACTCTTCTACTAACTGATGCAACTCGTACCAAGGATACATGTTCTTCTGCAATCTACATATATATGCTTATGAAACCAAATTTTCATCATCAAATGGAAGCACAGTGAAATCCTAGTCAAAGTTTGTCTGATACAGGCCAAAGAAGTGTGTGATAACCTTCCATAGGGTTAGTCTAAAGGCTCAAATGTTCAAAGCTCCAGTGATGGCTGTGCTCTGCTGGAACTAAGGAACTGCCTGCTGTTGTGGGGAGTGCTAAGAGAAGGAGGGAAGTTACTATGCCACAGACTTAACCTGTTAGTAGGGGAAAAGCAATGTGTTGTTGTATCTTTCAGTGACAGATCCAAAATTATTTCTGTTGCTTTCAAATAGAAGCTTTTTTTAAGATGCTAATTAAACATAGCAGAACTGTCCCCAGCATCTAATAAAGGTTGATAGTGCTATTTTAGCTGACTGGAATATACTGACTTCTGTTCATTCAATATAAGATATATTGTAAGGAATGGTGTAGTGCAGGATAATGCACCTAAATGTTAGTAGGGAATAATACACTTAAATATTGTGTCTGTGTATTGCTGAATTCTAAGAGTCTTTATTTGCTTTTCTAATTTTAATTTGTTCATGTTGTTCTTGACCTAGCTACTGTTATCTTTGTTCACTGCAACAATCTCTTATTATGCAATTATCAATAATGGCTTTTAGATGAATGGGTGTGGGGGCTTTTTGGAATTCTAGAATCACAGAATAGTTAGGATTGGAAAGGACCTTAAGATCATCTAGTTCTAACCCCCCTGCCATGGGCAGTGACACCTCACACTAAATCATATTACCCAAGGCTTCATCCAACCTGGCTATGAACACTGACAGGGATGGAGCATTCACAGTTTCACTGGGCAACCCATTCGAGTACCTCACCACCTTAACAGTAAAGAATTTCCTCCTTATGTCCAATCTAAACTTCCCCTGTTTAAGTTTAAACTCATTACCCCTTGGCTTGTCACTACCATCCCTAATGAAGAGTCCCTCACCAGCATCCCTATAGGCCCCCTTCAGATACTGGAAGGCTGCTATGAGGTCTCCATGCAGCCTTCACTTCTCCAGGCTGAACACCCCCAACTTTCTCAGCTTGTCTTCATACGAGAGGTGCTTCAGTCCCCTGATCATCCTCGTGGCCTCCTCTGGACTTGTTCTAACAGTTCCATGTCCTTTTTATGTTGAGGACACCAGAACTGCATACAATACTCCAAGTGAGGTCTCACGAGAGCAGAGTAGAGGAGCAGGATCACCTCCTTCAAACTGCTGGCCATGCTCCTTTTGATGCAGCCCAGGATACGGTTGGCTTTCTGGGCTGTAAGCACACACTGAACCTGGCTCATGTTCATTTCCTCATTGACCAACAGCCCCAAGTCCTTCTCTGCAGGGCTGCTCTGAATCTCTTTGCCCAACCTGTAGCTGTGCCTGGAATTGCTCTGACCCAGGTGTAGGACCTTGCACTTGGCATGGAATTTGGAATTATCAAAAAGCTATAAATATTTCATGAAGGGAAGACAAGGTTCAGCTAGAGTTGCTAAGGAACCAAGCCACCATAGGACTCAAAAATATATAGCTGTATATGTTCTTGTAAAACAGCACCAGAAATGTTCAGTTTGTAGGAAGCTGTTAGCTTACCAGTAACGGATGTAGAACTGCAGTGTGTAAGTAAATAGGGTGGAATAAGGCACGATGACTGAAGTGGTCTTTGACTTGCTGGATGGGGGTACATGGAGATGTTTCTCTTCTCCCTCCAGAGAAGAAAAGATGGCTCTCAATGAGCAGTGACTCCAAGAGTCCCTTCTAACCCCCAACCATTCCAAAACTGTGCACACTTTAATTGAAGGCTACTTCTCTTAAATGTTAGGAAGGAAACACACATTGACAACTGGGTGCCAACTGTATGATTAATGTTGTATAGACTTCTCTGAGGATATAATGACATACTGAAATTTGTTCAGTTAAAGGGTATGTATAGATAGTAGCATTGCTTATGAGATGTGTCTTAGTCATGGATGAGCCTTGATGAATGTTAGAAAATCTTGAAGACCACTTAAGGTAAAAGAAGGTACAAAGACTGTACAAAGTCAGAAAATCGCCTAGGCAAAGGTTAATGTCATCCAAGCTGGGAACAAAAATGAGAGTGAAGAAATGGATATTGCATGAAGTGAAGAGAATGGTAGCTTCAGCAGAGCTAGCTCTCTACTTCCACAATCATACAAGGTTATTTCTGAAAGTGAAAACTCAGGATTTGGTACAACTACATTACATCTGCTCCCATATCTTCTCATGGGACATGACTCAGAGAAGTCTTGAGACAGCTGGAGAATTGAGCTGTTTCAAGTATGTTCTAAGTCTTACTTGTTGTTTTGGTTTTGATAACTTTATTTCCTATTTCGCAATCAAGAATGTATGCCTCTGCTTTGCTAGACTGCTTATTTGTCTCTTTGAGTTTGTCTGGCATTAATGATAGCCTCACACAATTGTGCCAAGTATAAATCATCTTGTCTTTTTCTCAAAATAGCTGTGTTTATTGTAGTGTAATAGAGAACTTGAAATCCAGAAAAGTCTCAGGAAGCTGATTCAGGGTGGCTTTCCCACCAAGCTGCAGAGTTTGATTTGATGGCTAATGCAACCAAGGGTTGGATATGAGAAATACCAGCCGGTAAACATTATCTGACAAAGGACCACGCAGAAAACAATTCCACTGGCTACCACTAAGTATATTTCATACAGCCCAATTTCTGCTATGTTGTGTAAACCCCAGGACTAACAGAGGTGTACAGAATGGGAGTAGGTGTTTCACATTTCCAGAGACATTTCAGGAGATGATGGCAATACCTTTGCCTGATCTTCTAAAACACTGTAGGTGAATTTAATCCATGTAAGACTAAATAAAGAAGAATTGGCAGGAAAAGCCTGTTGGAAGATCTGGAGCAGTGAGAAGTGCTGGATGATTCCTTCACTGAGTGAGCCAACTTAGGAGCTAATCCTATTCTTCCATCAGAACTCTATGTATGTGGACAAGTGTTTATACCCCATACAATGTACTTTGATGTAGTGTCTATTAATGACACCTCAAGGCAAGATTAAACAGGAGCAGGGTGCAGAGTGGCAAAGAAGATTGTGAAAGAGGGTTGTTTTCATCTTCCTTCTCTTCCTTTCTTCCTTAATAAGTGTGTTTTTGCTTATCCTCCAATTTCAAGACATGTCTCAGTGGATAAAACCTATTGTGGGAAATAAACAACATGCTTACTCTTTGCCTGCAGTTGTGCATTCAGTCATGCTTGTCACAGCAGTGTAAGCACACAGTTTCTTTTTTTCCTTATTAGACTGAATGTATAGTTTCAAAAGTAACTATAGGCACTCACCAAGAATGCAAATCCCTGCCATGTATTTGGCCTATAGGAGGGATGGATATCCCTATGGAAGGAGCCAATGCAGATAAGATTACACTGAGTTTCAAAGCATAGAGGAAGGACTTGAGAGTCTGAGATGTGGTTAGAAACAACAAATCTTAATTTTTCTTTTTCTGAGGCCCAACCCATCTATAAGAAGAACAAAATATATCAAGACATGTAGGAATCTTTTCACAGCTTTCTGGAATCTTCATATTGTTTCTTGCAAGCAAATCTGGTGACAAAATGTGACAAACTTCTCAATGTAATAGAAAAGCCCATGGGCTGCAGATTGAAATTGTGAAAGGCAGCCTGTCAAAATGACAATGGGGGAAAAGCCAAACTAGATATGTTGTAATATTGTTAAGCTATAGCATTTTATGTATATCACTGCTGATAAGGCAAATGAAGGTTTCTGCTTGTCCTGGTATCGGCTGGGATAGATCTGAGAGAGTGAGTGAGTGCCTTTGTGGTACACGGTTGCTGCTGAGGTTAAACCATGACATTGCTCTTTCCTCTTAAGAAGAAATCTAACAATTTGAATTGAAAGGGAGCACCTGGGTCAGGTCAGCCTTGCAGTTCCAGGTTCCAGTGCAGAAGTAGCCAGTTCAAAAGGGTATAAAGGAGTTAACTGTGTACACCACTAGACTGCAAAATTGTTTTCCAAAGGCACATAACAAATCCTGTATCAATAAAGAAGATTCCAAAGCCACATGTAGCACAAGAGGATGAAGTTTACCACAGGTTTCTGGGTCATTACAATAATTATGAAATTTGCTAAATTAAATATCAGAATCTTCCCAAGGAAAGACATTTCCTGTGCTGGAGAGAACATCTGTATATTTTTCAAATTCCAGCCTTAAGTTCCAGGTCTGGAACCACAGCTGATCTTCAGGATTTTGTTGCTACTTCCCTGATTTTTATTTGTTTTAATCATTAAACAGGTAAATTCATGACTTGCTTGTGACCTGCTATAATCTGGGGGCCTGCGTCTATTTTGTTCTGCTTCTCATTGTTTTGCTTCTTTTGTTTTCAGCTGCTAAGGAAAGAATTGCAGTCCATACTACTCAGAGTCCTGGAAACTGCATATTATTCCTGCCAAGCCACACAGCTAGAACATCATAGCAATCAGTAACAATACTTCTGTTGTTTGAAGTATGAGGTTTTCAGACTGTTAGGAATGCTGGTCTTGCTGCTTCTTTTAGTTATTTAACCTTTTGCTAAGTCAAGAAACAACTTACATTTGCTGTATCCTGAAAACTGGTTAGAGAATATTTATATATTAAAGTGTATGGATTTGTCACAACTTGCATAGTTGAGCACTATAATGCATGAAAGTCACCAAAATCTGAGCTTAGGCACAGACCCAAGCTCATGAACCAGTATTGCTTCTGGAGTCTGGAGTTCTAGTTTGTTCCTGAGCTCATTCCTAACCTCAGAAACACCTTAATAGCCAGGAATTCCTTAAGCCTATGAATAGATGATACTCTTTACTTCAAAACACTTTCTTTAGTTCAGTCATTAGCTAATTCCCTCCTCCTTTGTTTCCCAGAGCCTCCGGAGCTTTAGAGAAATGGTGCTTGTCTTTGGGGAGAGGGGTGAGGAACAGGATTATGTGCTTGGGTTAATGAGATATGGTTCTGTTTGAAATGCCTTTAGGTATCTGAGACCTGTCAACAGGAGGGATGGAGGTTGTGATGCAGGACTTGAGACCAACACCCTTCCAGTATGGTAGTAAGAGGCACAGTAGCTCACTGTATGGGGTAAATGACACTAGGAATACCATGCGTAGGCAGCAAAATCCTGGTCTTAGCATTGGGTTTGAATGTTCTCTTAGCTTGTGATGCTCCTTTGAGTTTACAGACAGTAGTGTCACTCTGGGAATAAAAACAAAGATATTTTAAGTTTGCCCTTTGCACTGGATGCATTTCACTGATGCATTTCACTGGTCTGCCATTTCATAGGTTTTCCCTGTAAGTAAAGTATTGCATTTGTGATCTGCTCATTGCTTTTGTCTTCTGTGGGTAGAGCTTCCTTATGATCAGAAAGATATGGTCTTCTGTGGGTAGGGCTTCCTTAAGAGCAGATAGAGTTGGGCCCTCCTCTTCTAGGTTCCCCTCTAGATGTCTGTGGAGATCCTGACTCAATGCTTATGTATTTGTCCTTTTCTATTAAAAGCAGTTATCCCTGTGCATTCTTGCCAAAATAAACCCTGAGGTACAGGAAGCAACAGTCAGTAATTCAGGGGATCCAAAGGGAGAAGTTAAGATTTCAGAACCATTAGGCTATAGGATTTGGCAATAAAAGGCCAGTCATCATAGCCTGTTAGTATAGACTCCCATAGAGGCTTTATTTGATTATCTAATGTGTATGCATAATTGTACCACTGACAGTGCTATCTAGGAACTAATTTTGATTTGAGGTTATTTCAGTGGGAAAATAAAAGCTCTAAGAGGTTGGTTTGCTTGACATGACTATGTGTTATTAGGGTTTGCATAGAGGCATATAGGTAATATGTCGAAGGAGATTGCTTTGCCCAAAACCTTGTAGTGGTATGTACTGACTGTCTCATCGTGCTGCTAGCAAGTATGCGACAATTTCAAGGGTATACCATGTTTCTCACCTATTACATATCTAGTATGGGTCAGCTTGCAAGCAGCTTTTAGCAAAGGAAATACAGGTAAGTCTACTTATGATGGGTGTGTCAACAGGAAGGAGGAAACCCTTGCCTAAGAAAAGGTAACTTCAGGCATGCCAAAATCTGTGAAGCTTCAGGTCTGGAAGACACAAGTAGATCCCAAATAGTAAAAAGGGATGGATTCATTATATGATTGGTGTGAAAGTATTGGGACCATCTATAATACTGCTTTGACAAACTGGACACCTAGTTTTAGGGCTGTATGTGTTAGCAAAAGCAATTCCACTTAGAATATATCTAGCTTCTGTCTCACTGCTTCTCCAGGACAATGACACCCAAAGGGCACAGATAACTCACTGCCACTCAGCAGGAAGTCAGCACTGGCATTTGGCAGAGGGGGCAATACTACAAGCAGATGCAGGGAGTGCTCTGTTCAGCAATTGGTTGCCTTGGCTTAGCTGCCGCTGTGGAGTGCAGACCTGACAGGTTCTTAACCAGGCTCCCTGCTGAAGTACAAAGCTGTTATTAGCAGGACTCTGCAATTCACCTGTAAGCATGACCAAGTAGCAGTCCTATGGGCTGAGCTGGAGGGGAGCAGAGGACAACATCACAAGTCCTGGCTTCTGGAGATGTGGAAAGCTGCCTGTGAGTCACGACTGGATGCTGTCCCAGCTGGGGCTGAGTGCAGCCCTAGGTACAGAATCACCTTAAGGGCAATGACTACTGAGTTGTTATTTTTCTTCTTCTTGTAAGCTTTTAATGCTCTGCATATTCAAAGCTTCATTTTTAGTTCCAGTTTTCTTGATGTTTTATTTTCAGTTCTAGTTCTCTTGGTATAAATAAAATATTTCTTCTCTTTCTGCTTTCCATCTCATAAATTAAGCATCATCTTTTGTTACAAAAAAATTAATATCCAGCTATAAGTTGTGATGGTACTTGGGTAGTTAACAGAAGAAGCACTCTTCTTTCTGAACTGGGTAAAACTTCAGGAGGGATATTTTTGGATGTGAAACAAGATCCTGGTTAGTGGAAGGTGGACAAAGAACAATGTTTGGTTTAACCCATTTTAGTTATTTCTAAATATAACCGGTTGTTAATACAAAATATTAGACAAAACAGTAATAATATATATGGTGCATTAGTTTTGAGTCTAACCTCAAGATTTTTCCTGAGAATTATGAGAAATTTTTGGTTTGTAACCTTAGCCATTACTAGCAGACTTAGGATCTCCAAAGAGATTCTGAAATAAGCGAATTTGGACACTGTGAACCAGGAAATGGGAGGAGAGGTTTCAGTTCTTTATCAACTGTGAGCTGTGTAAACTGCCGCAAGGTACAAGGCTCCATGTTCTCTAATAAAACTAACACAAGTAGTAATCAGTCAGCTATGTAGCCCCTACAGGGAAATGCACATATAGCAAACCTAAGTTAAATGGGTGTTTGACTTGTATTTCTTGAGGGGAATGTAAACTTGAAAAGAGAAAAAGAAAATGTCAAATAACAAAATCTAGGTATATTTTTTCCTTCTGCTGAAAGTCTTTAGCAAAAGACTGGAAAAGTTTTGTTTCATGAGGCTGTGATCTGTACTCTAGAGTGACTAATGTTGCTGGTGTTTGCTTGTTGTCTTTGGAATTACTAAGATGAAATGTCTTTGTTCTGAAGATTCTAGTCCTGCAAAGGGAAAGGCAGAGCAGAAGCCTCCTGGAGTGCCAAACGTGTATAGGTGCTAAATGTTCAGCATGCAGTCAAAGTGTGTCATTTCAGGACACTCAGGGTTTTAAAACTGAAGCTCTCCTTTTATGTTGTTGAAGGCAGGATATAATGAAATGAAATGCACCTGCTGCTTTGTTAGCAGAGTTGGCTTTATGGTTGTGCTTTCCACTACCTCAGCAGATAAGTTTCTTTTCTCCCATGCAGTGTGAAAACAATAATACTAATTCATCCTCCCCCTTCTCTTCTTGGGTCTGGATTCCAAGATAGCCAAGAAAGCATTCCCAAGAGGTTTCCTCAGACTGAGTCATTAGCAAACCTGGTTTAACTTCTTTAACAGATTTAAAATAACCTTTCTGGGGCCAAAGAATATATTGAAACTATTCTTACAGAAGTTTGATGTTTTTTGTTTGGTTTTTTTTTAATCTTGCATGTACATCTCTTGCATTTAAGGAAGGAGTGAGAAAGCGATACTGTGCCAGCTTTATATGGGAAGTGGCATTCGAGTACCTGTATTTGTCCTTCTAGAAAGCCAAATACTAAGAAAATCATAAGATTGGAATTTTTATTATATGCAGAATAATAGTTAGGCATTTAAACCTGGTTTAGGGCTTTCACTATGAGAATTCGATTCCTGAGGGTACCTGTAATCACAGAAGGGCATTAGGTCCCCAAAGGTCTGCTGAACACCTGAATTCTAATAAACAGCCAACTTCCAACTTTACAGTGATCAGCTGTTTGAAAATTAATCTTCTCATATGGGAGATGTACATGTTAGCCACTTAAACTGCCATAGAAATATTTGCATTTCTTTGCATGTCCAAATTTACATAGTGCTGTTTTGATTACTTAACCATGGAATTTACATAAATGTGCATGAAGGACAGTGCAGCTCCCTCCTCCTGCTGGGTCTTACATGCTTTAGATTTCTGTAACAGGAGAAGGATATGCGCTTTGTAATTCCAGTTAAGGAAAGGATATGCCTGGTTTTCCATGGCTTACAGTATGGAGGCAGGATTTATAAGCTGCTCTTCATCTGTGTTTATTTGGGTTACTGATTGATAACCAACTCTCTGTGGAGTACACTGTACTGATTGATGATTTTGGTGTGCCAGTACTATAATCTCATCATCAAAATTTAATAGTATGAAAACACTTTTTTTCAGAAAAGCCAAAAACTGAAATTAAATGTGGTCATCTGGGGGGCTGGAACTTGTTATACTCTGTATTAGGGAAGAGTCCTATTTTCTGGTATTACAAGATATGCCAGGAATCTGTTGAACTAGGGACTGTGCTCTGTGCTAATGGTTATGCCAGGTATAGTAAGGGGTCAATTTGCAGATGTATAATTTCACCAGCTAAAGGTTTGGGTCCATCTCTGGTCTTGCACCTCTGTCTCACTGACAGCAACAGCAGAAACCTCTGCTTTGACTAGAGTATCTTCAAGGCAGGAATGGCACCTGACCTTCTGAGGCTGCTGAGACTGTACTGTGATTTCATATACTGTGGTTTCAATGGCCATTACAAGTGCTACCATAAGTAAGTTTTCAGCTACATAAACTTCAGTTTTGACTGATGATAGGGAAAAGGGGGAGAACAAGGCTGTGGTTTAATCTCATATGGGATGAATCATGTCCTCGAGGACTTGCATGTGCCTCCCAACCTGCCAGTTCAGTGTCTAGATACAGTGTCTATATTTATGTAGTTTTAATAGAAAAATACGACATTTCATGCTTCTGAAGAGATATCCTGCTTTTGATATTCCCACTTTAGTCTGTGTGAAGATGGATGTGTGGACTCGTTACTTTATATGCTGCTTCCTTGAAAAATCATTGACTACTTTCTATAGTTTGTTTTTCCTTAGGAAAACTATAGAATGATCTTAGTGGATCAAGGGAGAGCCTAGCAAATATGTGCAGAAATAGTATGAACCCATTTCTGCTCCTTTTCTCTAGGTTGAGCTGCAGTTCAGCCCCTTGCATATCTCAAAGACCTGGGAAGTGTGGTGCAAAGTAAAGAATAAGGCAGTAAAATGAGGTTGAGCCAATGGGTATAATTGATCCAGCATAACCAAATAATGAGCACTAAGTCCAGCTGGACTCTAGTAGGTTCCATATGTTGGTGTCTTCTTGCTGTGCTGCTTTGTGGGAGGATGGTCTTGAAAGGTTTATTAGCTTGGGTTTCACGCAGCCTACCAGGGAAGGTGGGTTTTTTTTTTGTGAGCATGGCCAATATTCTGCTGTACGTTTACGTCTTCAAAATGCAGTCATATAAAGGGAATGTACGATTAGTCCATGGAGTGTGTATGCTATCCACTTTCCTTTTTAAGCCTGTGAGGACAGATAAAAGGCTATTCTAAACTATCAATGGATTTGTTTGCCAGATGCTTTCCAGATGAGTACAGTAAGGGTGGAGAAAGAAGGTCTTTTGGCTCAACACAACTCCTTTGATTCCTTTTATATTTTTTTCAAAACAAGTTTTTGTTTGTTTTTTAAGGAACAGGAAAAAAAATCTTGGCAAGTAGAAGGCTTTGTAGAGGACAGATTAGTTTGAGTAGTATTGTATAGAAACATCTTTAGTCCTAGAGAGCTGGGGGAAATTCCTCTGGCTTTTTTAGATTCTCAGAAGGATTTTTTTTTTAATAAATAGGTGTTAGTTTTGCTAATGCTGAGAAATATTCTGTGTGTGAGAAATCTGAAATAATAATATCGGTGGTTCCATTATTTGCACCACTCTTTTTCTCCTGTCCAGTATATGAGAGGCCACTTGTTCAGTGTACTCCAGGAAGCAAAAATGGAAACAAGCTGCTACTTTGTTTTGTGTTTACACCCTGACATTTCTAAACAAGAAAAGAATGCCGTGCATTTGAAGAGAGTATTTTCTCCCAGTTTTTCCAAGAAGTAACAAATGAGAAGTTTGACTCTGGTTTTGATTTGGTAATTATATGGTTTGAGAACTATTGAGAAAGAAACAGTCTGGGATTTATATTGGGTAGAGAGGTTTACAATGTCTGACTCTCTAGGCATTTCCCATTATTCTGAAGAAAGGAATGTCACATTTTCTGTGTGTGACAAACTACTTGAGCGTTTGGGCTACTGATGAAGATAAACCGTAAAGATTACGCATAAATCATATAGATTGAAGGGCCCAGTGGGTAAAGGAGCAATTAAAGAAAGCAATTGACTGTTCATTACTGTCATTACTGAAAGTGGAGCACACTTCAACCAACCAACCAAAACCCCACTTCTTCCTATATAAGCCTGATCAGAGCTTGTTCACAGGTTTGGTGCTGAAGTCTTTTAATAATAGAGTAGGACTTTCCATCACAAAAATGTGCACCCAGAGCTGTGGTACCAGAGCCTGCTGCATCCAAAATCAATATTCAGCACTCAGGAAGACAGACTTCTGTAAGCAATGGCTGGTTGGTTGATAACTAACATCAACAGAACTTGTTTGTGAGTGATTCTCTGTGATGAGCTGTCAGTGTCATTTCCTTCCACTCACAAGGGAAGTGTACATGTTTCTTTTTATCGGTTGTACTTTGTATTATTGGCTGAGTGTAATATCCAGAGCTTCATCTTCAACATGCCTATGGAAGTGTTTTAAAGTTAGCGTTCAGCTGGAATTGCAAACTTGTAAGTTTGATGTAGCCTGATTGCTATTTTTGCAGGCAAAAAGAATTGAAATTTTGGTTCCCCTTCAACATACTTGCTATGAGTCTTTCCAAAGGACAGACTAGATCTTCTACAGTGGCCTGGCCAAGAACTGTAAAGCACCTCAACACAGAGAATCATGAGCTGAAACCATAGTCTGCTTTTCACTGTATGGAAGAAGGCAAGTGAGGGAACAGGGTGGACATAGTAAAGCACAAACGGTTTTGCAATGGGAATGTTTAGTATAGCTCTATACCACAGAATGAACTGCAGGTCTGGGATGTCTCATTGTCAGTGCCTAAGACTGAAAAGTACATATATTTAGCAAATCCTGTTTGCTGCAGTTCTTTCACTTCATTACTGAAACAAGCTGAAAAGCAAAGGTCACAGTTTTCTTAAAACTGTCATTGCTGAATACATCAGGCTGGAAGGAAATGCCTTCTGCAAGAAAGAATTTGGATGGTAACTATTAACCTATCACATTTTCTACTTCACTCATGTATATGATAAAATTATGCTGATTCCTGTAACTCCTACTCTGAACATCTCCCCCTGTCCCTGTATTGCCAGTATGTTTCTCCCCTCCCCTTTTACCACTTGTTCCAAATTACTCTTTCCACTTGGTGAGATCTGATCTTTTCTACCACTTGTCCATCAAAGGCAGCAGTGTACCCCTTTCCTTCTCTCTTAAAAGCCTTCTCACAGTTCAAACTTTGAGTCCACTTCAATGTCAGTAAGAAATCTGTAATTACTGTTCTTTGGAACAGGTGAGTAATTGGAGGCTATGTGGAAAAAAAAATCATGGCATTTCATGTGTCTTCTCTTGTAAGTCATTTGCTGAGCCAAATCGTGTTACCGTTGATTATTTTTCCCAGTCAAGTCAATCTTCCTTCAGGAAAAGTCAAGGTAATGTGGTACCAAACACCTTTTGGATATTTAAGGTCCATACCTAGGTCAGTGGTCATTCTTCGTGTCATTTGAAGCTTTTGGTCATCTGTTTTGAAAGAAAACAGCGTTTCTCTTCAAGCCTGTATTTGATAAGTACTACTTTTGAGTGGAAAAAGGTACTGATTCCAGTGACAGGGATCTTAGAGGAGGAGGGCTGTGTAGTTAAAGTAGGAGCTGTCTTTGGCCAACACTATCAGTCTCCACTGATGTTTGATTAGTACACATCTAATGGTGAACTGTAACAAGAGAGAACTTGACAGTTTAGAGGTATCCAAAGCAAGAAAACGATCAGCAAACAAGGGAGACTGGAGACTTGACCTCTTGTAGAAGCAACATAGCTTGGATCCTGAGCTTCTTGGGAAATACAGTTTCACCTATTTTGGGGTAGGCTTCAGTCCTGCTATAAGCAGTCGTTCTTGTCTTGGGCAGAAATCAATGTCTGGTCTGTTGAAAATGGTTTGTGGCTTAGTGACTCTGCTTTCAGTACAGTCCACAGCTACTTCATCTAGCTCTATGTGAATGTGTCTATTTCATTTAGCTCTGTGTAAATGTGTTCCTGACACTTCCAGCATGTTCGTGTTTTTCAAATGAAATACTAAGATTTCAGTTCTAAGATTAGCATTGAAAAATTGAAGTAATCTGAATTTGGAGAGGAGAAAAGGCAAGCAAAAAAACTTGTTGCAGAGCTCTAACTTCTGACTCATTCTTGGAAAAAAATTTTGTATAAACACAGTGCTGCTGATGCAGGATTTCATTTGTTTCACTTTACTGCATATTTTACATGTTGGGTTGGATTTTCTTCATTATAAATTATTTCAGAGGGTCTTTTTGTGGTTACTTACAAAGCTGAGAGTGTTGTAAAGGAGTTTTCCCAAACACACCCCAAGAGGAATTGTGAGAATAGGTGCTCTTCCTGAAGCCTGATAGGATCATGGCATGCTTGTTAGCTCATGATGGAATTGTAGTCTCTTAGCTTCGCTAGAGTATCTGCAGCTGAGTCAGGGATCACCCTATGGGATAAAGCCTTCTCCTTCACAGGAACAGCTAGCAGTCTTCCTTTGGTGAGCAGATGTACCAAACCAAGAACTAGCTGATGTAAAAGGAGAAACTCTGAAAACCATCACAATCTCCATTTGGGTTTTGTAATGCCTACAATATGGAACTGGAATGCAGAAAAGCAAAAAGTCTAACTCCTCAGAACTGATAAAAACAGACACAAAGGCAAGCTTGGACCTCTCTTGGGCTACTCCAACGCCCATGTTTCTCAGTTGATGAAAAATTGCTGGGAAAACAACTGGTCGTTGCAGTCCTTCCGGATTTTACATTTGCTGGAGTTCTAAATCAACCAGTCTTTGCTCATGCAAAACAAAGCTGTAAGGATGAAATGTAGAGCAGTTCCAACACAGTTCCTGCAGGTCCTGGGGAGGGTGCTGGTGCTGTGAGGAACAAGGCACATAGAATTATTCTGACCAAGTGACTTCTAGGCAGGTACCAAAACCTGAAGGAAATCCTTCATTCCAGAGGATGCACTCAGGTACTTACCCAGATGTTACCACTGTGCGATGAATGGCTGATCACACCCGTTTTTTGTGGATGGGGGAGAAGCCAGATTGGTCCTTGCCTAGCACTTAAGTAGGAACTAGCAGGAGCAGAAAATCAGTGGAGATGAGGGAGGAAGAGTGGCATCAAACTGTAAAACTCTTCATGTTAGTCAGCAACTTAACTTAGTTTTTGTATTATTCAGTATTGCCTTCAACTGAGTTAATTCCTCATGAATTACGAAGTGTTATACCAGAAAATGCAGATATACATGTGCTGCATTTCCCTAATTAAAAAGAAAGAAAGAAACTAAAAAAAAACATTCTTGAGGGAAGAGATCAGATTACTGGATGCTTTCTGCCTGTGGTAAATGTGTATAATTTTTTCCTCTTTTCAGCTGCACTTATCTCTCTAGCTGTCCTTTTCTCTGGAAGCTTGTTCTAAAGCCCTGCATATTGTTCAAATCAGAAAAAATTAGCCTGTCAGTTGTTCCCGTCAGTTGTTCCCCCTTCCCCTTATCTGTGCTTTGAGTACCTCAGAGCCCTGCCTCTGCTCTGCTGAAGGTATTAAACATCATTGCCACTAGGCTTAATGCCATGTGCCAGGGGACTCTGTGAGACTATGACAGGTATAAACACAAACGGATGGCCTTAAGTAAAGCTGGGTGCATAAACTCAGTTATAAATGTTGTCATACCAAGAATAGTTCTGCTGCTGCTCTTGGAAAATGAAAGATAAATGACATTAACATGCTGGATCTATCTTCTAGTAATAAATCACAGTGCTTCAATGTTTATGTATAGAGCTTGTGGAGCTCTCCAGTGCATAGTTATAATTTAACTGCCCCTGAGGAGATCCAGGTAGCAGTTCTTCTGGGTAGCTGCTTTCAGCTGGGGTGCAAAAACTAATGTATCATTTAGGACTGCCTGCTTGGCAGGTCTGTCAGCTTTCCCGTGCAAACTACACATGAGGAAAAACTAATTTTTTTTCAGCCACCCTTGGATGACCTTAGCAGTAAAGCCTTGTAAATCACTAACAGGTTAACAAACAAGCCAAACCTGCCCAGCAGTCCCACCCCGACACTTCTCCTCTAGGCCATATTATTCCCAAGTTTTCCCTTTGTGTAGAGCTGTAACTTCAGTGAAGCACCATTGCTTACTCAGGCACTTGTCTGTTCAGCATTAAGGACACAGGGAACCTCAGCTATGCCAAAACCCTTTAATGAAGTATTCTGAGAACATTTTTAAAAGGCACTCCTCCATCCAGCTGTAAGCCTGTACTCACACTGCTCAAACTAACAAACATGAGGAAAAATGTGTGAACTGATATTTTTATTGGGCAAATCAATCCATTTGTGCTCAATCCAACATACAAAACTGAATCTGCAGTAACTCGTACAGATGAAATGTCCCTTTTTTCTTTTCCAGTAGACTTAAGGAATAATCTCCGCTCGGAGACTCTGGAAGAGGGAGGAATCCTGTGTCATGTGTGGTACAGGGCACCTGTTAATAGTTAGTCATAAATCTCTCTCAGTTTTGAACATCAGTTGTATGTAATTTAATTTCAGTCGCAGCTCTGGGCCCACATAGCTTGGGGTGGCACCTTCTAGTTAAAAACCTCAGCTGGGCAGCCAAGTGTTCTATGAGACTTGCCCTCTTCATAGGACTGAAGGAGTGTTCTTTGCAGACACTGAGGAGGCTGCATTGTGCAGCCAGCGTTTGTGACACTGGCTTCTAACAGCTTTTTCCCTGGCTCTAGTTAGTACATATTTTCTTGCATGGTGGTGCTGTTTCTTTTGTGTCTGGAGGGAGTGGCCTGGCATGGGGTGTACTCTCCTGTATATGAGAAGGGTGAAGTGGGGGCATAGCATCAGCAAGCAGAGAGGAGTTACAATGGGAGGAGAGTGTTCATGTTGTAACACCCAAGGAGAGGGGGCAGGGTAGAGCGCGTGGATAGTGTGCCACAGACTAGAGCTTGCTAGAGGCACATTAGAAGCAACTGCCATTTCAGCAGCTGGTTCAACCAAACTAGAGTGAATGAGCAAGAGCACAATCCCAGTTCTGCAATGACTACATACGTAACTGAAGTTTTTCAGCGTCTTCTCACTGTTCAGGCACTGTTCAGTGAAACTCCAGTGAGACAGTGTGCACAGGGATGTCCATGCCCCCCAAACCCTGCAGAGAAAGTGGTTTCTTGTTCCTCCAAAGGGTCAGAGGTAAGACATCTAGCTGTCATCACCAGTTCTATTCTCATTTGAAAAGCCATTCCCTCAGAGGTGGGTGTTTCAGGTACATTGCTGGTGCTGACAGTTCAGAGGTAAACAACATTCGTAACAAGTCTCAATCACAGGTAGAACTGTTGACCTGCAGGCACTGGCAGGCAGTTGTCATGGTCTCCAAGCAGCTAACCAAGATAGGTGGCTTCCTGATAACAAAAGTTATCCCTTTCAATACTGCCACGGTTCACTCAAGTATGTACTCTGCTACAGGAGGATGGCAAAGTTTCTTGTTGAAGTCAGTGCAGATCTGATACTGAAGTTCATGAGCACACATCCCTAGACACCAGTGATATCAGTTCCTGCTCAGAGCCATCAGCAGTAGTGAAGCAGGAATCCTGTGTTCTTACCAATGAGGTTTTTCTGGTGTCTCTTGTACCTTTGCACAATTCTGTAACAGTGGCTACAGCAGACCTTAACATAGGTGAATGCTAAAAGCTTTTTGACAACCAAAGGGGAACTGTAAACCACTGCAAACCCCTGTTGTATTCTGCAAAATGCTGTGCAATGCTCTGACATGTTAGTGTTGATGGCTACTGAAAACTAGAGGCCTGTAGGTCAGCTTAATATGTGCTTGTAAGACAGACAAGCTTCAAAAGCAGCAAAAACCGTATGCCAAGAAAATTGTGTATGTAAATATGTATTTAGCCAGTTAGCCGGTGTATCTTGCAGTCTGGTGAAATGTGTGTAATGCATAAAAAGGTGGTTATGGGTAGTTCAGTTTGAAATCCACCTGCTGGGTTTGGCCAACCAGCTATTGTTCACCCATTTATAGACCAGCCTTGGAGTTGCTGTCTCTTGTGCTCTCTTGATAAGGGATGTCTAGCTGAGCTCTGCAACTGGTCCTTCCTGTTCCTCAAAGGGGTGAGATTGGGAATGGACCCTGGAATAAGGAACAGCAGGACTGGTAGTGCCACTTATGGGTTTGGATCTTTGCAGTCTAGAAATGCTGATGCTGGAGGAATAGGACAGATAGACTACAACAAATGCATCCAGCACTACTGCAACTGATGGAGGTAATGCACTGATGGAGGTAATGCAGCAACCATAGTAGCATGGAGCTCAGTTTTAGAATCATAGAATAGTTTGCATTGGAAGGGACCTTAAAGCTCATCCAGTTCCAACCCCCTGCCATGGGCAGAGACACCTTCCAGTAGAACAGGTTGCTCCAAGCCCCATCCAACCTGGCCTTGAACACTGCCAGGGATGGAGCAGCCACAGCTTCTCTGGGCAACCTGTGCCAGCGCCTCAGCACCCTCACAGGGAAGAACTTCTGCCTAAGAGCTCATCTCAATCTCCCCTCTGCCAAGTTAAAGCCATTCCCCCTTCTCCTGTCCCCACAGGCTCTTGTCCAAAGCCCCTCCCCAAATTTCTTGTAGGAACCCTTCAGGCACTGGAGCTGCTCTAAGGTCTCCCCTTAAGGAGCCTTCTCCAGGCTGAACAAACCCAGTTCTCTCAGCTTGCCTCCATAGCAGAGGTGCTCCAGCCCTGTATAACATATACAGCATCATGGATGACATTTAATCAGCTCAGTCCAGGGGCTGAAGTCCTAGCAGCATCTGCAGTGTGGAAGTTCACAAACTGATGGTACATGAGGTTGGACTTGAGCTCCCTCAGGCCTGAGCAGCAGCAGTTCTTCCCTGAAAGCTTGTCAGTGTGTTTAGATCACTGTGCTTATCTGTAGTACACGAAGATGAGCACAATAGCTGCAAATACTACTCCTGAGTCCATTTTCATGTTTACCTTGGTTTCCTGTATGGTGTATTTGTAAGTGCTTGCCTGCTAAACACAGCCATCAGGAGGAACATCAAGGGATCACGTCCACAATTCTGGCATGGTGTCAGGTAGAGAGAAAGAGCCAGAGCTGATACAGATATAGGTGGAGCTGTCTGAGATAGCTGCAAGTACAAGTTTCACAGACTTCTCTCAGAACATTGCCTGCAGGGCACAGATGTGATATGAGGGCATGAATACACTCCTCTCTTTGTTGCATGTTTGTAATAACATGACTGTTTTTGTTTTTGAAGCTGAGCTTTTAAAACAATGTTGTTCTTCCTCCTGCAGTGCGTTAACTACACCATAACATCGGAAGAGCCTAGCTGCTTAGCATGAGCCCTATGATATCAAGTGCCTGTTCAATAAAGGCTTTTCCTTCTTTCATGCAAACCAGGTCGCATGGGCCACAAGGAGCATTGTGCAGGGGTAGTTGTAGGATGCCAGTGATCTAGTCAGTGGGCAGCATGTGAGATGGCTCTTGGGACATAACTGAAACATGGTTCAGTGCCTCAGTCTGTGCTCCTCAGTACCCCATGGTATCACTGTCACTCTCTCTTCTTGCTGTGCCAGCTCCACTTGACTGTGAAATAACTGAGATGGGTTTTTAGGCTGTGGAGAGTAGGGACCCACTGACACTCACTGTTCCACCACCTTCCTGATCATGCTTTGTTTGTTGCCCCCTGACCTGGAGATGATTTTCTCTGCTGCCTGATGTTTGTTTAAAGCCTGGGTTTGTGCTGAATTTTCTAACGAACACTTCTTTCACAACATTAAGGAATTTCCCACCCGAAGACAACCTCTGCCTTGTTTATTTAGACATACTTCCCTTCAATTTGTATCACTTTAAAAAATCCATTCAATATTATAAGCTTTGATAGTCATACAACAGTAAGTGCCTTTAGAAACATTAAAATAATAAACCCACCCCCCGCTCAAGCTGACTGGGATTCTTATTTGTATGGGTCTGCTTTACATTAAATACACCAAATCAGCATGGGTATTTCATATAAGCTTGACTTTCTTTGCACTGGCAACCAGTGAAGGACTGCCTTGGTGTTTATGAATACTGAGAGAAAATCCAAACAGAATTTCAAACCCGTGTTGTCTCCTCTATTTATTTGTCTAATATGGATACAGGAATGTTATCTGTGCTTTCAAAATAAAAATGTAGGAGATCAAAGGACATCATAGGAAGACTGAATAAACATTTATGGATTCCAATTGAAAAATAACTAGAGCTATGAAGTCCAAATAATTAGGAGGGTCTTTCCTTCATCAAATAATACTTAGACCAGTCTGACCTGTATCTTCCTTCTCCTCACTAAGTTTTAATAGAAGGTTTGTTTTATTGTATGTCTTTCAGCAGGCCCGAGGGCAGAGAACAGATCTGAACTGGTAGTGCACATATTAAAGAGACAGCGGTTATTTTATGACTTGAGGAAAGCAGGCATGTTCTTACATGATGTGGGATCATCATTCAGTGATACTGAAATTTCTACCATTCTTTAATGCTTCTAAGCAGTTTGCATTGGAAGACAAATTTGCTAGTTTACATCCTCTGTAAATTCAAATTCTTTATTGCACAGTAGAACACTATTTATTTTTTGTTACTGGATACTTATTTTTTTGTTGTTGGAACTTGTTGTACCTTTACTGTAAGAATGTAATCCCTTGGTTTAAAAATAAGTCTGTAGCTTATTTGGGATGGTTTCCTTCTTAAAAGAATTTTTTGGGAAGAAGTGCATCAGTAAGCTGAAACTTTCATGGTAGTTTGTAAACCACTTCTTTGGTTTTGGAATCCAGGTCCAGAGCCATCTGCTTTTTGCTTTTGTTTGTCACTGCTGTATCTACTTCTGTAATGCTGCAGTTCTCCTTGTGAACCTCTTCTACAGAATGTGTTGCCCTGTAATGTTTATGTTACAGTGATGAAAGAAAATGAGACAAAACTGCTTGGTGTATAGGGAACTGGCTGGATGATCATACTCAGAGTTGCAGTCACCAGCTTGATGTCCAGGTGGAGAGCAGCGACGAGTGGCATTACTCAGGGGTTGGTACTGGGACCAGTGCTGTTTGACATCTTTGTGCACCCTCAGGAAGTCTGCTGACAACACCAAGCTGTGCTGTACAGTCAACATGCTGGAGGGAGGGTGGCTTCCTTAGGGAGAAGAGTGGGTGCGCCACGTCAGTATCAACCTACGGTTTTTCTTCTTATCTCCTGATGAACAACAGATGTGTAGTTTTGAAAACAGCAAGTGAAGCAAAACAGACTTGAAAGTCATTGATGCTGAATTGCTGTCTCAAAGGTACAGGGTATTCTCTGAAGAAGAACATGGGGAAGTATTCTGAGGAGCCAGCTCCAGTCACACTGCCCTATCAAATAAAAAGGGAAAAGCTGATCTGAAAAGGATAGTGTGAAAGGGGAGGGTTCCCCAAGTTCTTCTAACTTAGTGATACTTCTGTTCTTGTGGGGGAAAAGGGAGAATTGGTATCTAAGGAATAAACTTTAACAGTATCTGGGTTTTCTCTGTGCTGCCATCAGGAGAGGGTTATGTCTGATTTCAGAAGCTTCACATGAGACAGCCAGGTTGTGGATTTTTTTTTATTACCTTCTTTCCAGGAACATAGTTCTGGAGGTGAGGCTCTGAAAGAAAACAAGACATATGGATCACAACCCTGGGGTTCAGCAGAGCAGACTTTGGCCTGTTTGGGGCTCGTGTGGAATACCATCCTGGAGAGTAGAGGGGTCACAGGTGAGACTGATGTTTTCAAGGATGACCTCCTCTGAACTTGAGAATGGCTTGCTGACATGGGCAGGAAATAAACCAAAACTAGCAGGAGGCCTGCACCAATAAACAAAGAGCTGCTGACAGAGCTTGGGCATGAAAAAGATGCATGCAGGAGGTGGAAGCTGTGTTGGGTCACCCAGGAGATTACAGAGACACTGTCCAAGCATGAGGGGATGGTTAGGAAAGCCAAAATCCCACAAGGGACATGAAGATGTACAAGAAGGGCATCTTATATGTGTATCTGTGTGGAAGATGAAAGAAAATGTGGGCCCACTGGGTGAGTGGGGCAGGGGACTTGGTATGGCAAAGGCTAAGATACTCAATGCCTTCTTCACCCTTGGTCTTTGCTGGTAAGATGCATCCTCAGAAATTCCAGCTCCTTGAGACCAACCTGGAGCAAGGAAGACTAATGCTTGGTAGAGGAGAATCAAGTAAAAATACAGGAAATTCTATTCATACTTGAGAATAAACATTGTTCTCCCATGAGTGTTATCAAACACTGGAACATGCTACTCAGAGGGGTTGTGGAGTCTTTATCCTTAGTAACAAGCAAAACCTGACTAGGCATGGCACTGAGCAATGTGCTCTGATTGACTCCTCCCTGAGCAAGAGGTGTGTGGGCTAGATGATCTCCAGAGGTCCCTTCCAACATCAACTGTTCCATGATTCTGTGAAATCAGTGCTGCTGAAGCAGCTGCAGAGTGAAGACCTGAAGGTTTGACTCTATATCTTCAGACAGAATATTGCAAAGACCTAAATTGGTGCATACTGTTACCAAGAAAGTAGCTACTTACCAAGCTGTTGGCATGTGGATTTGGGATTTCTTGCTATATCAGTAGGCCTGCATGTGCTGTAAACAAATACAGAACTGACTTGTAAAAACGGAAATACTAAAATGCACCACTGGGAAGGTGTTGAGAGGCATCTCCCATGCTATCCACTTTCTAAATTTAAAACAGACATGTTATGAAATCTAAATACAGGTTCCCAGACTCAGCACTCTTGTCTCCATAGTTAATATTCCTTGTCTCCTGTTATTCACACCATAATATCCTGTGCTGAAAGCATATGCCAGGTCTTACCCAGGTGAGTAGCTATTGTGAAAAGACTTGTCATATGAGCACCATCCCATATATTAACTGGGGATTCCATCTGTAAATTCTGTGTGGCAAGGCATCAAATCTGTACATGACCAATCCTGCTTCCTTGTCATGAGTTTAATTTAAAAATAAAAAGGATTAATAAACTACCAATAGATTTGGGGAAAATAAGATACCTTCATTATAATCAGTGCCCTTGTGGCACTGGACTGGGATTATCATTGATGAAGATACTTAGATCCATTGTTTTCTTACTCTCTTTGGAGGTTGAGTCCATAAACTTTTATGAGCTATACTTTAGATAATGTTAGGAAATAGCTTGTCTGGAACTAAAATTATCTCATTGTTTGAAACAGGCAGGGACAGGTTTTGGTCTTTTTTGCATTAGTCTATTTGCTATGAAACAGATCTTATCTTTCAAGTATTGTGAAGCTGCACGTTAAATTTCTGGGTTTATACATGGAAATACAATAGATCTGGCTTCTTGATGTCTGTGGCTGTGTGCGAGTACTGTAATTAATGATCTAGTTTATATGAAGAGAGATCTATGGAAAAAAGCTGGAAGAACGTCTGCATTCTGTTGGCCTGGGTTTTTTTAAGAGATCCTCAGATTTGTCTGGGTGAGTATCTTTGCAATTGTTAAAAACATCTTTCCTTTGACATATTCCCATCACAACTGGGATTGACTGCATTCTGGAGGCTGAGTCTAAATACATTTATACAGTAAATCAGTGGCAAAGCAAGACTAGGATCCAAGTTTTCTGCATTATTCACCTACCTTGACTTCTAAGAAGCAAATGGTGCCCTATTTCTAGCATTTTTGATCTATATAGATTTATAGACTAAGTCTGTGGAAGTTTCCTCCTTTTTGATAGCCTAAAGAAAACTATGCTTTTTAAAAGAAATGTAAACCTTCAGCAAACTGAAGTGTGGAAATGTACGGATACAACTAATGAAACATAAGAGCACTTTCTTCACTGAGGTTTTTTCCACTAGGACAATCTACTTGGCATCTTCTGGTCAGTTATAATTAGGGAAGATGGTTTTTGTAGGTATTGTTATTTTTGTAGTACTCAGTAAAAATTTATTCTTGCTGATGGTAGCTGAATATTAGGGAATTACTGTTCTCATGGAAAATGGTGCTCTCAAAGAACAGTACTGTCACAGATCCATGATTTTAGGCAGTCATTCTCAGTAGGAGTTCACACGGTGTTCAAACAAATTCAGTGTTGTTTGCACTGACAATGTACCAAGTGAGCACTCCACCCAAAAGCAGAGCTGAGGTCTTGGAGAGAGCATTGCTGAACAAAGGCGCAGTCAGGAAGGGGCTGGAAATTGTGATGTTCAGAACTATTGTTCAGTGCCACCATCTCCATCCCAAATCCCCCAAATTTTCACATTCAGGGCTTTGATTTAGGCTGACTTCTCATTGATGTTGATTGTTTTCAGACATTTTTTTTCCTTTTCTTCTGTCAAGATCTGTCAAAAGAATCCAGCTCTCTCAGAAGTGCCTTCCTTCTGCTCTGTATTTCTTTAATTGAGCTCTTGGCACAAAGGAAGAAACTATTTCTAGCTATTAGAGTAGCTGTGTGAACTGGGAAAGCCTCCAACTTCTAGAAAGATATTTAAAGGCTTCAAGAAGATTCAATTTTCCAAATAATTTTTACTCCTTTGCTTGGTTGGCTGTCAGTATTTGATAAACAGGGTGGACTATTGTCAATATTTAACAGCTCAACACAAATATTATTCATACATTGTAAAAATAGCATATGAAATGCAAATCAAGTGCTTTAGATTCAGTAGTAACAGAAGCAAATGATAAAATCTCCCTTGCTTCCATACAAAGGCATAGAGAGAGAAGAAAGTGTTACCAGTGGTAACAGTCTTCCCTGCTGGGAAACAAAACCCTGAGACTCCCCACTCCTCCCACCTTATGTCATGTCCAAAGGCAGGGTTTCATGGTAGAAATTTGCTTTGAAGTGTTTCTGAATAAGAAACAGCAAGGTACGACTATTAGTCCGAACCAGATTACCAGAAGTCTGCAGTAACAGAGCTCTGTCTCCAGCAGCACACCACCAGGACCCCTTGAACTGCTCTGCAGTCCTACATTGCCATACAAAACCAAATTACTTCTCTACCTTTCCCTATATTTGGAAAAATCCTCCCCAAAAGCCACTATTTGGCATTATTATGATTATTATGATTCTATGATTAGCTTGCGGCATGGAGCAGCCTGCCCTCTCCATAGTCATGTGCAACATGACATGGTTTATCCTCATTTAGAAAATCAAGGTGCAGTGTAGTTGGTGTGAGGTGGGTTTAATGAGTGTCAGAAGTAGGCGTAGGTGTCACTTCCCAATCCTGTGTTCCAAAATGTTTTCCCATGATTTTAAATCTTTAGAAGGATGTAATGTGTGGTTCAATAGTATCTGAAGGAAAGAACCTGAGTGTCATGTGGCTCAGATACAGTCAGTCTCAGCACAAACTGAGGTTAGCTCACAGGGCAGTATGGGTGCTGCTCTGCCCAGCCTCCCTCAGCAACATTACTTTTGATGGTAGCTAGATTAAGCCACCACCCACACAAAACAAAGGGCAAGGACCAGAGCCAGTTTATGCAGGAGACTTTCAAACCTAGCATTGTTTCAGATTTGGCTTTGGTCCAGTGTAAAATGCATTTGGCGTGTTCCTAGAGCTGCCCTGTAGAGAGGAGCCTGAGGTAGCAGGAAACAGTTATTAGCGTTGTAGTTTGCTGGTTACTCTGTAAATGAGTATGAGCAACTTCGGGAAGGAACAGAAGTACCAGTGAAACATTTCTTCTCCATTTTGTCCAAAGCAGTCAGACTGCTTTACCATTAGCTAAAACTAGTTCTGTCCCAAATTCTTTGCTAGGATTACTGCACTGTTAATGTTTTTCAACTGTCAGCCACAAAGTCAGATTTTCAAAGCCCATTCCATCCTTTTCTCCACCACACAGAGTAGTGCTCCATTAAGAACTAGAAAGCTGAGCAATCTTGACTTACAGGCTGAAGGACTTTAAGCACATCATGTTGCTGTGTTGTTCCATTCCTGTTTTGTCTTAGGTTTCTCCTTAGCCACAATAGAGCAATGGTACTGTCTTTGCTTATGAAGTCCTTCAAGATTTAATGATAGATACTACAGATTTCTAAGACCCTTCAGAGTTGGGCAAATATCACATCAGTAACAAATAATTCATATAAATAGATAAATACACACTTCATGCTTGATGGTACAAAGAAACAAATTGAAGAGGGAAAAAAAAGAGGTAGAGATGGAAAGATTCACTCTCAGTGAATACAGGTTACATGTGTACCTGATTACACTGGAACTGCCCATCAGCTTCTGTGAATCAAGTTTGTCCAACCTCCTCTAATTCCAAACTCCAAATCTAGCATTACTAGACAGGAGGAGAGTGTAAGGATGGGGTAGCATTTGAACTTTTCCAAACAAGGACTGAAACACAGCACATTACCCTGTATAATTAACTCCTGTATTGTACTAATTTTGTTGAAACACTATATTTCAGTCTAACGTTATCTCTAGCTAGTAACTCATGTACCTTGCCATATCTGTCTGCTTATTTTCATGTGATCTGATTCTGTTAAAATAAGTCTACTAATTCTGTTTGAATAAGTAGCAGCTACAGCTGAGATTATGAGGTTGCTCAAAGGAAAGAGGCCTGATATTAATTTTAATAAGTTTATTTCTATTGGGGTTTATTACTTGAGAAAACAGAATAATAATGATTTTCTTCAGGAAATATTTGCACCTTTGCAACTTTTATGTTATTAAAGGTTACAACTCAAGTGTAACCAATGAGTCGGGGGGTGCTGGGGAAGACATTGCGCATGTTCATGCACTTCTTGTCAATGTAGAGGGAGTTTGCCTTCACAGCAATGTCATGTTCCAGGTTTGATTTGTTGACCATCAGCACGTGCAGAGTATCACGAGCTTCTTGCAGACGTTGCTTTAAGGTCTGTATGGTGTCATCTATAGTATAAACTTCAGTCACAAGCCTGAGAAAAGAGAAAGGGACAGGTTGCTTGCATAACTTTTTTGACAGTGGACAGGTCACACTTTTAGGATGGATTTAAACAGCTGCCTTGTACTGAGTCAATATGAAACTTATTTGCCCTACTAGCTTGCATAGCTCCTGTAAATGATGATTTCTTGCTTGCCTTGCCCTTCAATAGCAGAATAAGCTGCTCTGATTTGATATTCTTTCTAATTGCTATCTATCTATCTTCTTCACTTGCAGCCTCTCATTTGTATAGCCTTTTTAGGGCTAGCACAGCTGTGTTGAGCAATTAGATGTGGTCCTGTAGAAATATATTTGGGATGGATATTACTGCAGAGTAATGATGTAGCTCATGCTAGCTTGAACCTGTGCAGCAGGATGTGCTGAGTGGCCTAGATTTGGCACTGAAGGATGTTAACTGGAACAAGAATCACTTGCCAAAATAACCATTGAATGTAGGGCTCTGAAATCAAGATTTTCTGTGAGATGATAGTAACCACATTTCTTCAAGTGGCTTATCACTGGAGATACGGCAAATTGTCTTGTATAGTTCCTGGACTCTTCAATACTGTCACCTTTGTGTTTTGTCTCATGTTATGTTAAGTGCACTTTAGAAATGAGAAAGATTTAATTTTTCGGAATCCAGTTTAACCTGTCTTAGGACAGTCCCAGTTGTTTCAGCACAGAAAAACTAGGCTTTATTAATTTGTTTTGTGTCTAATCCCTTCAACTACAAAGTTGGCAGCACACGCAGAGAACAAGTGCCAACATCAGCACTTCCTTTTAAATAAACAGCAAACTTAGATAACATTTACATGTTACAAAGAAGTGGTTCATTTGATATTTTCTTTCCCTATTACAGTTGAGCTATTGGACTGAATTCCTTCTTGCTTCAAACCACATAACAGAAATACATATAACATCATTTAAAAGCAAAAAAAAAAAAAAAAAAACCTTAAAAAATGAATTAGGAAATGTTTTTACTTTCTCAGACAGCATTTTGTCTCTGGGAAAATACATTTTAAGATGTGAGCTCACCTGAAAACTGTGGTAGAAAAAAGTGCCCAAATTTCAAATACCCTGTCAGAATTTCTGTTTGTAATTGCAGCTATGATGAATATAATATCCACTGATTTGGATCAGCTAAAGCATCTAGCATAACCTGGTCTGGATCAGGGAGCTGGGTAGAGCAAAATTCATATGCATTGGAGGAAGGAGAGCAGGTTATGCTAATTCTTTGTCAATATAACTGCATCTAGCCGGCAGTGTATTTGTATAAATATTTTGGTTAAAATATCAGAAGTCATATCAGATTGACAGAAAACGTGTGTGTATGTTAAGCCTAAAATACTCCCGAGTAGTACAACAGCTTGTGAAGCTCTTATTCCTACTAGCTTTTAAGTTATGTTAGATTGATTCTGAACCCCTACGTATACTTGGGTTTAAGTATGTCATGTTAATGTCCTCTCACTCTAATTAAAGAAAATATTCAAAGATGTTCCAGTGACTTGAAATAGAGCTTCCAGACTTTTCTAGACAGACCCTTTGGAACATCAACAGCATCCCTCACAATTTTGGGATAAAGAAGGGACAATGTGCATTTTGTGCACTGCATTTTTGACCCTAAATCAAACCAGCTTTATATCTTGGATACATGTGATCCTGCTGACCAGACCAGTATCAATCATAAACCTACAGGCATTTCTCTGGAAGAGATCTTCAGGGAGGAAGGAGAGAACTCAGAGTGAGTATAAAGCTGGGGTTATGTATTAGTATTTAAGGCCATCTTGGGGTTTGTGTGGGTTTGTTTTTTTAATAAAATGCTGATAGTAGTTTATTTGCTTACTTAATTAATGGTGTGATGGTGACTGAAGTAGGAAATTATCTGGTCTGTAGTAAATGTAACTGCTAAGTGAATGCTACTGTGTAATCACTGGTTTTTATGGTTTATAACAGCTGAACTCCTGCATCTAGAACAGACATGATTTATGCGTAATGAAAAGCCACATGAATAAAACTCCTCAAATGGATATAAAAAAATTCAGACCCAAAATTACATTTTCTGACAGAATGCATGTGGAGAGCAGAGCATGAAGTTGAAGAAATCTAATATATGGATATGCCAAAGAAAAGGTCAGGATCCAATTAAAGACGTATAAGGCTGAAAGAAAAAGATATATTGCGTTGTACATTTTATGGTTGAAGGAGTTAGAAAAATTGGAAAAATACCAATGCAATAAACCATGATTGATCGCCACTTCCTTGTTTAAATAGCAGCTTTTTGAGCTGACAAAACATTGTTTAGGAAAAATAATATAAATCCTCAGTTTAAGCATTATGTACTTCATTAATCTCCTTGTAAGTGAAGCTCTTGTATACAGAGGGATTTTTCTAGAGGCAAAAATAAAAAGGGAATAGCTTGCTACTTTTCATAAAAGTATACAGAATTCTTTTCACTGGACTGTGAAACTCCCTCCAGCTATGGGAGGAACAATATTTCTTGAGAAATACCCCTCACAGAGTATTTGGAAGACAGTATTTTAAATAAGATACACTTTTTTGGAACACTGTTGTGTTCCAACTGGATTGGAGAGAGATAAGTGGGATTAAAATTCAGTCCTTCGGGAAGGAAGGTTAGTATCTCAGACACCATCTTCAATATCCAGGAAGACACAGTACATGCTATACAGTGGATCACAACACAGGGGTCACCAAACTGATGCTAACGTGTGCTGGGAAGCTCCCACAGCTACATAATCAAAATGTACGTCAAATGAGCTAACCTGCACCAAGATGATACTGGAGTCACTACAGAGCTAAAGATTAGTTAAGGCAGTAATTGCCTCATGCTTATTCACAATTAACTTTTTAAAGAGCTTGACCATTAGATAGCTTTGGGAGGGTTTTTGCATTTAAAGACATTTGTCTGGGATAATAAGTTTCTAAAATTTGGTATTTCCTAAAGTGAAATATTGTGTTTCATACAGAATGGGATTAAAACCAATTCCTAAATCCCAACTTGGACATGAGACTGAATCCCAAAAGATACTGGTCACCAACAAGCAATTGAGCTTCTCCCAGGACAGTTAAGGCAACTACACACATTGAACATTAGAAGTTTAGACCTACTATTTCAATGTAGCTACTTGAATTTTACTTCTTCCTCCTAGAATTTGTATCATGATTTAATGAATGCAAGTCTAATCTCATCTGATTCATTCATACTGTTGTTAAATTTCCTGTTCTTGAGTGGATGGTGAAGGAAGGGAGAGAGTAGTTTGGCCTTTACTTACTGAAACTGAGGTGCATCACGGCAGAGTTCTATGTTGGGTCGTTTGGTTCGTGCTTCCAGGCGGGTTTGAGCCACTTTCAGTGGATACTCCTTTGCCTTTATGGATCTCTCCAATAACATGATTGTATCTTCAGTCTGAAAGATTTCCTGAAGTACCTGAACAAAGCAGAATGGTTTTAAGCTTCATATGTATACAAAATTAGAACTCACCTACACTTAAACACTCCTGTTGGAAATACTTCCAGTTTAGAATGCCATTTTGCTTAATTTCTCAGAGGAGATGACTATAAATTCACATGAATCAGATTAATTTGTATAGTATTGGTATGATCTTGCCATTTCTTTAAAGGGTAATCAAATCTCATAGGAGAGCCAGAAGGAGGGGGCTTTGTACTCATATATCTTACAGAAACATTTAATGGAGTTATGCCCGATATCAGGCAAACAGCTTCCACTAAGAAATGTGCAGCCTCTTTCCTATAATAAAATGAAAAAATCTGTAAGCAAATTGGAATATAATTTTATTACAAGCAGAAGAGAAGCACTGACTTATTGTGATGGGGAAACGCCAACTGTGTTTTTTTGTGACAAAGCCATTTTCATAGGGTGGTGTTTATTGCTCTACAGGGACTTAATTACATTTTGCTTTATTACCTAATTTTTCTCCTAAATAAAAAAAAAAATCTGATGCTTGATCTATGAACACTTTGCAAAGGTAAAATTCCAGTTAACTGTCGCTTTCATTTAAACCTTCATTCAGTTCTTATTTCCTTTTGCCTCATAAAAATTGAGAAGGAATTAAATACATTCCCTCTGAAATTGTTCCATACTCCATGCATTTTAGGCATGTTTGCTGCAAGAATGTATTAACACATGTCATAGTTTCATACAGAAACTAAATTCTCAAAAGTTTTGAAAACTCCACTGGGAACTGTAGAGGGAAGAGCAACTTCTTTAAAGGCTTATTTTCTGTAAATGTAGAAGATACAGGTGGCAATATCAACACAAAGGAGAGGCCCATGGAAGTGGTAAAGCACAGTGTTTGGTTGCAGTGCATGTCATCACATAACTATATCCTTATAAATCCTGTAGGTGTTGCTCATTTGCTGTAATCTGTATGTAAAAATGAGCAAACTTGCAAGGGAAAAGTTTTGCTCAGCCTTAAAGAATGGAGAAAATTCAGAAAACATTCAGGCAACATTTCCCAGACAATTGATTGTTGTTCCTTTCATTGATCAGGATTCATTACAACCACTGTGGTGAACAGGTTCATCAAGCTTTTTTTTCCTTTAGACAGCTTTAAAATGGAAGTCAACAAATTGAACTACTGCAGTTTCTCAGCCACTCTACTAAAATCAGTGTACTTTGAATTTCAATAACCACAAAAAAAGGCATAATGTGATTTAAATTAAGTTGCTATTTAGATCTTGCCTACACACTAAGCTGTACTGGGTTTGCCAATGTGCTGTGGTTTGAGAATTGCATTAGTTCCTGCTGCTGAAAGGTTATTTATAGACAAAACTCAAAGTTAATGCCAGGAACCCGCACCCCAGTCCAAATACTTAAGGGCTTGTTGATGCTGTATAGTAGAGCAATGTAAACTATATCCTGGCTAGCAGTGTCCAGAGCAGTTCAACCATTACAGCAATGCAGAGTTGCAATAGACAAATTGGGCCCTAGAGCAGCAACTGTACTGATTTGAAGGCAGGTCTCCACACTGTTCTGAGCCCTTTGGGTACAAGGTTGTCTCTCACAGAGCTAGTTTGAGAGCATCTTCACCCAAAAAGCAGCTTTTGTTGCTTACAGACTGCAAGGGAAAAACTCTGTGAAGAGTTCAGACTGTGAAGGGAACACAGTATGGAAGACAGCAAAGCTAATGGTAGTAAATTCCCATCATTCTGCAGTGGTTCCTTTTTAATTCAATACTTGCTGTGGATTAGCTGTGTTTTAGATAATCCAGTGCACTTCAGTAGTTGTCTGTTTGCAGCGGAACTACTTACAAGAATGCATTGTTAGATACAGCATTTTACATATTGTCTATAATTTTACCAGTTACACGTACTTATTTCTATAGATAAAAACCAAGGGAAAGAGACTTAATGAAATCAAATGTCTTCATTATGCATCATCCACATCTTTCTTTTTTCCCTGAAAACATTGAGGATTTGGGTCTTCTGCTGCTCAGAAGTCAAAACTTTGCTGTTTATAACCTCCTTCAGAGGGATAGAGGTGAGGTCCAGCTCCTAGTCAGGCTCCTGGTGAGCAAGAGAATGTTTGTCAGGGAGAGTTTTAAAGCCTGTCAGTCCTATCCCGTTTCTACTGTTCACCTTCATTGTGAACCAACACAGCAACCTGTGGGGACGTACCAGGGCTTTGAGGCAAAGGGTATGCAGTGCTTTTGGAGGTCACCCGCTGCTCAGCAGGGTCCTCCTTTCCTGTGTTTATGTTCCAGCTCTGTCCCTGCAGCCGTGTTTCCCATGCTACGCCTCACTGTGTGCGAGTGAGCCAAAGTCACTGTGTAGTTCTGTTATGTGCAGTGGGCTATGCAAGGATGTCAGCCTTTTACCTTAATTCTACTTAAAGTTTGGAGCAAGTTTTAAGTAGGTGTAATTCAAAGTAAAAACAATGAGACAAAGCAGCAGGTATCAGCTCAGTAAGAACTGGGCAAAGACATATCTCAATTTCAGAAAAGATTGAGTAGGTTATTTGTTTTCCACTCATGGTGGAGCAGAGGACTTCCCCTCTCAGTTCAGATTCTGGGTAACACCTTTGTGGTTCAGACTTTGAGCTGTATTGGTGACAACACTTCCTCTCTTGGGCAGCAGTTGGAAATGGTGATTCACCTTTATGGAGCAAATCAATGAAACAGCACAACTTGAGCAGCCCAGACCACTCAGAAATGAGCCATGACTGAAACCAGCTCTCCAGAGTGATGCTGATCATGTTACAGTAAGTATGCAGTGTAGTCACTGTGCGGATGCTTTCTGTCCTGTTTTGATTCATATTATCATAAATCACTACTCACTACTTCACTACTCAGTGAAGTTAGGTTACAAGCTCTCTTACATTTAGTGCTAATTGCTGAAATCAGGTTAGATAAAAGGATGAAATGAACATTTTCTGCAAGAAACTTTTTTCCTGCCCTCTCTTTATTTGAAAGCAGTGTAGGTACCCTGTGTTTATTCCGCATGTGGAAGGAAAGCAGGAAGCCATCAAAGGGCATGGGCACAGAACTGTACTGCAGCAGATTATGGAAGCATTACACAAATTTCTCAGAGCACCCAGGGAAGAAATTTAGTAGTCTTTAGTATTTTAGATAACAGTGCTGCTACTCTGCCACATAAAATCCTTATTATTTATGGCTTGCCTAGAGCAAACCGGTCCAGTACTATGTGACAATGCTTCTGTAATGGTGAAATGCCCTGTACTCTTTCATTCTGCTTGCATAAAAAAATTATGTATTGGATGAGTTTTCCTTCTGCATCTTCAAATGATTGATTCTAATACAGACCACACTGAGCAGATTGTCCATGTATAAACTGTCTCTTGGAAAGGCTGTTTGCATTAAGCTCAGCTGGCAGAGAAAACTGGAAGAGTGATTTTCTGAACCCCCACTCTTCTCAAATCTTCTTCTGATGCATTTGTATGTGGCTACAGTGCAAATACAGTCCAAGACCAAACCCATGTATTTCAATTCAGTACTAAGTTTTCAAGTGCATGAATGTTGGTAATCATCAGACCTGAAGTTTGTTTCCATTCCTTTACAGGACATACTGTGCTGTGTTGTCAAAGAGCACCTGGCTAGGCCTCCTTGCTCACACAGCAAGCACATAGGTGTTTCCCCAGTGGCACATAAGCAGAAGACTCTCTTGTCCTCTTCAGAACACTGCCGTGTATGCACTGTCCCCATAAATATAACTGACACAGGACAAGAGTAGTCTTGTATCTAGAAATGACTCAAAGTATTTAAATCTTGCACAGCCTGCAAATTTACACAATGCTAGTGTTCGAAAAGGGCAATCTCTGAAGTCTAGATAGAAAATTTTACTCTTTATTGAGAATCCAGTAGTTCATTAGTTATGAAAAGAGAGCTTTCACCCAAAAGTCATTGAAAACTCAGTTTTCTGTCCAATCCTTATACCGCTTTGTGTCAGCACAGCGTGCAGGAACTGCCACACTTCACTGGTGCTCTGGTGTCCTGCTCATAAAGGTCTGAGTAGTCTGCAGGCATATTATGCACAACCAAGGGAATTGATTCATGCTACTGAACAAACTTGTTTATTCATTTGTTAAGGAAAAATATTATTTAAACCTGCCTGTGAACTCACCATCTTTAAGTCTTGTTTGGCTGCACAGAAGTGGATGTGGTTTGGGGTTATTGTGTGTTCTCAAATTACTTTTCTTTTTTAAAGAAAAAGGTGTCATCATTTAAGACATACAAAGACAAATGGCCTCAGGGGAACCACTTCCACTGCTGCAGCAGCTTTGCACAAACAGTTTTCAGTTACTCACTCTGGCCACACATTGGATCAAATGGTTTAGATAACCTGCTCTACATGAACGGATTGGTGGGGAGGATCACCAGACAGCATTGCACCAGTCTGCGTCATTTCTGGATGACCTCCAAAGGCAGGAAACAAAAACAACAAAAGCTCAGCAGCATGTTCCTAGGAGAGTGTGGTGAGGCACTGGCTCCAGCAGCTGCCCATCCGGAAACTTTCCCTTCCAGGACATGAGTAAAGTTTTGTGCTATAGCACAAATTCTTGAAAGCCTGTAGAAAACTCTGCTGTTGCTGTTCTCTCACTTCACTCAGGCCTTGATAGTTACAGGCAGACTGAGAGAAGGAGGTGCTGAAGTTGCACAGTTTCATCATGTAAGCATCATGATCTTATGTACAATATCAGCATTACTAACATGGTTACAGTCTGACGGCTATCCTTGTTGCTTTGCTGTTTCCAGGGCTTGCTCAGCAGCAGCCAGGTAACATGGTGGGAAGAGCATTCCTGAACCTCCTCATTTTGTAAATTATTTTTTTATTTAATATTTCCTTCTCTTTTAAAAAATTTTTTCTTCCGCATTTCCATATTTCATCCAAATTATTCTGTAAAAGTTACATTTGTTTAGTTTATCACATATAATTAAATAAAAGGTGTCATTATGACTGATTTCACAATTAATTTTAGCGGATATGACCCCATTATTTCAAAGTAAAATTAGGGTAACTTTGCAATCCTTGGATTACAAGTACAACCCAGATCTCAAATCTGAAATTAAGTTGGACCTGCCTGACAGGTTTTACTCTTAAATTCTTAATAGAGATTACCATGTCCCTTACTCTTGTCGGGTTTAGGGGTTCTTTGTGTCCTTTGAAGCTTCACTGCAGGTCATTCTCTTATGACTTTGCAAGTTTTGGTTTGTTAATTAATCAGATGGTGGTGGGGAATAGTCCAGGAATCTCCTCAGAAGAAAAGCACATTTAAAAGAAAAAAAACACCACAGATTCCTCAACAGAATGTGCCATCAGCAGGTAATGAGCTCAGATAGCTTAACAGTACTGAAGCAGAGTTAGAATCATTGTGAAGAGTAACTTTAGTGCATTTGGTGTGTATACTGATACGCAATGACTGAGTTGTGTACTGAGGAGAAGTACTGACTTAGTTTGTGCTCAGAGAATGTATCTTCATTGCACAATTCATCAAGCATATCAGAAGAGGAGAGATTGGGTTCAGATTTGGGAATATTGTAAGCTTTTGCATAAAACACTTCATAGCAATGGGAATGGTGCTGGCATAAAAACAGCCAACAGATCTGAAAGCTAAAGCATTCACAAAAAACACACAAGTTCTATTTGTGCTAAACGATACCTCTAAATCCCCAGCATTTGCAACTATCTTAAACATGACATTGACATAGAAAAGAGGAAAATATCAGAATGTCAATACCACACTTTTAAAACAAAGGCTTTAAATATACATCTGGATGTTTAATCAGTGTCCTAACAGAGATTGCTCTGATCTGCACAGATTGAAACAGAAGATGCAGGAACTCTAGGCCTGCCTTACCTAAAAGGCTAAGTATAACAACTTACAATCATATAAAAATCCTCCTAACACTGAATTCCAGTATGCATTTTTTTTACTTTAATCTCTGAAAAGAATCAAATCAATTTCACATTTATACAGAATCACTTTCTATTTAACTTTTCCATGGGTCCTAAAAATGTACAAGATGTTTATTTTATAGAATCATAGATCGTAGAATGGTTTGGACTGGAAAGGACCTTAAGATCATCAAGTTCTAACCCCTCTGCCATGGGCAGGGACATCTCGCAGTAAACCATGTCTCCAAAGACTCCATCCAGCCTGGCCTTGAACACCACCAGGGGTGGAGCATTCACTACTTCCTTGGGAAACCCATTCCATCTAAAGCAGCTTTATGAAAAGTAAAACCATGGGATCATTTAACTTGGCCTGGATTTTCTAAAATCTTTTCAGAATAACAGAGGAACCCATAACTATACACAGGAAGATACTTAACTCGCTGCATACTGTCTTGCTCCACTTTTAACCACTGAGGAACAAGAATAAGCCTCAAGAGTTCTCTTATATTTCTTCCCCAGTTTAAGAGTGCACCGTCATGTAGGAGAATAAAATAAATTACTATGTCATTAATGTGTTTTAGCTAAACCTAGTCAAAATAACAATGAAACAGGCAGTTTGGGCCTTGGGCGTGCTCTGTTTTGTCCAAGTTCTCATCTAAGAGGAGGGTATACAGACCTTGAACAGAGAGATGCCTCTAGAGAGAGCTGGTGCCAGAGCAAAACAGCTATGGCTCATACAGCTGCTCGGCAATTCTGTTTCTTGTCAGGAATGAAATTCTTTCTAGTCACTAATGAAATCTCAACCCAGTCTCGGTAAGCTAAATTTTTGCCCTGGCTTCAGAGTCAATGAAATGTATTTCTCTCATGACTCTTCAGAGCCTGAAAATGCTTCCTTTCTAGAAAAGCTGCTGCAGATGTCCATCTCTGTTTTCTGCAAGACAGTTTTATCTGAGAACAAGGAACAGTTTTATGGATACTTACGAGCACTGCTGCCTTGAACTGAATCGTGTTTGCTCTGCCAAGCCCGTATGAATTGCCTGAGTGCAGAGGGGTTGCAGGGCAAGGAGCAATAAAAGTAGCAACCACCTCAGTTTCTGACACACGAATGTTGTGGCAGAAAGAAGTTATCTTCTCTATCAGTGACAGCACTGTCTCACATCCAAGCTGCCTTTACTTAGCCCTGTGTGTCTCTTTGTGAGAAGACATTAAGGTTATTTTACAAATAAAGATTCTCGGATTCATGACAACCTGAATACATCCTGATGTGCAGTGGCTGTTACTGGGTTATGACAGCTCTAGCCTTCCCCATTTCATGTTCCCCTCAGGGTAATCCAAGAAGTGGAGAGTTGCTGCATGGCATGCTGAGGAGCCAGGATTCTCCTACATGGTTTTGCTACATGACCATAGTGAGTACTCTGATGTAGTTAGTCTACGCAAGTCTTTATGATTTCATGGGCTCAAGCAACAATTCTAGGAGAGAGAAATCTAATTTTGGCTACAATTGAGTGTCTTAGATTTCATCTGTAATTTCTCTTGGTTTCTAGGTGAAAGTCTGTTCCTAGTTTAAGTAACCATTTCCTCCTTCAAACAGGTTTTTCTAGGCAAGTTTGAGCTACCTACACCAACCAGCACACACCTTGCCAACCACTTCTGAGTCAGTCTTCATTAATAATCATCTGAAAACTTAACTCTCAAGCAGGTTCCAATATTGAATTATAAGATTAACTGTATACCCAGCCACCATGAATGGGCATGAAATACTGTAAATAACTGAAATTTTAAGGCATAAGGGAAAAAAGCAATCAAAAAACTGAGTTAAAAAGAGTCATGTGAGGATACACTGCTGTCTGAGATGAAAGCCTTTATGGGGCAAGTGCCAAGGGGAAAGTACTCCTGCTGTTATACACGTAACCTTCCTGCAGCTCACAGCATTGCTGCACCCCTCCTATAGGCTTCTTGCATGGGCACCTCCCATCAGATTTCAGTATCTCTTTGTTTTCTGTTCATAGCAACAGGCTCTTTGCTTTCCAGCAGCTGTAGGAGGTATCTGTTCAGCACTTCTCAGATAGTTTGAAAACTGTTGAAGAGCCTGGTGGGCAGTTTCTGGTTTTATTGTCACAAAAGTTTTCCTGGCTTTTGCTCTACATTTTATGCAAGTTGTGAAATTAAATAGGCTTATCCCTTGAATTTGAAGAAAGCTGTGTAAATAAGATGTATTTAATTATTCTAGCCACTATATAAACATAAGAGTTGCTAAGATATGGAAGTTTTTTTCCCTTAAATTTATAAATAAATTTAAGAAAAATGTGTGAAAGATGGAGACTCTCAGGGAGTAACTTCTTTAAGAGATGGAGTAACTTATTGAAACAAAATATTGTGGGCTCTTCAGGTATTGACTAAAAGTCAATATTCAGGTATAGGTTAAGAGTAGAAATACTCTTAGAATCATAGCAAATCATTTACTGGAGTGCATTGCTATTTTTTAATGGTTTTTACTAAACATGTGCCTGGTTTTTTAGTCTCTTTCTGATCCCTGTGCTCTCAGGTGGTGGAACAGCAAGACCTGCAGGAAGGGTGGTGCTGGGCATTCTGCCTCCGGGCACAGAAACACTTCTGAGCATGGTACAGGTGTTGGAGCTGGCAGGGATAATCTGCTATTGAGGTACGGTATAAATACTGGACTATGCAAACATGTCACTTGCTGTCTGGTCTGACTGATTCCCAGAGCTGATGTACATAAACATCCTGCCCTATTGGTTATTTCCACTAGACTGGAGCCAAGGTAACTATTTACATTAATAGTAACTTCATGGAAAAGAGATGCAAACATATTAATGAGGGGCTGGCACCTTGCTTAAAGGTTTTCCTTCTTTTCCTGAAGATTTGTGTACTTTTACACCAGGTGTAAAATATCTTTACCATAATGTCTCTTGGCATAATTCGAGTGTTTTTGGAGGTATACCGAAGACAACATACCACCCTCTTCTACACTGAACTGCCTACACTGTATTTTCTGTTCAGCTGCCTAAAAATCACAGAATCACAGAATCCCAAGGGTTGGAAGGGACCTCAAAAGATCATCTAGTCCAACCTCCTTGCAAGAGCAGGGTAACCTAGAGTACATCACACAGGAACTTGTCCAGGCGGGCCTTGAATATCTCCAACGTAGGAGATTCCACAACCCCCCTGGGCAACCTGTTGCAGTGCTCTGTCACTCTTACAGTAAAGAAGTTCTTCCTGATGTTAACGTGGAACCTCCTATGCTCCAGTTTACACCTATTGTCCCTTGTCCTACCACTGGATATCAGTGAAAAAAGCCTAGCTCCATCATCCTGACACCCACCCTTTACAAATTTGTAAACACTGATGAGGTCACCCCTCAGTCTCCTCTTCTCCAAGCTAGAGACCCAGCTCACTCAGCCTCTCCTCATAAGGGAGGTGCTCCACTCCTTTAATCATCTTTGTGGCTCTGCACTGGACTCTTTCAAGCAATTCCCTGTCCTTCTTGAACTGGGGGGCCCAGAACTGGATGCAATATTCCAGATGCGGCCTCACCAAGGCAGAGTAGAGGGGGAGGAGAACCTCTCTTGCCCTACTAACCACACCCTTCCTAATGCATCCTAGGATGCCATTTGCCTTCTTGGCCACAAGGGCACATTGCTGGCTCATGGTCATCCTCCAAAAAATCTGGTCCTACAGCAGCTCTGAGCCTGACCAGAGTTGTAACACTGTGATTAGACTCTTGCAGAATATTTGCGTCCCCAATCAACCACATGCTCTGTGAGCCCAGTGATGATGAAGCATAGTGGAGCTGTAATGCTGTCTTTGGTTTGTCATCCTTGCCACACACCTAGCTAGGGCTTCTGGGCTTCTGTCTCCAGCACCTCATATTTCCAGAGTTCTGCTATCCAAATTCTGGATGAATCTCGCACTGTTATAGAATCATAGGTTAGGGTTGGAAAGGACCTTAAGATCATCTAGTTCCAACCCCTCTACCATGGGCAGGGACACCTCACACTATGACCAAGATTAATTCCAGAATCAAGTATAATAAATTAATCACAGACTTGTGCAGTTGTGACAGAAATGGAAATGAGGTATTTTTGATCTTAAGGTCAGACAGAAGTCTTGGTTATGCACTAAGTCTGCACTGCCTGCAGGTCACTAGCCTATCCTGTAAAAATTCTTCTTTGTAAGCCAGTGCCTGTATAGATCAGAGCTTTCACGGAGAACAGTGATCTTCATTTTGAGTTCCTGATGCTAATGAAACCATCTACCTGTGTTAAGCTGATTCTTTTTCCTTCTCTATAGATACTTGCAGATTTAGCAAGTTCTTTGTCCCTTTACCATTTAAGTACAGCAATGCCAGAATGTTCCAGTAGATCATTACCAGAACAATGCCCATGTTCCCTCTGGATTTTTAGTGGATTCCCCTAAACAAGTTTGAAGTAATGACAGTCTTGTACAGCAAGTCAGGACTAAACCTGTGGCCATAAAGCCATTAGACATATAGGCATACGAAATAATATAAAATATATACATATATACACACATATAAAAAAAATTGAAAAAAAAAAGAAAAAGATCAGGCCACAAGAAACATTTTAAGTATATATATGATGAATTCTAACCACAGGACACAGCACAGACACCACCACAGTATCAGTGACAGACACTAGTAGAGCATACTTTTTCAGGGTACTGACTGCAGAAACAAATGGTTGCAGGAGATTCCCCATAGGATTTTAGGGTTTTGGTCGGTCTTCAGGGTTTCGTTTTTTTTTTTTTTTGGTCTGGAAGATATTTTGCTGTTTCACAAATCAGAAAAGTATTTTTCATTGCAAAAAGGGCTCCAGACCTCATTGAAAGGATAGCTTTTCATGGTTCCAAGATAGTAAATCTTTTCTATGCTCATTTTCCTCTCATCTTATAGAGCTAGCCTGCTTAGCTAGGAAAATAATTTGGTAGAAAGAAGGGTATGTCTGAGAGTACCATTCATTGCTTGAGAAGTCAATGAAAAAAAAGTTAAATGAGAACTCCCTCCTTACTTCTGCTCTCATTAGCCTTCTCTTTCTTCTTGTCCTTTTGAGGTATGGTCATAAGCAAGTGAATTAACAGCACTTTGATCATATAATTTCACCCACATCTTAATTAGCAAAGATTTTGCTCAGTAAATGTATCGCATTTTCCTTTCCTTTGACAACATTGGATTACCCCTCAGCAGCATATGCAGTTTTCTCATCCTCTAGAATTTTGTTATTCTGACATAACTACATTACTATGGAGTTTGTGATGAACAAAGTATCTCTGCTTTGTATGTGCTAACTAGTGTCTCAGTAGTAACAGCAGCATTAGTTCTTAAAGTGCAGCCTTATTTGATACTTTTTTTATCCATGTATACAGTACAAACTAATTAGTCTTTATACAAATTACTAACTAAAGTTTCTCCAGATATCTTATTACCTCTATCTAATGGTGTGACAGTACAGGAATATAAATATTGGGTTTCCCATTCTGTACCAATTGTCAAAAGTTAGGTCAGTGTCAGCTGGACTCCATGGCAAAATCCCTGCTCATATGCACTTTGTGATTCCGTATGTGTACCCTGTGCTGCCCTGTGCTACAAGTTCTTTTATAAAAAGAGGCACTTAAAAGCATTAGAAAAGGTCAATGAAAAATGTGAAGCAGATGTTCATAGATTTAAATCCAGGAGAAACTCGGATGGATGGCCAATTCAGGGATAAAATTCTGTAGCTGGCTAGATCATATACAGTGTAAAACACACAAAAACCTGCATTCAACATCTTTCATGCTTTACAAGCCGGAGGGAAGGGGGAGAGAGAAAATGTGAATTTATGTGCTGTGGCTTAATGCATATTTAGCTGGTTACTTTACACTTTCCTAAGAGTCCCTAAAAATAACCTGAAAACATCTTAAACTACTTATGGCAAATAGAATGGCAGGAAAACTCTATTGTTTCCACATGCACATTGAAAAAAATGAGTGAACGTGAGGCTACTCTATAAGAGAAAGAATCTTAATGGAAGAACTTACTGAACTCTGACTGAAGTCATATGAAACTAGCACAGTGAGTCAGAATCATAGAATCATAGAACAGTTAGGGTTGGAAAGGACCTTAAGATCATCTAGTTCCAACCCTGCTAGCTTAAGAATTTATCTGTCAGTACAAAGGCTGTACCTCCTGTTAACTTCAAAAAATGTATTTCAAAATTCAACTACCTCTTCCTAACTTCAAAATATATATTTCAAAATTCAACTAATACACTTCCAACACATCATTTATTTCAGTGAAAATTTACTAAAAAGGCAAAATGGACAGAGACAGGTTTGCCTCTGTGCCATTTCTGCTTTGTAGAATGTGAAGACAAAGGCAGAACAAATACTGAAAAAGTTCACTGTCTGACCTGCTCTGAAATATCAGGGTTTTTCAGGCCAAAATTCAGGCTAAAGATGTGGAAATGTACCAAAAGGGAAGGAAAACTTGGAACTTCAGTGTCAAAGGTAGACTAATGACATTCTGCATGTAAATATTTTTAAATTTTAGCTAGTTTAGGACTTTTCCCTTGCTGCTGCAAATGAAAGCGTAAAATCATAAAGTCTTCTTCCTCTAAATCTGAAAAACATGCTGCTGTTTGTGGAGCTTTTCATTTGCACACTTCCCAAAGTTAGTTCATTGTTGAGGCAAAAAGAAAAAAAAGCAAGCAATTAATGCACAATTTCCGTGTCAGGAAATGGCCGGGGAGTATCATCAATAAATGTAAAATAGGACCAAATACCATCCAAGGTTCCCTACTTAAAACATGTAAATCGAGAATGAACATAACCAGTGTGTGATTATGGACAGTTGTTGCATGGTTCTTCATTGTGAATCTTACCCTGGCCAGTTGTGTTTGGAGTTTGTTCTTTGCATCAGCCACTTGAGCAATCCGCTTATTAAAGGCCAGATTGGTACTGTTGAACTGATTCCACATCTCTTCAGAGGTGCTCTCCAGTGTAACCTCCGCATCCTCCCGCAGCTTGATAGAGTTGGCCCTGGCATGCTGAGAGTACCTGATATTGTCTTCACTGAATTTAGCCCATGTTGCAGGAACTGAAACACTAGTAAGGAATTGAAAACAATTTTTCTATTTTACAAATAGAAGCTTAGATGAACTGTTTTCTTTCAGTGATAACTACATCACCATTACACTACATCACTACATTAACACCAAGCGTTAATCCATTGCAACCCCTGCAATCAGATGCATCAGGTGATTCTGTGGGTTTCATACTCACTTTTTTTTTCTATTTTTCCTCTATAAACCAAAGATTTAGCAACACTGAGCAAATATTTTTGGAGAGCTGTTGCTTCAATAGTGTTTCTGTGGCTTGCTTAAAGATTGTAACTGCTAACTGAAGGCCTTAGTGGCCCTGGCATCGACTCCAAAATAAGTAGTTTTATTTTCTGTTGCATAAAGAATAGGCTTTTCTTGTGTACCTTTTGTTTATTGAGACTTAAAAATAGTTTTTCAGTCTTTAATAGGCTAGGTGGCAGTCTGAGTTCATACCTGCTGTATCTCAGCCTGAAATTTGCCTCCTTTCTCTGTGTCAAGTTTCAAAGTGCTTGTGGCTTTGATGATTAGTAATTCAGCATGATCTCCTGTACATTACACACCATCAGATTAGACTCAAATACCATCTACTTTTGTGAACTCAAATACTTATCTTGGGGAGGCAGAGTTGTGTGTCACCAGCCATGAGAGAACATGAGAGCCCAGCCTAGCTTAGAGAAAATGAGCAAGAAGCATTCCACAGCTCTTCAGCCAGCTCTGGTCTGCTATCAGAGCAGCCCTACCTCATGTATGACTTGCATAATAAAGCATGTGGCTCCAACCTCGTAGAAACCTTCATCAGGATGAACAATAGCAGGAAAATGGATAAAGCACTGACTTACAAGTAAGGAGAACAAGTTTCTCCCAGCCCCAGCACTCTCCTGCTCTGTCATTTGGATAACTATCTCCACCCTCGTATTTCTCCATGCATTCAAATGAACACCTCTACTTTAACTTTCAGGGGTCTTACAGTTAAATTTAGTAATATTTATGAGACAAACAGAAATGGCTCTACTATAGCAAAGCCTATAAATCTAAATTGAAAGACTGAAAACAGGGCTCATGCACTGCAAAATAGCACCTATGAACACTCTTGCTGCAATGTCCTGCACGTGAACAAACTTTGGGATACTTGGCTTCATGTCCAAGCCTCAAAAATGTCCATTATTTTCATGATCAGTTGAACATAACTCCCAGACTCAGATCTTTCCAAACCAGGAGTCTGCATGGCTCTGAACTTGTAGTCTGAGCCCCTGGCTTGAAAACTGCTGATGCAGCAGAAGCTACTGTGTTTGGTGTCAAATTCACCACTTTTCTGATGCATTGCTCAGCCTACTATATCACTGCTCTCTTCACCCAGATATATTTAGGGTATTTTATAAAAAGGTACCAAATAGAAAAGCTGAAGCAAACTTCAGTCTGTGTTGAGACTTCTGTCTGCTCACAGACCTGTCTTCTAAGAATTATGCTAGTATGTTAACCTCTGCAGGGATAGGTCACTAGTTTGTGAGTTTCACATTTACTCAGATTTTAATTGAACACTGTGAGTAAATATTAAGGGAAGCAAAAAGAAGTTAATTTTGTCAGTACTTGTTTTCTCACTGGTCTTTTTTTATTCTTTTGTTTTTCAGAGGGTGTTCTTTGCTCTCCAAACTGAAATACTTTTTCCTAAAATATCTGGAATTCTAGAGCTACACATTTTAGTCAGTTGCCTACCTGATATTGTAGTAAAGTACATAAATCAGTGTAGTAAACTTGAGCTGACAGTGCTTACAGCTGCTGATCCAGACAATCTCAGTGTACTTTCTGCAGGGTATTTGGTTTTGTGCGATTTTTTTCCCCCTCCCTGGCCTGATGAATTATATTCATTTTCTCAGCAAAGAATTAAATTTCCAAGTAGGTTTCAATGTTGCCTTTCTGAATTATTTAGTACTTAATCTGTTCTCCAACATTGCTTTTTCAGACTGTAATTTATCCAGCCGGCTCTGCTGAGGCAGAAAACACCTGCTCTGCTCTGGAGTGCTGCAGGTAGGGCTCAGGCTGCCAAGTGGTTTCAGGAAAATGTTAATGAAAAATGGCATTTCTTTGGATAATGGTTGGTGAGAAAGGAGGAGGCTGTGAAACTTATCCACATGAATCTGCTTTTTACTAGAGCTGACAAGAATAATTTTATTCATGGCTAATCCTAAAAGTAGGTGGTGTTACTAGAGTCAGCAGAACGCCTGCCAAGTTTCCTTCGGATATGCCCTAATTTCAGGAGTGCATGAAGTGTGCTTTTAATGAAAAGCAGAACATAAGTAAACAAATAATACTGGGGTAGGTTTTTTTCTCCATCCAACAAGACAGAATCATTATAATTTGAGATTGTGAATCACACCTTTCAGATACTGCCATGTTAGAGAGTGAGAAGGGAACTAACAAGTCATTAGCACAAAAACACTGCCCTCTATTGCAAGCTGCTTGATTTCTGCTGTTGCTTTTGGATTGGATGCAGGTTTTGATGAAGCCACTCCTACTAAACACTTCTAAAACTGTATATAACTGGGACACTTTAATTCACTAATTTTAATTCACTCTGTGCTGCGAAAGCTGTATCAAATCTTTTGATCATCCTGTTTAATACATATCTCAGTGTAGCTTGATGGACTCATTTCCAAATAACCCAAGCTACTTTTGTAGAAAGCGTATATGGTCCTTTGTGTGTGCTTGCATGCTGTTTACTGCATTGCACACAACTGCACACCTTAGCTGAATTTTTATTTGATATTGTTTTGAAACCTGAAGGCCACCAAACAGCTTAAATCAAAACCGGAGGGAGCCCCCTGCACAAAGGAGTTTGAGGGCAAGGAGTCTGCAATGGTTGCGAACAGTGGTCCTTGCTGAAAACTACAGTTCACTCACATCAGTGCTTGTAGGTGCTGCAGGCTGCCATCTTCTGCCTGGCCTCCACAATAGCAGCCATTAGCAGGCAGGGAATAATTGAAGATGATGGAGTATTTCACACCCAGATAAAATAGGGCCATACAGAGAGAGAAGCCACTTCTTTCTAAATCACTTCTCAGAGATAAAGCTTATACTTGTGCTGCAATCAGGCTCCTATTTAAAGCATGGAACGTGGAAAGAGAATAGTAGAATACCAGAATACCAAGGGACATTAAAGCTCATCCAGTTCCAATCCCGTGCCGTGGGAAGGGACACCTTCCAGTAAAGCAGGTTGCTCCAACACCCATCCAACCTGGCCTTGAACACTGCCAGGGATGGGGCAGACACACCTTCTCTGGGCAACCTGTGCCAGCATCTCAGCACCCTCACAGGGAAAACTTCTTCATAATGTCTAATCTAAATCTGCTCTTTTTCAGTTTAAAGCCATTCCTCTTGTGCTGTCATTACAGGCCCTTGTGAAATGTCCCTCTCCAGCACTGATGACGAGGAAGGGTACAACAGCCACTGATACTCACGTCTTATCTGCTTTTTCCACTCCATAGTAAAAGCTGATGCTGTCTGATGTTTTCCTCAGGTTAAAACATTTCTCATCAATAAAATGGGCTGAGTTCTTGTCAGAAAGATCCTGCTCCAGGGCATGCTGTGCATCTCTGTTGATGCTGTGAAAGGGGAAAAGCTTAACTTAATCTGAACCACCTTTAATGCTGTTGTTCTGAACAGTTAACTGCTTTCATTAGCTTCCTACAATGCTTCAATTTATAGCTTGTTGCCGTTTACAGTGCCTGAAAAACGCCTGGTGCTGTATTGTAGCTAGAGGGAGCTGCTGTACCACTCACCTCTTCCAGCCCCTATCGAGTATTCCTCAAAGAATTGTATTTAACACATCAGATTTAATAACGTTTGTCATTTTGCTGACAGACAACCACAAGGATGAAAAACAACATGCAGTTGCTGTGTGCCAGGAAGGAAAGCCTCAGAGAGCAAAAGGGAGGAAGTTTTCAGTGATAACCTTCATACCAGCACAGCTGTAAGGCAGAAAGAAAAGGGCAGTCCAAAGTTACGGTTTTCCATCTCTCCTGGTCTGGAGAGACATTCACTTAGCATAATTCAAATTGTGTGACACTGGAAGATCTGTTTAAATATTTCTGCTCCTCTTGATCACAAGGAAGGAAATACATTGCTCCATCTCTGCCTTCTTACCCACAAGAATTTTTTGAGCAACTTAATCCTCCTTAACTCTTCCAAAAAGGGGGAAGGCCTGGCAGACCCAGGGTAGAATGAGAGTACTGTGGATAAAGACAGGCTCAAAGTCCTGCTTTCCAGGCCATCAGGAAGACAGCAGACACAGTGACATTCTTCTAAACATTGCTGTTTCCATGCTGCACTTGTCAATTGGCATTGCTATCAGTCTGCTGATGTGGTGACAGAACTGAATCAAGAGGAATCAGAAATGCCAGCCTGGAGAGATAGACACAGTTCATGCCACCAAATGCATAATTAGCTTTCATCTGATCATACAGCAAATATGTTACTATAGTGGGATGAACTGCAGAAATGCATCTATCGTGACCCATGAAAGTCCCCAATGCCATTAATAAGAGCAATTGTTTATAAAATCTACTTGTGCCTTCCTCTCCTCTAATGTACTAACCAAGAACTGTACAATTTGATCTTCCTTGTCTGTGCATACTTGAACTGTTTCTTTTGAGAATCATGTCACATAAGCATGACTTAAGATTTGTGTCAGTTGTGTGTAGTTAACAGAACACTTTATCGTAATAGTTGTACCTAATTAAATGAAAAGACTTAAATATAATTTGCATTTGCTAGAATATTTGTGTACTCTCAAAGAAATAAAATACATTCCAAAGCCTCCATAATAATATCCTATATGATTATATATAAAAATAATGTAACTCCATTCCATGACTCCTCTCATATCTTAGGATGTGCTTAGATTCTTGTTTCTGTTGTCAATAATAAATTTGCTTTGAATTTAGCTTTATAATAAAAACAAAATTACATTTGAATTTCACTCCAGTGTGCAACATAGCAACAGTGGCACAATGAAGTTATAATTTTGTAGTCCCTAATTTTAATGAAGGATTTCAGATTAAATGTGGCTTGAAAAATTGAGTCCTAGTCATCTTTAAATAGTATTACTCTTCTGCATTTCAACATATAAATTTTGTCACTGGTAAGGTTTAAAAGTGGAGGGCAATGAGCATCTAACAGGTCAACTTTCTGCTTTGCCTTTGCTGTTTCCAGTCTCTCATTAGGTACTAGCCCACAATGATTTCAGCTTTCCTATCTTTAAAACAGGAATTCAATGTAAAGCCTTACCCCAGCTGTTGACTGATTTTCTCTGCAAATTTTTTCAGTATTTCTTGGGATTCCTTGAATACATCAGTTTCCTACAGTGGAAAATACAGTATCAGTGCTTTCATCAAACTTCATTTGTCTTGGGGAATGTACCCTTTCTATTCTGCATTCTAGATGTTGCAACCGTCTCGCATACCTCACACATAGTGTAAGTCAAGAAAGGATGTGTTTTGGTCCTTCTCTTCCTTAGTGGTACAAAATTGTATCTTTTGACTTGGTTTTGTATGGCTTTTTATAGTCTATCAAACATGTTAGTAGATTTTATTGCATGGAGTCATTCTAACAAAGCCAAATTTTCCTTGGTTTGAGTATAATGAAGATACTTGAAACATGAACCTTGATCCATTAAACTACCCCCTCTAACTGCTTCTGCATTTTCCTAGAACAACACGAACCTTTTGCTAATAGTGGAGTAGGTTGAAAATCTATTTCAGGCTCCCTGAGGAAGTATATTGTAATATTCTTCGAAACTATTAGTTAAAGAAACTCAAAGCCCGGTTCCACTCAGCTTAAAAAGAATATAAAGTATTCAATATGAAAACTGCAAACATGGTAATTATGGTCCCTCAAATGACATTATGGTGTTCCAGCCTCTTTCCTTTTAAAAAACTCTGCTTTAGCCCAACATATCCTTTCACTAAGTGTGTACAGTTTTGTGAGTTTTGAAATGGGGAATAAAGTGGGTTTTTTTATTTGGAAATCATTAAGACAGCAGAGATTTAAGACTGCAGGCTCTGTCTCTATACTTGCACAGTATGTGTAGGAGTGACAGTAACTTTAGGAACTGGCTTTCCTGTTATTACAAAATGAGCCTCTGTTGGCCTTTCTTGTCACTGTCTAGCTCATTCCACTGGTCACAGGAGCATCTGGGGAGATCTGGCAAACAGCCTTTATTTTTCATTTTGAAACAAAAGGGTTTTCATCTGTTCATGAGAAACATTTAGCAGTATTTTATCCTACCTTGAATTCCCAGGCTAAATTAAGTGCTGAACTACTTAAGCTAATGTATATTAACCCTTGATTCTTCGTTAAAACTAAAAGTTCAAGTTGCAGGTTGTAGACTCAGCAGATGCATCTCGGTTATCCCAGTGGTCTGCACATTCTTCTGTATCCAGAAAAGTGCTTGAAGAAATGCCACTGTCCCATAATGTTCTTTTCTATTATTTTTGCTCTCACACACATCCAGTATAGCTTCTTTGAAATATGCTAGCAAAATGCTATGTGATTTATTTTTTCTTATTTAAAAGTAATCACTACTATCCATCTCATTATCTTTGCATATCTCAAGGCAGTAAAACAGCATTTTATATTGTAAGACCAAAGAACTTCTGTGATTTTACAGACCATGGCCCAGAAAACAATCTTGAGTAATATTTCTACCTTGTTTTTTATAGGATCAGGAAAGACAGAACTGGACAAGACCTCATAGAATGCTGGGCTGTTCCTTTTGCTCCCGGAAGGATGAACAGAATATTGACCATCCCCAGTAGGTACAGTTTTACCCAATTTCTTCCTCTTCCCCCTCCCCAGTTTTCCAAATGAATTAAAGGAAAAATTATCAGAATGCTTTTACCCTGATAAATATTTGGTTGGTTTTTAGTTGCTTCCACAGTTGGAAAAATAAATTAGTAAGTTTGATCTTACCTTTATGAGGTTCTTTTCCACATCATCATGAACTAAGTCGATACCCTTTCTCTTCTCACGGTGGTACAAGCATTCTAGGGCTATCTGCAAGCAAAGAACATTTGCAGTAGGTTCAATATTGCATTATGGAGTGAAACCTTGAACCTTGCTAGCAGGGGCCACTGAGCTCACAAGTCAAGTAAAGACCATGTCTTAAGGGTGGAACAGAATAGGAGGTGGCTCAAATGACCCATGTTAGTGGCTCTTTCCTACTTAAGCTGTCAATACATGCTTTTAAGGATTAGCTGCCATCATAGCTGCCATTTGATAAGCTGCTGATTAATGTGCAGCAAGGCCTACACCTCAACATTACTGAGCTCTGTTGTGAGTGCTGTCAAAACCACCACTTCCGGTTGATGTCAAAAATCCTTTCATCTCATCTCCCCTCATCCCACCTTTGCCAATGCCAAGCTTCAGAAGTTGCATACCTGTACAAGAGAATGACTGCATAACCAGGCAATAGAGAATTCAGTTAACCTGCCGCAGGTCCCATGCACTTGTTTAGAACCATACTAATAAATGAAACAGCATTAGCTGGCACAAAGCATTTTAGCAGAAAATGTTCCCTGCATAGAAAGCATCCTCAGCCCAACACTGAGTCAGTACAGATACAGACAACTGAACAAGTCATTGTTGAATACCAAGTTTTGGTTTTCTATTTGTACTTGCCTAGAAACACAATAGACATGTCTCCATCAGCAGTATTTCAGATGTTTATGAAAGAACTTTAACTCTAGTTATTGGTAGCATCATTCACTAACTCTTACATTACTGTGGTTTTTTTTCTGTTGCAATTAATTTGCCTTTAAGATTCTGGAGAACTGTAAAATGTAACACAAATTATATGCTCTCTAGGGTGAAAATACTATTTTTACCAAGTAAGAACAGAAAATTCAGAGCTACTTAAGAATACTGGGATATTGCAGCTTACAGGGCCATTTTCTACTCTGTGTACTGAGCTGACTGGCCAGTGTCTGAAGGAGACTCACCCTCTAGGAGCCTCAAGCAGAAAGGAAGGCAAAGAGAGCATAGAACTGCCCTGGTAAGGTTCCTGTGTTGACTTTTATATATAAAGCCCATGGTGGCCAAGTTCTTTCTTGCTGAGCATGTTTCACCAAATCTGTCTTGATGCTAACAGTGAAAGTCACACTAATACTCAACAGAGATAAAGCAGTTTTCATTCTGCAGTCAGGCAGTAACTAGGAATGTCAAACCTACCTTCAGTGGTCCTTGCAATTCATCCACAGCACATTCCAGACGCTTCTTCATTGTTTCCAAGGCTTGGTTCTCTTTCAGCAGACACTCTAGCTCATACGTGAGCTCAGATTGCCAGTAATCAATGTTGGAGATTCTCTCCCCCAGATTTCTTTGGCTGTCTTCTTGCATCTGGTAAGTCAGTTGATCCTTGTCTTTCATCAGTCTCACTGAATCCACATTCATTCTACTAGCACAGCACCTGGAGACTTCGGAGCCTTTTAACTGGACCATGTTAGCATGGTGCCAGTCACGAGTGCTGTAGCGGGCATGCAGGCTGGAGCACAATTCAGGCAGGACGGTGGGTGGCCGTCTGCTGGGGTTAAATTGCCCTCTGTCATCACTGGGAGGTGCAGAAACCACCTTGCGGAACAGACCAGGCCGCCAGGTGCTCAGATGGCGGTAGCCTGGAAGGTAGTAGGCCTGGTAGGCGTCCTTGGTGGTGGTGGTGGTGGGAGCTATATCTGGGAGCAGGCAGCTCTTCTTGGGGCCACAGTAACTGGCTAGCTGTGTAGTCCCCAGGAACTCCATGCTGTCCTGGGCTCAGGCAGCCACTGCAGACTGTCCAGCACCCCGGGTTGCTCTGGGCACCCCTGGGGCTTCCAGAACTGCATGGGCTTTGTGACACAACACAGGCACCACTGGGCCCCCAGGGCTGTTCCATGGGTTCTGGCACTCCAGCAGGGCTCCAGTTGTCCCTCCTGTCCCAGGGCACCTTGCTTTGCCCCGAGAGCAGCAGTGCTCTCCCCCCAGTGCAGCTCTGTGTGTGGTGCGACCCAGAGTCAGGCATGATGTGAGCGAGACTGATTACAGTGCAGAGAGATTTGCTGGAGGCTCACTGCAAGTGGGTCAGTGGGTTTGCCTTCAGTGAGCTCACCCTGAGCAAAATGAAATCAAAAGTTTGCTGCAGAGTGGCTCCTGTCTGTCAGTTTGAGGCTGCAGGGGAGGCAGGAGTGGAGGCAAAACACAGCCTCTGCAAGTCATCTCTAAGGATTGTCCAGTGATCTCAACAAATTATTTGGTCCAGATCATCCAAAAAACAAAAGTGTACTTCTCTTGGGCTCTGTTTATCCCCTCTGCTAGATTCACCTTTTATAAAAAGTATAACAGATGGACAAGACCTTCCTCTGATGATGACATTTTTCCAGTTTAGAATGTTGAGGAACTTCTCAGATAACTTTTCTAATTTTTCCTTTCATCTTCCTGGCCTTTCTGGCCAAAAAAAAAAACCCAACAAAACAACCAAACCTCTCCCTGAAATCCAGTGCTCTAAATTGCACTGTGACTGTCTTCTGGACCAAGAAATTTGAACCTAAGTATTTATTTGTAAATAAGCACCATACTAAGAGTCCTTAAATAAGCACAGATTTCTTCTGAGTTTAACACAAAACAACTGCAATTTTTTCTTCTTCTCCAGATATATAACTGTGAAGCAGCTTGTGCACCTTTATTTCAACCTGGGTAAATAAAGTATATATTTACCTGGAATCACAGATGTCTGCCCCTCTACCAAAGAGCAGACAGTGGTTTTGTGAGCAGGGAGCATACTGGTTCACTGACAGTCCCACACCCAGCCCCACAACCTGCCCTTCTCTCCAGCTTGAGCTCCCATCCACGGGTTTTAAACTGGAATTCACCAGGCTCCTACCTATCATACACACCCATAGGAGGAAAACAGACAGCTCCTCTCATGGAGTGTGTTGTGTGCATTGTTCTACACAGAGTGGTGACACTACTGAGCACCATGTGCTGGACACTGGAGCTTTACTCCTGTAAGAACCATTCAGATGGCTGCTGCTGCTGCTGCACCTGTGGCAGCTAGGTCTCTGCACTGGTTCAACCCTAACAGTGTTGCAAGAACTTCACACAGTGGGGAACTGAAGGGCAGGTAAAAAGATTGTCAAAGATCATGGAAACACATTCTCCTCCTCATAAGGCTAAATATGGTTCTGTGATATAGTGCTCATTTCTCCATAGGCTGGAAGCATTCTGAGGCAGGAACTGCCTTTTTCTTCGTGTCAGCGAGGTGTTCATTTTCAGTGGGGGTTCTTAGCTGGTCTCTCCAGGTGATCCAGTTCTGCAGCTGCAGTTTCCACACGCAGGTTTTAGTGAGGAGAACAGTCAGTTTGTGCTGGGTGATGAACACTGCGAGGAATAACTGTGCAGGTTCAGGATCTGGAGTTTGGTTTTTAGGCTACAGTGTTAGGAATGGAGAAGAGGGCTGTGGGAGAGGCGGAACGGGACAGGCGGCCAGTGACCAGGTCCAGGTGACAGCACAAGCTGCTGCACACTCCCTTGGTTTGGAAAATTAATTTGTTAGCAATTTATTTCATTTTTATGTACCAAATACAGTGACTGATTGCTCAGAGGGTGCATGGCCAAGCTAAGATAGGTGTCTTCCGAATGGATGTGCCCCTGTGGTGAACAGGAGCTGCCTGCCAGCAGGGTGTACAGACAGGGCCGTTCAGAACCTCGGGTGCAAGGCTCCGGGAGCACAGGACCTCGGAGTGTCGGGCTGTAACCGCGCCCCAGCCGTTGGGGGTGGTGTCCCGGGTGCGGGGGCGGCAGCGGGGCCGTGCCGCTGCCGTTACGCTTCTGCCCGTTACGGTGCCAGGGGGGAGACGCTAGCGTCGCTTCACAGACCCGCTACTACCGGTCGCGACTCAGCGGACACCGTCACGGTGCGCGCAGCCGCGCCCCAGGACCGCAGCAGGGGCGGGTACAGCGAGAGGGCGTTGGTGAAGCGGCTCCCCCGTTGCGGCGCTGCCGGTACCTGCCGCGGCTGAGCGGCGGCCCCGAGTCCGGCCTCTCACAGGATATATGGAAGAAGTTCTTTACTGTGAGGGTGCTGAGGCACTGGCACAGGCTGCCCAAAGAAGTTGTGAATGCTCCATCCCTGGCAGTGTTCAAGGCCAGGTTGGACAGAACCGTGGGTGACATGGTTTAGTGTGAGGTGTCCCTGCCCATAGCAAGGGAGTTGGAACTAGATGATCTTAAGGTCCTTTCCAACCCTAACTATTCTATGATGATTCTGATTCCCACCACTGTAAATGAAGGAATAAGGTAGATCAGAAAGTTCCATTCAGCTGAGAGCAAGGAATTGTGACAAGAGAGGTAGCTCTGGAACGATCCTGCAGGAAAATAGTGTGTATCCAAGCCTTGATCATTGTTCAGTAATAGTGCTGAACTTCTTTCAAAAGGAGAAATGAATGAATGGCACTTACATTGCTGCTCTCACTTTCCAGGCAGAAAAGAAACAGACAACCTTGTCAGGCATTGAAACAAAGATGAAAAAAAGCTCTTTCTCATTTGGGGTTTTTATCAAGATAGAGGTTGCTGTCAAGAAACCCTAAGGGCTTTTGGTATTGATTTTACATGGAAGGTTTGAGGAGTTTTGTGAAAGATGGTGGCAAGTAAAATACATTTAATGATACATGGGGTCAGAGCTCAGAAGTCTCCCTGGAGTCCTGTATGTCTTCCTTCCCAACTGGGCCAGTATCCCTGCCTGGGAGTGTAAAGCGGACAGCTAATGTCTTCTGAGCAAATGCCGAAATATGTTTTGTCAACCCAGTGGATGTAATAACTGGTATTTCAGACATCAGTTCATGCATTGTGTGGGTGCACACTGTGTTCATCCTTAAGTGTAGAAAAGACCAATTGAATATGTGTAGTATTAAGACTTCCAGATTCTGTCCTCAACAACTTCCCAACATGGGCAGCTAGATGTTTCCCACTGAACTCACTGGCTGATGATGCCACTATCTGCAATGCACAAACACATCTTTCACTCAGTATTTTCCTATGCTAGCTTTGATTTCTGCTTTAGTATCATGGAGAGCATGACACTGTAACTCACTTTCTCAACTCAGTCAATACATGAAGAGAAATACTACTCAGAGGTCATAACATGCTGTTCCATCTTCTCTATCCTGCCCTATATCATCAGCTGGATTTGCACGGACATAAATGTTACATGGGGGCCAGAACGAAGGAATTACAGCACCAGTTCAGAACAGTTGTCTGCTTCATCTAGGATTATGTCTGGCAGAGTTGGCACCATGAGCCTCAGGAAAAGGAGTTGTTGTGGTTTAAACCCAAAGACAGAGCTCGTGCACTCACTCCCCCCCTCACTCCCCCAACTGCCAGAGAGTTGGGGAGGAGAATCCAAAGAATGTAGCTTCTATGGGCTGAGATAAGAACAGTTTAATAACTAAGGTATAACACAAATCACTACTGCTACTACCAATAATAATAATAATGATAAAAGAAATAACAAGTGAATACAGCTCACCACCCGCCGACTGATAACTCACTCCACCCTGCCCAACAAAGCACTGACCAACACCTCTACCAACCCCCAGAGCGCCTAGCTCTTCTGGGTAACTCTCAGTTACCTCCTGGGCATGACGTGCTATGGTATGGAATACCTCTTTGGCTGGCCTGGGTCAGGTGTCCTGTCTCTACTTTCTCCCAGCCCCCCCTCCTCCCTGGCAGAGCATGAGGCTCAGAAAGTCCTTGGCCAGAGTAAATATTTGAGCAGTAACTACAAACATAGGTGCTATCAGCACCGTTCCCAGGCTGAAAGTCAAAACACAGTGCTGAACCAGCTACTAAGAAGGAGAAAACATGACTGCTACTGCTGAACCCAGGACAGAAGTGTACTGGAGAGCAAAGTGAATGGTGATTTTGTGCCTTCATATCACTGTGTTAAGGACATACTGAAAAGGACTAGAATTCACACATGGACTAGCCTGTGGCAGTCTGCCCTGTAGCATAACTTTGTGGGAGCAAAACAAAAAAGAAAGTGTGTGACCTTTCCTCTCTGGAAAGAAAGAGAGAGTAAATGTGCTTGCATTTTTGTCTTTCCATCTCTTTCTTCCCTCTGTCTCCCCCAAGGTCTTGTTGAATTTGTTCACTAATTTTGCACGTAATTTGGTAAAGAGGTAGAGAGCTCAGTGACAATGAAATTCCTGCAAATCCATGAAATTTAGGGAGAGGAGAAAGATTTCATAGGCACTAACAAGCAGACTGCAAGTCTGGGCAAAATCCTTGCAGGCACCACCAAGCCCATGTGAAGGTAAAGATGTCCTTTGGAAGGCGCTACTGGAGGTCTCTAGTCCTATCTCTACTCAAAGCTTTGCCTGGGCTGAGTCTCAGCTACAGCTAAGGCTGGAGATTTGACAGCTGCCCCAGATGAGCACTCTTCTGCAAGTGAAGAATCTTATCTTGACATCCAAGCTGAACCTCCATTCTGGGGGCATTTGCCCACGATTGAGAAGCATTTGTCTTTACAACTTTACCATCATTTTTACAGCTCCCATTGGGGTAGTGTTAGCCCAGAATTTGAGGCGCCTCAGCCTCCTCTTCACAAAACAAGCTGATATTGAGTCAGTCAACAAGAAAAAGAAGCTGTAGGCAACCAGTATCCTCAGAATTACTTTTCCTTTTTATAAATGGAAAGACAGAGGGATGAGAATTAGATATTTCTGCACTTCCTACAAAAATGTATAAATACAGCACTGCAATGAACTGATCTCTACTTTCTTCTTGAAGAGTAACAACTATTGCTACAAGAACAACTACAACTGCTTTCTTTCCAAACAAATGATGAAGTATCTTACCTTATGTCAGCATTAAAGAACAGAAATCGGTCATCTCTCTGCCAGCATTATGTTTTATGAGAAGCTCAGATACTCTCCTCTCTAGTGCAACTTCAAATGAGTACCTCATTTGCAAAGTTCATGTAATACCTTGTTGATCCACCATAGTCCTCCCTTAATGTTTGCCAGTTGAGTTTGCTTTCCAGACCTGGGGGCAGCCACAGCTTCTCTGGGCACACTCTGCCAGTGCCTCAGCACCCTTACAGGAAAGTACTTCTGCCTAACATCTAATCTAAATCTACCCTCTTTCATCTTAAAGCTATTCCCCTTGTCCTGTCACTACATGCTGTTGTAAACCTCATGTAAACTCAATTACTCAAAAAGAGACACATAACTATTAGAGGGGAAACCTTGGCCTCATCTTTTGGTGTTGAGAATTCCAGTCCCCTCCTCATCACCCACCTTGCTGGCAGTGTCAGTCACTCCACACAAAGAGCCAACAGTCCCTGTGCTCTGCAGATTTCGTCCTGGAGCCTAAGAGTTTCTGTATGACACCACAACAGCACTCACTCTGCCTGGGTTGCAAAAGCAAGTCAGTGCTGTTGCCTTCCAGAGTACATAAACAGGATCTGTTCACGTATATGCAGGACTTTCAGCACCTCCAGAAAGAGTGTTTTGTTTTCTTTTCAAATAAATGGAAATGCTGACAAAGTTCAGGAAATTTAGAAGAATTAGGGAACATACTGTGCAGTATTTACTACTGTTCCTCAGCCAAGCATCTCAGCAGCCTGTTGAGAAAGTCTAGCCAGAGCTGTATGGTTAGGCTTGTCTACAAACAAGGATTCATAGCAAAGGGATGGCAGGAGGCAGGGAGGGAGAGAGGCAAACCCCCATTCTCATCTAGCTGAAAGCTGGACATAACAGCAGGAAGAGTTGTTTGGGATTAGAAAACTCCACAGACCTGTTTAGTGAAGAGATTTGGTGTTGTGATAGTTACATTTACACAAGAACAGCAGCTTTTACCCTAATTAGTACTTTGCACAGACATGACACTGAACTAAACTCTTTAAAGAACACCAGCTTTGCCCCTCTGCCACCATTCTCACTAGCCTAGGCAATGAGGATAGAATATTGCTTATAGCCTTATCCAGAGGGAAATAGAGCTGAAGCGTCAGAAGTCACTGGCACAGGGGTGCATGATTTTGGGGGGTGAGCCATGAGGGCCAGGCCAGCTGGATGGGTGGTGGGTGCAGGAGGTCGGTCTGCAGGAGGTGCTGCTGACCTCTAGGGAAAGGACAATGCTCTGGACTCTGTCCCTCATGCTGCCCCTTGAGAAAAGCAGAGGAAGAGGAAGCCAATCAAGGAGCCTGGAATCTCACAGTCCAGAGATGAAGGGCCACCATTATTGTGCCAGTAGAGGGGGATCACAGTGGTCGCTCAGAGATGAAATACGGTCAGTCCCACTGAGGTGTCCAGGCTATGTGTTGGGAGTTTGGGCCTGATGTTGCAAGTGGGAGCTGTCTCGCACCCACACAGGCCTAGTGGGGATGAAGCTGCTGCTGCTTTCCAGTGCTGTGGAGTCAGAGGATGCTGCCAATGGCTGATTCTGGGGCTCCTGGTCTCAGGTACTGGAGAGCACTGGGACAGCCAGTCACTGCCTGGCTGTGGGTGCTCCTTTCACCACGTGGTGCTGGCAGTTGGCTTCTCTCCTGCTGTCTTCTGGGCTGCGTGTAGGCAGTTTGGGTGTGACGGTTCAACTGAGAGCACGTGGCGAGCCATGGCATGGCCCCACTGTTGCAGTGTCAGTGTCTGGTGCCAGGGAACTGTGGCATGGCTATAAAGCCTCCTGACTGTCAGTGCTGGAGCTGCTGCTCCCTGATGACTCCTGACTGTCACTGCTACAGCAGATGCTAGCACATGCTGGGGAGCGCTGGGATAGGCCCAACATAGCCTGTCTGTGTGTGCTCCTCTTTGCACATGGTGCTGGCGTGTGGCTGCTCTAACAGTGTCTTTTGCACCGAGTGCTGGGAGTTTGGGCCCAGCATTGCAAGTGGGAGCGGTCTCACACCCGCACGGGCCCGGTGGATCTTGAGGCGCTGCCTCTTTGACGTGCTCTGGAGCCATGGGATGATGGTGATGGACGCTGTCTTGTGGTGCTGTGGCTGTGGCTCGCACGTGCTGGTGAGCGCTGGGCCAGCCTGGGCACAACCTGTCTGCGGGGGCTCCTCCCAGCTCGAGTTGCTGCTGTGTGGCTGCCCTGGGAGCATCTTCTGGGCCGTGCATAGGGAGCTTGGGCTCGACGCTGCATGCGGGAGCGGTCTCGTACCCACATGGGCCCACCGGGTCTGTTGCTCCTGCTTCTTTGCAGTGGTGCAGAGCCACGGGATGCCACCGATGGCTGCTGCCTGGTGGTGCTGCACCTGCGGGTATCACATGATGGGGAGCATTGTGACAGCCTTGGCACTGCCTGGCTGCAGGTATTGCTCGCAGTGTGTGTGGCTGGCTGTCAGCTTCTCTCCTGCAGCCTTCTAGGCCACGTGTAGGTTGTCTGGGTCTGATGGGTGCACCAGGTTTGGTGCCATCGCCAGTCAGGCCCAGGGTGGCTGGAGTGGCTCCTTCCCTCACACACTGGGCAACAGTGGCATGGTGCTGATGGCATCTGTCTGCTGCTGCTCGGGCTGCTGGACTCCTGTGTCTGAGGTTCCAGAGTCTGCCCCGACGCTGCTGGGCTGGCAGTGCTGGGGCTGCTGGTCTCCTGTGCTGCATGTCTAAGAGTCTGCCTCGATGCTACCTGGCTGGTGGTGCTGAGGCTGCTGGTCTCCTGTGCCTGAGGTTCCAGAGTCCTCCCCAGTGCTGCCTGGCTGCTGGTGCTGGGGCTGCTGAACTCCAGTTCCAGAGATCCAGGAGACTGCTCCGATGCTGTTGGGCCAGCAGTGCTGGGACCAGCAAGCTCTGTGCTGGCACTTGAGACTACAAGATAAAGCAGGAACATTAAGGGCTTGGCTCCCAGGCCTGGAGCAGTGTAGGCCAGAGTGGTGCCCCAGCCCTGCTGGAGCAGACAGGCTCTGCCAAGCCCACACCAGGCACCCGCTGCCAGGCCTTCGCTGGCCCCAGCCCAGGAGCACCCAGGTGCTTTGACACTTACAGGTGCCTAGGCCAGCAGAGCTGTCACACTCCCATGTGGCCTCATGGCTGTTCCCCAGGTTGGAGCAGCATTTGTGAGTGCCCACAGCAGCACAGGAGTGGCACAGGAACAGCTGCCAGGGCCTGGGGAAAGAAATGGGTTCATATCTCTAAGGATAAAGTGCCCACAGAATGGGATTGTCCAGCAGAGCTCTTGTTCTCAGCCCTTCTGCTTTGAGCCCTTGCTGAGACAGAGATCCCGTGCCGAGTCCTGAGGTGCATCTTTGGCAACTTACCCATGTGGCTCCTCCTCCTTCCTTCCTCCTGGGCAAAGGCACTCCCTGGCATCATAGCTCCTGGGCCTCTGGTACAGTTCTACGTATGCATTGTTGTCTTCCCATGACGCTTGTCTGATACAGAAAGGAAAATTGATGATCCCCTGATGCCACAGCATAAGGCATATGCAGGGCCTCCCCACTCTTCCCCCCACATCCTGTTTCCAACTCCTGCATTGAGCTAAAGTCTAGACTTGGGGGTCAGTGGAGGGCCACAACTGCAAGGGCAGGTCCAGGCATAGCACAGTGCTGGCCAGGAGGACACCAACCTTATAAGGATTCAGATCCCCATGAAGAGCATTTCTGTTAGAAACAGTTTCGTATTTTGACACAGAGGGCACCGCAAGGAAAAAGTGCCAGCACGCATAGTCTGTCCCTGCAGGAGAAACAGAAAGAGCGTGAGTGAGGCTCTGGTGCTGCTGGAAGCCTGCCGTGCCTGGAGCAAGGGGACAGCTCCTATCTGGATGCACGCCCTGTGGAAACAGGCAGGTTTCCATGCTGGGCACACCATGTCCCATAGGTCATTCTGCCTTCAACAGGGTCCATGCAGATGAGGTAGTTGGTGTCCTCTAGAGCCACCAGCTCTTGCTGCTGTGGGTGATGCTCCCAGCAGAAGGAACTATGGGAAGAGAGAAGGGTTGGGTGAGATGAGAAGCGCTGGGTCCTTACATGGTGATGGGGAGAAGGGTAGAGGGAGGGTAGAGGGGGTACCTGAATGGCAGGAGGTAACGGATGATGCATCCAACCCTCCACAGCACAGGGAAGATGGAACCTGTGGTCGCAGCCCATCTCCTGCCAGGCGATGGTGGCCGCCCTCTCGCCACACACAAAGCAGACCTGAAAAGAGCAGAGCAGCCCCCATCAGCGGCAGCCTCAGGGTCTCCATAGCCAGACCCACACCTCGGAGCAAGGTGCAGGATGTGACCCAAGCTGAATCACAGGACACAGATCCACCTGGCAGAGCAGGCTCCTGTGCTGGAGCTATTTGTTGCTTTGCTGTTTCCAAGGCAACACTTGTTGAGTTTATCACATGTAATTAAATAAAATTTAAATTAAATAAAAGGTGTCATTATGACTGATTTCACAATTAATTTTAGCAGATATGACCCCATTATTTCAAAGTAAAATTAGGGTACCTTGCAATCCTTGGATTACAAGTACAACCCAGATCTCAAATCTGAAATTAAGTTGGACCTGCCTGACAGGTTTTACTCTTAAATTCTTAATAGAGATTACCATGTCCCTTACTCTTGTCGGGTTTAGGGGTTCTTTGTGTCCTTTGAAGCTTCACTGCAGGTCATTCTCTTATGACTTTGCAAGTTTTGGTTTGTTAATTAATCAGATGGTGGTGGGGAATAGTCCAGGAATCTCCTCAGAAGAAAAGCACATTTAAAAGAAAAAAACCACCACAGATTCCTCAACAGAATGTGCCATTAGCAGGTAATGAGCTCAGATAGCTTAACAGTACTGAAGCAGAGTTAGAATCATTGCAAAGAGTAACTTTAGTATATTTGGTGTGTATACTGATACGCAATGACTGAGTTGTGTACTGAGGAGAAGTACTGATTTAGTTTGTGCTCAGAGAATGTATCTTCATTGTACAATTCATCAAGCATATCAGAAGAGGAGAGATTGGGTTCAGATTTGGGAATATTGTAAGCTTTCACATAAAACACTTCATAGCAATGGGAATGGTGCTGGCACAAAAACAGCCAACAGATCTGAAAGCTAAAGCATTCACAAAAAACACACAAGTTCTATTTGTGCTAAACAATACCTCTAAATCCCCAGCATTTTCAACTATCTTAAACATGACATTGACGTAGAAAAGAGGAAAATATCAGAATGTCAATACCATACTTTTAAAACAAAGGCTTTAAATATACATCTGGATGTTTAATCGGTGTCCTAACAGAGATTGCTCTGATCTGCACAGATTGAAACAGAAGATGCAGGAACTCTGGGCCTGCCTTACCTAAAAGGCTAAGTATAACAATTTACAATCATATAAAAATCCTCCTAACACTGAATTCCAGTATGCATTTTTTTTACTTTAATCTCTGAAAAGAATCAAATCAATTTCACATTTATACAGAATCACTTTCTGTTTAACTTTTCCATGGGTCCTAAAAATGTACAAGATGTTTATTTTATAGAATCATAGATCGTAGAATGGTTTGGACTGGAAAGGACCTTAAGATCATCAAGTTCTAACCCCTCTGCCATGGGCAGGGACACTCGCAGTAAACCATGTCTCCAAAGACTCCATCCAGCCTGGCCTTGAACACCACCAGGGGTGGAGCATTCACTACTTCCTTGGGAAACCCATTCCATCTAAAGCAGCTTTATGAAAAGTAAAACCATGGGATCATTTAACATGGCCTGGATTTTCTAAAATCTTTTCAGAATAACAGAGGAACCCATAACTATACACAGGAAGATGCTTAACTCGCTGCATACTGTCTTGCTCCACTTCTAACCACTGAGGAACAAGAATAAGCCTCAAGAGTTCTCTTATATTTCTTCCCCAGTTTACACTGTATCACACTTTCAAGTGCTGCAGAACCAGCAATTTTAAGAGTGCACCATCATGTAGGAGAACAAAATAAATTACTATGTCATTAATGTGTTTTAGCTAAACCTAGTCAAAATAACAATGAAACAGGCAGTTTGGGCCTTGGGCGTGCTCTGTTTTGTCCAAGTTCTCGTCTAAGAGGAGGGTATACAGACCTTGAACAGAGAGATGCCTCTAGAGAGAGCTGGTACCAGAGCAAAACAGCTATGGCTCATACAGCTGCTCGGCAATTCTGTTTCTTGTCAGGAATGAAATTCTTTCTAGTCACTAATGAAATCTCAACCCAGTCTCGGTAAGCTAAATTTGCCCTGGCTTCAGAGTCAATGAAATGTATTTCTCTCATGACTCTTCAGAGCCTGAAAATGCTTGCTTTCTAGAAAAGCTGCTGCAGATGTCCATCTCTGTTTTCTGCAAGACAGTCTTATCTGAGAACAAGGAACAGCTTTATGGATACTTATGAGCACTGCTGCCTTGAACTGAATCTTGTTTGCGCGCCCCAGGAAAGGGGCGTTGGAGAAGCGGCTCCCCCATTGCCGGCGCTGCCGGTACCTGCCCCGACGAGCAGCGACCCCGACTCTGCCGTCTCACAGAGTATACACCCGGCCACTGAGCGCCCCCTGGCGGCAGCGCGTACCTCCGGCGCATGCGTACGGGTACAAGGCGCTCTCTTAGAGCTCCGCCTCTTTGGCGCTTGGTGGAAGTGACGCGTTGTGGGCACCATGGCGGAGGCGGCGGGTGGGCCGCAGCCGGAGGGTGAGGGGAGCGCTCGGTCGGTCGGTCGGTCTGTCGGTCGGACCTGCCGCACTCATACTTTAACCTCCTTGTCCGTTGCAGATTGCCCAGGGAGCAGCAGCGCCCAGGCGGGCAGGGCAGCCGCCTGCCAGGGCTGCCCCAATCAGGGGCTCTGCGCCGCCGGCGCCGCCCCGGACCCGGGTGAGCGGGGCCTGGGCTGGGGGGACGGGCCTCGTGTGTAGAGGGGCTTGCGTAAGGGGCGGGGCTTGTGTAGTAAGCGGAGTCTATGGGAGCTTGTGGGAGTGGGGGCGGGGCTTGGGTAAGGGGCGGTGTTTGTGGTGGTGGAGTGTATGGGGGCTTGGCCAGGGGCGGGGTTTGAGCTCGTGCCTGCTGCAGCGGAGCTGTCGGAGCTGCGGTCGCGGCTGCGGGCGGTGAAGCACACGGTGCTGGTGCTCTCGGGGAAGGGCGGCGTGGGCAAGAGCACCTTCAGCGCACTCCTGGCTCACGGGTTGGCGGCGGACGAGGCCAAGCAGGTGCGCGGGGCGGGGGAGGGGCACGGGGTGGGGCTGCAGCGGCAGCCCTGCGCTCGGACATGCGGACCCTCCGTGGGTGCGCCCGAGTGTTCCAGGCGGCTGTGTTCCAGGTTGCTCTGCTGGACATCGATATCTGCGGGCCATCCATCCCTAAAATGATGGGTCTGGAAGGAGAACAGGTAAGCAAACTCTCAAACGCGTTGATTAACGATTGTCTCTGCCCAATTTTTCATTAACGTTTTAGGATCCTGTAAGGCTTGTTAGAACTTCTAAAATGACAGTTTATTGGGAAATGGATGTGGCAGTGGGCAAGGAAGTACAAACAAGATGGGCAAGTTGAACGTGATGTAGTCTGTAAAAGAGTTGTTTCCTTTCAGCATGACCAGCTCTGCAAGCCAACTTTTCCTATATATTGGCCATATGTTCATGGCTACATAGAACTTAAGCGATGTCAGTATGATCAGCCCTAAAATATTTTATATCAATCTAGAAGGTCATTGGTAAACTTCTTTCAGGTGGGTTGAACAATTGTTATTCACTTGCTAATGGATATCTGGCTCTCCTGCAGCTCTTAGTTCAGCTGCTGCAGCGCAAGCATCACTGCACCTATTGGCAGGGCAGCGCTGTATGTGTTTTATGTGACATCTGTATTCATTTGCAACATCACTTGATGGCTCTTGTCCGTTTTCAGGTTCATCAGAGTGGATCTGGCTGGTCTCCAGTGGTGAGTTGGGGCAACCCTTGCAGAGAGGCCATTGGGTTTGTTTGGGTTGGGCACTGCCTACTAGGGGGAAACTAATGAGTTGGGGTTACATGGGATGCTGCTGTTGGTTCTTTTTCTAATGACATAAATTCCCAGACCCTATAGAACTTATAGGCTATATATGTAAATCAATATTTAATTTCTTAATAATACTGTATTTCTTTAATATTTTATGATTTTAAGTATGTCTTGTTTACTGAATTTCTTACTATACCATGACTACTGTGAGTATGCTGTTAAATACCACTGTAAGTCTTACTACGACTGGATTTTTTCAGTCTGTGAATGTAGCTGGTCAGCATTTTGCAAAAGGTGTAGTTTCTAGTGCCCTTTCATCAGACATGTGTAGGTTCTCTGCCTTTATTTTCTTCATGGCTCCCCTCCCCAGCTACTTTTTCTACAAGGTCTGGTTTCAGAGTTCGTTTCCCTAGTCTGTCTTTAGTATTCTGTATATTCTAACTGAGTGTCTCTACTTCTCCTAAGTACGTTGAAGAAAACTTAGGTGTCATGTCCGTGGGGTTCTTGCTAAGTAGTCCTGATGATGCTGTCATTTGGAGAGGACCCAAAAAGAATGGTATGTGTCAAGTGTTTTTAACAGTGTAATTTATGTACTTGAAAGATTTCATGTCATAAGCACTTTTAATTAGGAACATAAATAGTGTGGAAAGCTGTAGGAACAATGAGTGAATGGTTAGTTATTTTCTTTAGTTTAACATTCATTTGATGAGAGTCAAGCGCTGTATTTTTGTAAATTATAGAATCACCAATCAGTTTGGGTTGGAAAAGACCTTAAAGCTCATCCAATTACAACTGGATCCATCCTGTCCACAGACAGGCACACCTACTAGACCAAGTTGCTCCAAACCCCATCCAACCTGGCCTTGAACACTGCCAGGCATGGGGCAGCCACAGCTTCTCTGGGCACCCTGTGCCAGCGCCTCAGCACCCTCACAGGGAAGAACTTCTGCCTAAGAGCTCATCTCAGTCTCCCCTCTGTCAGGTTAAAGCCATTCCCCTTTTTCTGTCAATACAGGCTTGTCAGAAACCTTAGCAAAATAAGCATTCCTGTAGTTAAGCTGATAAGTCAGCAGAATCTGCAGACCTCGACTGTAGAAGTTGAAAAAGACTAAAATTTTAACTACGGGGAGACATTTTTTTTCTCTTCTGCATTTTTCCCTTTCTTTTAGGGTTGATCAAACAATTTCTTCGTGATGTGGACTGGGGTGAAGTTGACTACCTGATTGTAGATACACCTCCAGGAACATCAGATGAACATCTGTCTGTTGTGCAGTACCTCAGTGCAACACACGTCGATGGGGCTGTTATAATCACTACCCCTCAGGTAGGAGAACTTGGTTTCTGTTGGTGGAAGCCTCATGGCAGTTACAGATGATTCTTGGGTTAGAAATGGACTGCAAAGAAATGACAGTCCAGAACCAAAGGGAGTTGTCATTCCTGGTTTGTCCTACAGCTGTCTGGTTTGTGAGATATGAGTGTCTTTGGGGAGAGGGGGATCTGAGCAGGTCACTAAATCACTAGGCAGCTCACAATCAAAAGCTGTTGGGTTGTGCATGAAGGAAAGGCAGGATTTTTCTTCGTTCTTTGAGCAGGATCAGAGTTTACATCGTCAGTCTGTAAGCTGCTCATCAATGGCCTAGTGCTCAGGAATCAGGGAGAAGTATAGTTTTTAAGTGGTAAGATGTGCACTGTTTGACACCACATGAAGTAGCCTGTTGCCTCCTGTAGGCAACATTATGATGTGCATTTTTAAAAAAGAAAAGTGAGCCTCTGGAGAGCTGAAAGTCAGCAAACATGTTAGTGCTTGGTTTGGCAAGGAAGAGGAGATCAAAGTAGCAAAAGACATGTAGCATTTCCAGAACAGCTGAAAGGAGTAAAACGTGAAGGAAGTGAAGTGATGAAGGCAATACTGGATAGGTGGTGAGGAAAGGACTGGGGAGTAGGAGAACCGAAAGAGGTCATATGTATATCTGAAAAGTCTGAGGGGATGATGAACTGTTTCCAATTGTATTTGGTGGTTCTTGTCCTTGCCTGCTCTACTGAGAATCCCAGGGGTCTTCCTGTAAACTGAAAATGTGAGAAAGTTACCTTTTAAGAATTAAAAATACGAGATTAATACAGGAGATGAACATGGCTGAATCTCTGCTAGAGTCCAGTCAGATTTCAAAACAGAACCACATTCAGTGGGCTAGAACTGCTGAACCTGTTCTACTGCTACGTTTAGAGTTGTTGCTAGTCACATAACAGAGGTTCATGGTCTTCAGAATACAAAGAGAACCATAATAATTCATCACAAACTTCCCTTAAAAATGCTGTAAGTGGGTTCATCATCCGAATGTTACAGTCACAATAGCAGTGTTTCCGAATGGTTGCAGGAAGTAGCGCTTCAGGATGTTCGAAAGGAGATCAACTTCTGCCATAAAGTGAAACTGCCAGTCATAGGTGTTGTGGAAAATATGAGTGGCTTTGTATGTCCGAAGTGTAAGGTAAGGCTGCTTTCATGTTACAGTGGGTTTTACCATGGCCCCAAACCCACCTTGCTCTCAAAAATAGCAGTATTTAACTCTGATTTTCATGTTGTCCCAGAAAGAATCTCAGATTTTTCCGCCGACTACTGGAGGTGCAGAGAAGATGTGTCAGAATTTAAATGTTTCCCTCCTGGGTAAAGTGCCTCTAGATCCTCGAATAGGTAAAGCTACTGTAGTGCACTATGCTTAAAATAAGATTTTTCTCTTATACCAACATTGTTACTGGAAAACCCTGACTTGGACACTGATAAATTAGAATATAAAATATTTTTTCTTAGGTAAATATTCCCTTTTAGCTAGGCCATTTATTTGTTTTTCGGTCAAGTTCCTGGAACTGCAGCAGAGTGTGGTGTGAAAGGGGAAAGTGCTCAGATAACTTCCTTAGCCTGAAACATAATCTTGTTTAAAATTAGATTATGCATCTTTTCAGCTGCATAATCATATCTAGAGAACATGTCTTTTTCTTCGGTCTCATCACTTGGAAGTGCAGATTGAATAAAATTGACACCACTACAAAGAATAGTATCTTGTGGGTGTTAAGTGTAAAAACTAGTGCTTTAACGTCAGAGTTCCTGTAACCACCCAAGTTCCCTTGTGGAGAGTAGGAAGGCTTGGTTCCTTTCCCACTAGCTGTTACCAATTAATACTTGATTTAATGACATCGAGGAACATGTCAGTACTTCCAAACTAATGAGTGAAGGTTCCTGGTGATAGTATTTCTTCATAGAACTGTAAGCTGTAGTTCTCAGTTATAATACTGACATAAGGAAGAGATGCAGGTGGCTCTTTGGAGAGAGATAACTAGTAGTGGAATAAAAGATAAAATAAACTTCATCTTTTCCTATTGCTTTGCTTTTGTGTTTTTCCCTGTCCTTCAAGGAAAATGTTGTGACAAAGGCCAGTCCTTCTTGTCTGAAGCACCTGAGTCTCCAGCTACATCATCATACAGGAACATCATTCAGAGTAAGTCTGAAAAATCACTGCGTTGAATGAGTCCTCCCAGCTTTGAGCACTTCTGCAATAAATATCTGTGTTAAGTGGAACTATGTCGGTTTGCCCAGAATATTAACAACAGTAGACATGTTTAGTAGTTATGAAAGTAACAGATGTAACTGATGACCAGAAATGTGAATTAGTATTTGCAGCAGGTTTCTCAAGCAGAAACAAAACTGTATTTAATAACTGATTTCAACATTTGGCTTCAGTCATTAGTTTAGTTTTCAGAAAAGGTGTGTGTGTACTTGCCCTCACAGAAATGTCCGAGGATTCTTGATCAGGCCTGTTGCAGCTGAGTGTGACACAGCTGGCAAAATATTGCCTCCACTTCTAACTGTAATGGCACAAAAACCCTGTACAAAAGCTACCTGAAGAGCTAGGGATGGACAGTTTGAAAAAATACAATGGCTGGGAAATTTGTAAAGCCATTTTCACTGTGATAAAGGCCCAGCTAGTGGTGTTTGTATTAACAGGGGACAGAGTAAGGCAGCAGTAATTAACTTGTGAAGAGTCACTGAAATATTATTTATATTACTTTATCCCTGTCTGTGCAGGAATTCAAGAGTACTGTGATCAACACCATCTTCCAGAAGAAAAGATTGTTTAATCTAGGAATGGAATAAAAATGTAGTTCCTGTTTAATTATAGAAAAATAATTTATGCCTTGATATAATAGAAGGAATGTATTCTTTTTGTATACTGCAAATAAATTCTTAATATAAATGTTCTTGCCTTAGGTTCTTTCCATAGTTGAAGAATCCTGTAGTTCATACGTGGTCTCAAACCTTGCTACAGTGCTGTAAAACTGAGTCTCCAGCTGGGTTGCATAGGTGCAGTCTGCATCTTGTATTGTCGTATTAACAGCCTGAACGTGCAGTTGGCATTTGAAGATGTATGCAGGAGATTTTATTTAGAAAATTGAATATAAAATACACTTCATTGGTATGGGGGTGTTATATCTAATGTATCTGCTACATACATGGTAGCATGAGCTGTGACACCTGCTCGCTTGTGCTTTCACTGGACAACACCATTTCAGGGGAAAAGATATTTTGAGTGAGATTCAGTGCAGTAGTGTCTCTTCTTTTTACAATTGCCATTGGTTTTAAAGTAAAAACCTACTGTAATTTAGGTAAGTTAATTATAGTACAGTATTTTATTTATTACAGGTATCAGAATAGGGTTAACGTACCATAACTACACATAACTGGCTGCTCCACACAAGTACTCTGTGAACTTGCTGAGTGGTTTTTGTTCTTCTACATGACTGTAAGCCCGAACACTTAAAAATAAGCATTTAGTATCTTTGAGAGGCCATTTGTGATTATAATTCCTCTCTGTTTTTATTGAGGAATCAAAGGTTTGAGAAACCAGCATTGTGTTCCAGAGGGAAAGGCAGTTTGGTTTTGTTTATTGTAGTTCTAAAATAAAACAAACAAGAATCGTTTTCTGATTCCATGCTAATTCTTCGTTAAGATAATCCAACAGTTTGGGGTTAATTGACAGATGTGTTAGTGTGCTCTGTATGAACTGTAAGCATTGGGTTTGTGACTATATAAACCACTGTTTGATGAAACTTGTAAGTAGCAAAGGCTCTAAACCTTTCAGAATCTAAAGACTTGAACACAAATGACAAAATCATGATTGCATGCAGGTATAATTCCAGAAGAGCTTTACTTAAATACTTCCCTATGCAGAACAGTTTTCACAAATGAGTGATTTTACTATTCATCCTCCTTGTTCTTCCTTATTTGATTATTTAGTGCCTGTCTTCCCATGTTCCTCAGTGCGGTCTCCTGATATTCTCCTTGTCTGTCCTGTAGGATGAACACAGGACATGAGTATGTCAGCACCCCTAGTATGTAGGAATCTTATATAAGAACCAAGGAAGAGCCAGGTGGAAGCCTGAGGGTTGAAGTTGGTCCCCCAGCTGTACCTAGCCAGAGGCACTAGGAGACCTCAGGAGACACCTCTCCAAATGCTTAACTTGGAGGACATTCTTCATGGGGTTTGGAAACAGCTCAGGTGGGAAGCTTCAGCAGGCCTCCAAACACAGAGCAGAGTGAAATGGGGTAAGGCTTAGTGGAGGGTCAGGACATCCCTGCCAGGGTTATTGCAGGAACTAAGACCTGGGAAGAGCCAAACCCAACAGTGTGGGGCAGGTTGGTATGTGGTACTTCATGGTTTGTAGTTGACAGACCAACTTGGTACTTACTCTTGGGAACATCTGCTGTGACAAAAAACCTTGAGGTTACTCTGCTGATGCTTTTTTGTCCCCCTAATTTGCAGTGGATGTAGCCATATAAATTAGCAGTCTGAAGGGAGATCCCAGCTATCACAAGAGCCTGTGGACAAACAAAAGTTGAGCTGGGATAAATATACCACTATATACAGACTGTATGTATTGAATATATATATACAGCTGTGTACATATGTATGCATACTATTTAGATCTACATAAATGCTACAAGAGGGGGATAGTCCTTCCAATAAATAAAAGATCTTCAAACAGATCCAATCATGTCAAACACAATAGTTCCTTTCTACAAAATGTCTCTTTATCAAAACACTGATACATATTTGTCACTCTGTATCTTGAAAGATCTCATTACTTTCCTAAAAGCACTTAATCAAAAAGCACTTATTGAACAGATTCCATAATCATTCCACTTTAGTTAAGCCTGATTTGTATCTGCAAGTTTCACATCCAGATACATAGCAAACCTGCAGTCTTGTTTAGCTGACAAATGCCTTATTAAACACAAATAAGATCCTGTAACTTGCAGATTTCCAAAGAGGATCGATAGGAATCAATATCTAGCATTATCAGGCAGTGAAAATAATCTGATCCTTTTGTGGTACTGTAGGTTTAGCAGTAGGCAGAATCCATTTGATTGACTGTCTAATGAAATAACTTACTTATTTTTCTTAGCCTCAGCAACAGTTTCTTTAGAGCTATCATATTTTCATCTGTGTAACTTGCCTTTTGCAACCACCTGAACAATCTGCATCCAGTGCCAGTTAGGGTTCCACCTCCAACCAGCTCCTAATTTAGCAAACAAACTGGTCCTAAAGATAAAGCTGGAGTCGTGGAGAAAGACTGCAATTTAATTCAACTATTGCTTGTGTGACTGTACCGTTCAGGGCAGCAGAAAGTGGTTCATGATTTGCAATTGATTCATACACATGGCTAAATTTCCTGTTTCATTTAATCAAATGCAATCTGTTACTGGTTATGTAGCTGCACATCTCCAAGGTGCTTTTTATCTTTTCAAATTGAATGAAGAAATGTACTGAGCAAGGCTAGGATCTTGGCAAAATGAGTTCTATGGGGATTACCCAGGCACTTCATGTCTACAGGGGAAAATACGAAGATTTCATAGAAAAAGATATCTTAATGCAGTTTATGGAGCAAATTTCCTTTTGTAGTTATGTACTTTTTTTTTGGTAGGGTAGTTTGCTTATAAATACAGGAATTATAAAATACACACTGACAGCTCAATTTATCAAGGTTTTAAGCACTATGGTATTGATTCTTTCAAAAAGGAATGGTATCAGAGACTTATTTTTAAGAGCAAGTAACATTCCAGTCCTGAGGATATTTAAAAACCTGAACATTTGGTTTGCTTATTGCCCTATCCTATTCGCTTTCTTTGACTGAATTAAGTTGGGGAAAGTAGGTTGCTACACTTAAAAAGAAGTCCATAATTTCACCAGCCACTTCAGGTTCTACAGTTGATGAAGGAGCTGACGTCTGACAACCTGGCAGAAGTGGGGCTAAAAATTAATCTGTTCCAGAGTGCAGGGCTTGACTGCAGAAAACTTCTTGTGATCTCAGGAAGCTGTTGTTACTAGAATTTTTGTACTGTTACAAGTTCTGTACTGATTCAAAGACTTTTGTAAAACTTAACAGATCTGGGGTTTTCTCTCTATCAACACTTTGTGTCAGCCACAGGTCTGTCAGTACCCCCAGACTTACCAGCCACTTCAGCTTCAAGGAGAACAACGTGCTAAAGAAAAACATGGTCCAAATAACTGGACAGATAATGAGACCAAGCCAAAAGATTCGAGCTTCAGCTTCAGTTGAGGCAGCTATTGAAGGCACCTAGAAGGAAAATTTTTGAAACCACTAGTCACAAAGACAAAAGCCACAATAAATAAAAAATCAGCAGAGGAGGAGAAACAGGTAAGATTACATCTTTACCTAAATTTCACTTATTACATGCATAGAAGAAAGACTGAATAAGCAGAGAAGTAGCTAGTGTCAGGTTTTCTGCCTGCTGCCCTACCATATGTTGACAGCTTTTTCTTTTCAAAATGTTCTGGTCTTTGTTCACATCTGAATGAGAGAATTATTCCTTTTGTCACTGACAGCTCCCACTAACACTGCAGATCAGTAGTATTTTAAGGTCAAAGCTCTGTTACCCTGACAATTCCTTTTTAAACTTCAAAAATACTAAGTTAACTGTGGCATTAGATTCAAACTTTACCAAGGCCTTAGAGAAGTGTGAAACAGAAGATAATGTTACAAGCAGAAGAACTTCAGTGCAAGTACTTCACTGTCTGTAGTGTAAATTCATGACAGGTGCCCTGTTCACAAATCAAAAGCATGAGGGTGAAGAGCAGAAAGTCTGCAAAAAAAAACTCAAAGCAGACTGTAAAAAGCCCTGGTTGCAGGTATCTTCAGGTCAACACAACTCCTATGTCTTTATATACACTGAAAGACTCACTGTTAACTTCTATTACCTAAAAGATACTAAAGAAATTGTACAGAAGGTTCTGAACTTTTCTAGGACACCAGAATTCAAAATTTCACTCCAAACCTCAGACCACTCAACCACCACTTGTGCCAGCTTCTGAAATACAAGCTTCACAATTGGATAAGAAAACCCTGGGGACTCTTCCACTCTGAAAACTAAAAAGCTTTTTAGTTCATTTTCAGTATCTTGAAAAAAATAAAACTCATCCATCCATCTTGAGGCAGACAGTGGCATCCAACTTGTAAATATGATTAAGTTACTCTATCTCACCTAAGAAAACCCTGAAAGACATAAAAATTACAAGGTGACTTTAATTTTCTCATGTACTCTCCCAACCAGTGATGTTGCAGAGGTCCAGAGAATAATGTTCTATGACTTCATAGTTGCAGAAGAAGACAGATGATCTGGATCAATAAAACAGTTTAATCACTTGTGTCCCAAACTACTGACAAATTACCCAACAGGACACTGCACTAGCACTGACTATTTAGAAGGAAAAAAGTCAGTACACCTGAGGACTCTGCACCTAAAAGACCTAATTAACTTGATTGAGCAAGATTACAAAAGGCTGCAATCATGCTAAAAGAAAGGAGAGAGGAACTGTGGTAGCTGGAATGTAAGTGTAAGAATTACTTTTCTAAATCCCAGCAGAAGGTAGGATTTCAAGGGTGAGCCCCTGTTGTACCAACATCACCCCAGGAATTAGCTACCTGTTGTTGCTAAGTGATTTTGAATATTTCCAAACAAATATACCTGGAAAGCAAGAGAACTTAAAGTTGCTAGAGGACTAGCAAAGAAGGTGGGTTATGCCTGACTCTGAAGATTAAGGGAATTGCACATAGTCTAGGACCTTGCCAAGACAATGTATTTCCTACCAATAAGCCATGACAAAAATACAATCCACTCTAATGATATGTCCCTTCTGGGTGCTGATTTTACATTAATCAAGCTACCATTTGCCAGAAGGCTTTAGCTCATATAGCTGAGTCAACTTTGTACTTCTAGGCTAGAACCAACAAACAGTAGGAGGTGAATTAGGCTGGCTCATCTCAGTAATTCTGAGGTCAGGAATTTTTATGGATGCTGTTGCTTTTAACTGCTAAGAAAGTTCTTGTCTTGACAGAACTAAGAAACTCTGAAGGTGCTCTACTTTCTATGCTTCCATGCAGGCCAGCCTATGTTTTGGGGTTTCAGTTGCAGTATGTTGGCATCTCCACACCCTCAAAGGTCTGCAGCCTAACTGTGAGTTGCAGTTTTGCTCAGCCAGAGGGCTACTAGAGGGCACTCCAGGCCTGCACACGGAGGGTACCTACTCCACACTGTGCTGCTACACAGGCTCTGTGTGCAGCTGGACTGGCTGCATAGAATTCTCCTAATGAGTAGCACCTGAAGTGGTGTTCTACCAGACTTGCCTGAATGGGGTTGTGGGGAGCAAGACAGCAAGTGAAAGCAAAAGCCTGCAGTCTTGATTGTGGCAGCGATGCCATGCCATTTCAGAGCATCTTTGCTCAGGGTGTTTGCAGGAGTACTGGCAGTATCAGTCCTCTGCAATCCAGGTTCTATTCCCCAGTATATTCCATGAGCATGAATAAAATACGAATTTTACCAACCTGGATACAAACTATTCAGCATTGCTTTCAACATAAATCTTTCCTAAAGAGGCTTCTGCATTGGGATTGACTATGGGAAGATATGTTTATTACAAGATATTCTCACTGAAAAACAGAACTACCAAAGCCATTTCATACCAGCAGTACCATGCTCTGAATATTTATTCTGCTGATGCAAATGGTGACAATGTTGTAAGTCTGGTTCCGTCCTAAATGTTTCCAGGATGTGACAATCCAGGGGCTTCCAACTGAATACTTACAGTATCTTCTATAGAGGCTGGATAAACATAACTATTACAAAGGTGCTCCTTGGTTACTTTATTTGACTTGGTATCAGCTTTACAAGCTTTCCTATGGATTCTCTTTGTCCTGTGCCTACTTTTGTTATCAGACTTACCCTTTTTGCTTCAAACACCCAGTGGCTTTTTCCATCTTCATCAATCTGGTTCCACCAGCGTAAACCAACCAAGAGTCTTCCTGTCACATTCTAGTGACAGAAACAATTATTTACATTAATCAGTAGCATAATTCACTTTTCAGACTAACAAAAAAGAAAGGCATGTCTGAAAATCATATTATTTTGGAGGTAATTTTAGTATTTTATAAAAGCTGTGTCAGCTTGAGCACAACAGTCAGTAAGGATGGATGAGTTCCCACAAATTTAGAGGCCTGTTCTTTTCTAACAAGATAATTAGTACAATAATACTGATTTAGGTAAGAAATTATACGGTGTATCTTTTCTAAGTCAGTTAGTTGGAGAAACCCCCAGTAAAAAAATTTCCTCAGTAGGAGAGAACTGCAAACAAAACCACAGTGGAAAAATAGATGATTAAGCTGTGAAGTATCAAGCAAACAAATTAAGAAAAATGTTTCTGCACCTGGTTGAATACTAGGTTTCAGTATACTGAATATACATCAATGCTTCAGTCCCATACAACTTGTTCACATGTGTCCCTCACGGATTGGTGTTGGGACCGGTCTTGTTCAACATCTTTGTTGCTGACATGGACAATGGGATTGAGTGTGCCCTCAGCAAGTTTGCCAATGACACCAAGCTGTGTGGTTTGGTTGACAGCTGGAGGGTAGGGATGGGATCCAGAGGGACCTTGACACGCTTGTGAGGTGGCCTATGCCAACCTCATGGAGTTCAACCAAGCTAAGTGCAAAGTTCTGCACCTGGGTCAGGGCAATCCCAGGCACAGCTACAGGTTGAGCAGAGAAGACTCAGAGCAGTCCTGCGGGGAAGGACTTAGGGGTGTTGATTGATGAGAAACTTAACATGAGTCAACTTCAGTGTGTGCTCACAGCCCAGAAAGCCAACCGTATCCTGGGCTGCATCAAAAGGAGCGTGGCCAGCAGGTCGAAGGAGGTGATCCTGCCCCTCTACTCTGCTCTCATGAGACCTTACTTGGAGTATTGTATACAGTTCTGGTGTACTTAACATAAGAAGGACATGGAACTGTTGGAGCAAGCCCAGAGGAAGCCACGAGGATGATCAGGGGGCTGGAGCATCTCCTGTATGAAGACAGGCTGAGGAAGTTGGAGCTGTTCAGCCTGGAGAAGAGAAGGCTGCATGGGAACATCAGAGCAGCCTTCCAGTATCTGAAGGGGGCCTACAAGGATGCTGGAGAGGGACTCTTCACTTGGGACTATAGTGATAGGACAAGGAGTAATGGGTTTAAATTTAAACAGGGGAAATTTAGATTCAATATAAGGAGCAAGTTCTTTACTGTGAGGGTAGTGAGACACTGGAACAGGCCCCCCAAAGAAGTGGTAAATTCTCTGTCCCTGTGAGTGTTCAAGGCCAGGTTGGACAGAGCCTTGGGTGGCATGATCTAGGGTAAGGCATCCCTGCCCATGGCAGGGAGGTTGGAACTGGATGATCTTAAGGTCTTTTCCAACCCAAACCATTCTATGATTCTATGTGGAGCCCCTGGGATTTTGGGCTGGCCTGAGCTACCTGCCTACATGTGCTTACGGCACTGATGCCATAGCTGGGCTCCCAGGATTCTTCTGCAGCTCCTGTATGCTGCATCTGGGCACAGTATTGTGGCTTTGGACGTTCTTTGGCATCCACTACTGAAAACCACTACTGCTTTATTTCTGTTTTTTTAGAGGGGAAAGCATACAAACAGGTCTACTGCAAGTAAGGTGATTTTCTCACCATATTAGTAGCTCCCATCCAGCATTGAGAACATGGTGATACATACTAGCCAAGATATGTAAATGCCTTAATGAAAATGGACTAGACATTTAATGAATTAGCAGATCACAATATCTTTGTCACTTCTGACAGTATACGCTTTTCCTTTTTTGCTTTATTTAATAGTACACAGAATCCTGCAAAGGTAGTTACTATTCAGGGACATCTTACCTTAACTGACCAAAAGTCAAAGGATAGAAGGAGGAGAATAGTGACAAAACAGGCAACGAAGCTGTTGCTGAACCAGTCACACAACAAGTAGGTGACAATGGCACTCACTCGGAAAAACAGGTGGAAAAAGGTAGCCAGTGGGTGCCTAGAAAAAAAACCCAAACACAGAGCACTTAGGAAGTTATGGGACAAGAAGGAATGTTACAGTATTTGCTAACAATGTAGTATAACACAACTATTTTTAGTTGTGGTTCTTTTTCTGTAGTAGTATTTTGGTGCATAGCTGGTATTACTTCATATGTTAATGTCTATCTTCATTATCAAAGCAATAGTATTTCCAATAGGCAGCCTTCAATCTAAAGCTAGAAGTTGGAATGTGTTGTTCAAGTCAAAATTTTCTCAAAGACAGAACAAAATAGTCTTTCACCAGTTTCTTTAGTAACGCATGAAGGAATTTAGTGATTGTGTTCAACACTGTACCCTAAAATCCTCACTGCTTCATTAAATAAATCAGAATTTCAAAGCACAGAAGAATTAAAATGTATCTTATGACTTTCAGAACTGTTTTGGAAACAAGAACAGGAACTCTGAAACAAAAAAAAATTTAAAAAATAGCTGCTGGTTGTAAGGCAAAATTAATCTTCATATGTAATGTCTGAAACCAAACACTTCCTTATGCAGAGGGAGTACAAGCTGAGAATCTAACAGTTCCTATTAATGAATGTTCATTAATTTCACTAGATATTTGTGCTTTGCTCATTAAACAATAATTTTGTGTGTAACAAAGGGGAATTTAAGTGGAAGCAGCAGCTATATAGCATGGAATATTGGCCTGTACAGTGAGACAGGGGGTTTGCAGAATGCTGTAATGAGCACAGGACAATTTTCAGGGTAAAACACAATTTGCCGTGTGCAAAAATTTAGCTTGTACATCTGAGTTTGTGTTAGTTTGAAGTGACTATTAGCTAGAGGCTGTTGCATTTAAGTAACTTCTTCCCTTGAAACTGGGTGACTAAAACTTGTCTTCTGGATAGGATTTATTTTTAAAGTCAGCAATTCTCTCATCTAGCTCCTCTACCTCTATAAACAATAACAGTAGTATGGCCTAGATCATAATTAACTATTCAACTATTAAGTTTGTTCTTCTATTATCGTGTATAATAAAGTGATACATATATATGTAATTATAATTACTTATTACAATATATTAGAATGAGAAATAAGTTATAATAGTTATATATTTATATCTAGGTTGTAATATTATTATTCTATAGCTGTTTAACTGTCCTAGTAATCATCTTTTCTATCATGGCAATACTGTGTTTGTAGTATTGCACATGCATCACTAGAGAAGCAAGCATGAGGCTCAGCTGTACTTTATATTTACTCTTGGTCATGTCCATGCTAACCTCAAACTTTCAAAAAAATTTTTTCTGACTTAAAACTAAACATGTGGAGTTTTAAGTAAAAGGAGCTTTTTCTGCCATAAGCTGGTAGGTGGGTGGGTGGAGCAGAGGGAATATTTTAACTGTCAAAAAAAGAGTGTCTTGCTACTTCAGGTCTTGATTTCAGCCAAGAAGATATGAGAGTTCACTGAGTCAGTGGTATCATGTGTCAGTACAAGCTATTCAGAGATCACAGCTCTAAAGCTTATCAGGGTGGACTGAGCTTGTATAACTATATCAGTGCTTCAGATGTGAAAATAATTTTATAGTGCTTCATTTTGAAAGCCAGATGATAAATGACTGAGTGGATGCTAAATCAATACCAATCCAATATCAAACTTAGAAGGGTGTTTACTAAAAATAAGCAGTACATGAGCAAAAGGCTCACATTTTTTACAGCACTAAATTCTTTATTGAGACTACAGAGTATCAGTCCCCTCAAAAGTATATGGCTAGCCAAGCCACAGACAGACTTGCAGGTTCTTGTCCTAGGGAAAGAATATGGAGGTATATTAAAACTTGCAGCTCATTCTTTGGACAACTCTCTTGATCTCAGAAAATGTCCACCTATTTACACTTAAAAAAAAATAAATCCTGAAAATAACAGAATCCAGTAAATAAACTGTTCACTTCCTCAGTTACTAGAACAAATGTTTTCTTAATTCACAGCCATCAGATGAAACTTATAGCTCCTATCACACATGAACAGAATTTTTGATAAGGAGATAATCCCAGACAGATAAAAAATTGCCTTTAAAACCTGAAGCTAAACCATCTGCATCCTTTTTGAAATAATAAGTTTTATAGCTTTTCTTATGCATTTATATAGAATTTAATTGTACTTTATAAAATCTTTAAAAGCTAATTTCCAGAAGTATGATGACATTAAGAAATCATTGTATAAACTAACATGAGTTCTTGTACTAATGGAAGTCAGTATAGGCTTTAAAACATGGTAACTTTGGTTTTTGCCTTCAAATCCAGTAATGAATAAAGGTAGCTAAAATTCTGCACTGACTCTGTTTGACATATTCACTCCTGGAAGAACAGAAACCCACTTGCTTGGACTTCTAGTAATCCTGCTGCATTTAAATCCATGTAGTGTAGACCTGGAGTCCTGAGGCTAAACAATTATCATTTATCTTGTTACAGTAAACTCCATTTAGTTGGCAAGCATGATGCCTATCAGGATAGGAGTAAGTTGTTATGAATTTAATTGCATCCTATATTAAGAAATCAAATCGGATTAACCCTAATGTATACCACTGAACTACAAGAGAATCATTCCCAGTACCTGCTCAGAAGTGCATAGGCAGCATTTATATGCTGCTTTTCATACCTCTGTCTGGTACTTGAGATATATCTAGTCAAATTTTGAACAAACAGGTTTTCTAGCTTGATCATGTTGTGTTATCTGAGTGATCTGAAAATGAAGCGATCATATGCTCCTAACTGTTCCAGATCAAATGTTGTGGTACTGAAATGAACTGCAAAGATGATGTAAGTTAGCTTTTTCCTGATCTTCTTATGAAAGTAGCCACTAACTAAAACACTAGCCACACATCTTTTGCTTTTGCTTTTTACTTGTATATGCCTTGGAGAATCACAAAAGCACAACTTGTCATGCAAATTCTATCAGAGTTCAAGACAGATAAAATTGGGATAAAGTTAAAGACAAACGATTGTAATATGTTGTTATGCCCTTTAATAAGACAATGAAATTCAACAGCATGTTGGGTGTGTTCCACACTTGTTAGCACAAGATTCTTCAGAAACATAAAAACAAACTTCTGTGTGAACAATGTAAGGAGTTTCATTTCTGTATTCTATAGCAGAAGCTTTTTCAGTATGAGAGTATCTTTTAGTATTGTCACAATGAGCGTAAGAAAGCAGAGCAGTCTCTAATAAGTGCCTACACAAAGTGGATCAATGAATACTGTGGTTTACTGATACTTTGTCTGTCTACATTATTGGGTAGAGTGAACCAGTAGGAATGGATTTCCAGAGTAAAGTAACTCATGCTGTAGAGCTCCTACAAACATTCTGGGGTGGTTTCACTTCATGCTAACTCCAGTCTGGTCGCAGACTATCTGTGGCTCACACACTCAAGATACTCCTAAACTGTATTTCCCAGTTTAGTCCAATCCTTCTGGCTGTCTTCTCCAAGACTGCACCAAAACATAATCCTTTGTTTAAAAACTGCTGCTGCTAAAGCACAGAAACAAAGCAATTCCAGGAATGATAATCTTGTGTTGTGGCTGACTCCTAATGTAGTTTCAAAGTCCAATGCACTGGAAGGGCAGAAATGCCTCACCAGGCTCTAGTAAAACAAAGTAACTGTATTGTAAACCTGTGTGACTGATTATTTGTGCATGTCAGATAACATTTATGCTAGGCTTAACATTTCTTATTTTTCCTTGTTTACACTGACAAGAAGTATTAACATTGTCACGGTCCAGAGTAAACTGGGGATGGTGGAAGGGCAGAAAGCAATGTAAGTCAAAGCTGATTATATATATTGACTAGTGCATGCATATGCATAATTTCTTTTGACACAAATCTTTCCCCTTTACAGTCTTTGACTGGAGGCTCTTCAAAAGCCAGTGATGGAGCAGCCGCTCTGTGGGACCTTGGTGTGCACAGAGCTGCAGAGTAACACTTCTGGTAACCTACGGGAAGACTGCTCTACCCTGACGGACCAAAGAGTTGGGTTTTCTCAGGTAGCAGCTGCAAGAGTAAATTACATTATAATCCACATAATACCACATCTCATGATAGGAGAACATGACAGTTTTATTTTGAACAACTTGATGTCTCCCTTCAGCTGTGTGTGCAATACAATGCCAGAGCACTCTGCTGCACAACTTGTTTTGCTGGGGATGAGCTCTCTCGAATTCTCTAGCTATAACAAAACACTGCTTGCTTGCTGGGGCTTTTTCCGTGATATGTCGGCCATGGGTGTGTGAAATCTCCGTTTCCAGTGGCAGGACGATGCCTGGCGTGCCGAGCAACTGGGCTCACTGCAGCAGCCTAGCATTGACCAGCCTCCCGGGCACACGCCCCAGCCTCCCCGGCCAGCCTGTTCCAGCGCTTGACCACCATCTCTGTGAGAAATTGCAATTCAATGTTTAAATGGCGTTTCTGTGTTTCAATGCGCCAGTCCAGCAGCAGCAGCAGAGGATGCCCAGGCCCAGTCACCTCAGACGGGCGCCGCGATGCTGAGGCCTCCGCGCCCGGCCCGCCCCGCTCCCTGCGCCGTTACCTGATCTTGTCTTTGCGCAGAGCCAGCTCCTCCTCGCTCCCGAAGTCGAGGGACACATCCTCGGTGTCGTCCACCAGCCCCTGCGGCGGGGAGCCCGTCAGCGGGGAGGGACCGGGGGAGCCGCGCCGCCGCCCCCCGCCCCACACCACCTGCCGGCGCCTCTACCTGCTTCATCCTTCGCCTTAGCCGCACCGGCCCCGCAGCCCCGTTGCACGGGCGCGGCGGTTGTCAGGGTCCGGGAGGTGTCTCAGGGAAAAGGGTCCGGGCTGCCGCCTACCCGGGGCGACCCGCTGCGGGGCCGGAGCTCTCCACCCGTGCCGCTCTCAGGGCTTGACTGCTTCTCGGAGCTGGGCTGCCACAGTGGAAGTGATGCCCGGCGGGCAGACCTGCCTCCTCTGTGTCCGTGCTGCTGAGGTGGCTCAAGGTGCCAGACTGCTTCCCATCGCGGTTAGGCTCTCGGCAGTTGCCTTGGTCGAGGCCAAGTGAGCTCTGTGGGCCCTGATGCGAACGTGAGGAGCCAGAGCCCGAGGGGTAGCCAAAGGCTTTGGTTCAGCGCTCCAAGATGTCTGCCCCTCTGATGAAGGCTTTGTGCTCCCCAGGAGCACCAGCCTGGATACGGCTTGTGCTGAAGGTACTCCCCAAAAGAACAAAGCAGAGAGAAAGGTGAATGCACAGATACACATATGATACATGCCTTGTTTGAGGACTTTCGTCCATTGTTCTGTCAGTGGAGGGCCAGACTGTATGTGCTGTCCCTTGCCTCACAGTGTGCCCTGTGCCCGTGTTGAGCTTTTGAGGGATAGTCCAGTCTGGGCATAATACTGGGGATGTACTTACTACTAGTGTAACTTAGTAACTGGGCTGTTTAAAGATTTCTCCTGCATTTATTTAAATAGCAGACAGGTTATGCAACAGAGTTAAGGAAGCAGGAAAGTGAAATGAGGCAACTGCACTAGACAGTTAGATCAGGTTGCCCAGAACCACGTCCAGCCTTAATTTGAATGTCTCCAGGGATGGTGTATCCACTGTCTCTCTGGGCAACCTGTGCCAGTGTTCTGCCACTCTCATTGTAAAGAATTTTTTCCTCATGTTCAGCCTGTAAATTCCCCCCCCCCCCCTTTTTAGTTTAAAACCATCATCCCTTATCCTATTGCCCTGCTAAAATGTATCTCCCCATCTTTCTTATAGGCCCCTTTTAAGAGCTGAAAGGCTGCAAAAAGGTCTCCCTGGAGTCTTCTCCAGACCAAACAACCCCCAGCTCTCCCAGCTGTTCTGGACCCTCTCCAATAGCTTAATGTCTTTCCTGTACTGAGGACTCCAGAGCTGAATACAGTGCTCCAGGTTGGTCTCACCAGAGCAGAGGGGCAGAGGGGCAGAATTACCTCCCTTGACCTTCTGGCCACACTCCTTTGTATGTATCTGGAGATACAGTTGGCCTTTTGGGTCTGCAAGCACACACTAGTGGGTCATCTGCAATCTTTCATCCACTAGTAGCCCAAGTCTTTCTCTGGGGTACTCTCAGTCCCTTCATCCCCTAGCCTATAATAACTCCCTTGTCTTTTCTGAAACCTCTAACTAATCCAGAATGTATCTGCTGAGTATGTACAGAAGTTACTAAGGTAAAATGGGAAAGCAGCTTTGTGCAAGACTTGTTACTAGAGTAAGACAATAGCTAATGCATCAGAAAAACTGGTAGAGCTGTTCTTAGTAGGATCTGTAACTGTAGGGAAGGAAAGGTGCTTTTTATGACTAATAATGTTAATATTGTGCTAGTCATATTTTGGCCATGGTAGTGTTGAAACAGTACCTCATAGTGTATCAGTAAGTGCAGCAGATTTGCACTACAAAACTGAATAGGCAATTCGATGGAATGGCCCACAGTAGCGTAGAACATTAAAATATTTAAGGAGGCTTTCACTCACATAAAGGACATAACCTCTATGAGTTATCATGAGATACAATTAGTAAATAGTTATGTGCATGCCTGAAGCTGATCTCTACTCCATTTACTGTATCAACATGCAGTTCTGCTTATGAGCAGCATATTTACAGTAACTCAAATAGAACTGGCTTTCTGACTCAGAAGCAGTTCCTGGAACTGCACCGACAAAAGCATTAAGCTGTGGAGGGAGGTCTTGAATTTTCTTCACTGCCAGATTATCATCTCAGCTGTGGCATCAGCTCTCCATTCATCTCTCAGCACCGTTCTGCCAGCAAGTCTGATGGTTTGAATTTAATAATGTTGCTGTATTGTCTGAACTGTTGTATTTTTATTCTAAGGCACCAGAAAATAACTGTGTGCTATGTTCCTTTTTAGATAAAACATACTTGCTTCTGCAGGAGAGGAGGCAATTAGCCTGCTACAGAGTTAGATATCTGAGTACTTACTCTGGTGCTGCTAGCTGATTTCATTAGAGGTGGAATGCTATAAATAAAAAGAGAAGCAGAACCTGTGTTTTGGTTTTTAATTTATTTTTTTTTAATTTTAAAATAGATAAATGTTTCTTTAATTTTCCCTTCTTCCAGTGTTTGTCACCACTGTTTCACTATAGGGATTATATGTTTTCCTAAAAAACTCTTTTGGATAATCCCACAGAAGACTATCACTATACCATGCAGATGGTTTTAGTTAACATTCTCTAAAAAGCAATGTCAAATTCTTGTGTGATTATTCAAGATATTGTATGGATTATCATTTTCTTTGAGCAAATTAAGAGGGAGAAAGAATGCTTGTTTGCTGGAGAAATTGTTGGCCAAACCAAGAATTTCTTCATTTTGGGATTATTGGAAAAGCATTTTTCCTTGTTCTAAAATAAATGCATCCGAGCATAACCTCATTGGAAGTTCCCAGTGTTTTCTAGGATTTTGCAGAACAAATTATCCTATTTTCAACAGTTTTTCAGTATTTTGATTTGACTACAAATTATTTGAAGACTGTAAAGATTAGGAACACACTAAAGGTGATGCAAGTCCTCAATACCACTTCAACACATAAAATATGGATAGTTACACTGAATTTGTGAATTGTGGTTTGATTTTAAGGTTTGTACACAGGAAAACCTTGACCTTTAGGAAATACATTAAGATTTTATGTAATTGCTGACTGAAACGTAGAGCATAAATTAGTTCAAAACTGATTCACTTGCTGCAGTGTGCTTATTACTTTACAGGCAGTCCTCTGCCCTGAATAAATAATGGCCTTTCTATCAAGGACTAATATCAATGCCAAAGGCTTGATATGAATAATGAGCAGTGGCTCACGCTCAGTTTCAACAATAAGCAGAACCTCCTCCAAGTCGAATATGGTGTTTCATCCATGTGGTTAACATGAAGTCAGCTGATTTCTCTTTTTCTTTGGAGCGTTGCCCAGAATTGCACCCTCGGGCAGTATCAAGCCCTGTAAGCTGCACAAGGACATTCTGAGTAGCTTGACAGTTCTTCCTCTGGGAAAGCAACTCAGTGTTTACAGTTTTCTGTTTTTCTGAATACTGGAAAAATACTGTTAACCCACGAATAACTGTTACTGTGCATTAGATACATTTACATGATTTGTTGGAGGTTCAGTAAAATGTTTACATTCTGAGGAGATAGGCCAAATTAGAGAAGGTATTAAACAGACAACTTCCTTATAGTGTTGCTCTCTAATTAATTTGTAAAAGATTATTTTCTGCTTTGGTCCAGAGCTAATTTCTATGGAATTTTTTGTCAGTACATACCTTAGTTGTTGGAATTGTCAGCTCTGTATTATCAGGAGAGAAGCTGCAGCATTTACTTGACAGATCAGGATAACATCTTTCAGTTGGATGATATGTAGCAATACATTCTCAGTAGAGATCTAGCTCAAGAGGTTTGGGCTCTAAACATGAATGGAGATCTTTTATTAAAAAAAAAAAAGCTGTATTGCGCCTCTGTTCAATTATGTTTAAAGAGATTAAAAATATTTTTTCATATCTCGAGAGGAGTATAAATACCCATTATTGCACAGTAACTGGTTTTGATTCTAAAAAGTACAGTAGTACCTGTATTCCTTTCAGACAGGAAAAAAAGAAAACAAGAAAAGGTTACATGTTTTTATTAAATGGAATCCTCTGTATTCACTGTTTGTGTTTAGGCCTTATTTAACTGGTGCTGTAGAATTTCTAGTGTGGTTACCTGGAAGACAAAATGCTTTGCAATTATGACTGAGTTTACTTCAGTATCTTTTTCTGTTGAGGCTGTACAGTGGTCACTTAGAAACAGCCAAAACAAAGGCAGACCAAAGCAAAGTTATCAGCTCTCTTCCAACTTTGGGTACATTGCTTCCCAACCTTTGGATATGGACTTCTTGATGTGTTTAGCTCTCTGTATATATCTTGATATGTTCAAAGCTTCAGCCCTTCTCAGCTGAAGTTCTTGTTACTTGTTAGTTCTGCACATCATCTCTTATTTCTCCGTTTGGGAACTCCAGAAATAAGGAATTTGGATGCTGCTTGGACACCTGTCAAAAGTCTGGTTTAAGTGGCTCTGTAGATCCACTGCAGTAAGTGATCTAAGTAAGGAGAGGACCACTTTCCTAGACTGGCACCAGAGTCCACTCTAGAGTCTTCACCAGAAGAGGTGCTTGGGGTCCCTTCTTTCCTTTGCTGGATGAATTTAAAAGGCCTGTACATCCTCACACAAGTATCCAGTACCTTTCCTGACATAAACTGGTCTTCTATAGGCTTGCTGAGGGAAAAAAAACCCAACAAAATAGAAGTAATAAACCTATTAAATAGAAGACCCTAAGGGTTAACAAGCAATTGAGAAACTTAGTACAACAGGAGGTTAATATGAAAAATTGAATACTGTTGCTTCTACTGTTTTCTCTGGAAAAACAAAAGTTGAGGTGGCTTCTAAAAGCTGTAAGCTGCTTACTTACTAGCCCCCAACCCCTTGCTACTAGTAATATAATCATAGTCATGTTCAGATCCCTGAGGTGCCTGCTGGGCAGTTTGTCAGCTGTTGGTTTCATTGGCAATGTCTACTTCATCTTTTGTTGTGGAGGCTGTGGAGGTTAAGCATCTATAGCTGTTTGCATGTATTCTTAATGTATTCTAAAGTGGTATCACTGGGGTGGTAAAGGCAATAACCTGTACCTACAGTTCTCCATTCTTATGACCCACAGATTTTTGTGAAGCATATTGTGGTCCCTAATTCTACAGCATTATTGTTTAATAGTATCTTTCCTTAATTTGTTACTACATTTTTTTTCTAGTTCACTGAATAGTTCCAGCTCCATAAAATTCTTTGTAGTCAGTCACACAGAACTTGATGGGTTGTCTGAGGAATTAAAATTCACAAAATCCATACTATTTCTATAGACCTGAATCTTACAAAGTGGTAGAGGTGCTCAGGACTGGTCTTTAGGTTGCTGCGTCCCCCTTATAAGCCATGGGAACATTAAGTGCCTTGGGACGAAGTCTGGCGTGACTGTATGTTCTTTACAATGTATATCAGGTGCTACTGGAGATAACTTTTGGTATATGCAGTTCGCAGCCCTGAACCTCTCCTGTAGGTCAACACCCAACCTCTTTTGGCAAAATTGAAAGCATGGTTCCTGTCTGTGGCCTATGAGCTCTTTTTACAATGGAGCCTGTGTTCAGGAAGAGACCATTAATTCCCTCTGCTGTCAGAAAGGTGACAAGCCTCAACCTCACAGCTCAGATGAGGAGAAAGTTCTGGGCTGTATTGGAGGCCTCCAGATATCTTCCTGTGGAAGCTGTTCTGCTTGACTCTGCAGTTGGAGGGTGAAGCATTTGTTTCTCCTGGAATAGGCCCAAAATCATAATCTACACATCTTCAAAATCTATATAATAATCAGCAATTAAAAATACTGAAATAAACCTTGGGAAAAGGGAAAGGACCCACCCAAGCCTGTTTGTTTCTCAAACCTGTTTGAGAATATACCAACTGTCTGCCTTCCATTCCTTCATGCAGGTCAGAGCAGCTTTAGCAGAAGGGTTTGGGAGTTCCCCATCCCTGTGGCAGAGCACCCCAGAAAGCACACTGCAGGAGTGCAGAAACATGGACCTGAAGCTCCTGAAAAAGAAGGCAATGTGACTGTGCCTGATGTATCATCACTGTATGCAGTTACAAGAGTAACAGCACAGCTACTGGAATAAAAGTAATGATAAATGATGGTTTATTCAAGTGACTAAAGGTAGAGCTACCATGTGAAGTAGATTTTAGTATCTTTTCTATTTGGTGTGTGTTTTAGTTGACAAAATCAGAAGTGTTCTAGGGAAGCCCCTAAAAATTGTGGCTTCAAATGTCAGTTTAGTATTTTTGCCCAGCCTTCTTGCTTCTATCATTCTGAAACTTGACATAGTCTATGGTTTTGCACATATCCTTTTCCTTGTTGGTTTGGTTTTGTATTTGTATTCTGTTTCCCATTCTTGCTGTATTCTATTTTGATGTAAGGGGAATTAGTATTTTTTATCACATGCTCCAATGCACCAGTGTGCTGGACTAGTTATATGAAGAACAGTGGTGGTGACAGAAAGGATATGAACTTTTTTTCTTTCTCTAATTGCTCTCAGCTATAGATAGATGACAAATCCTTGTGTTAAGAAGACGAATACTGTTATGTGTTGTCTCGGAACTACTGCTAAAAGATCTCAAAGGCAAGGAGTAAGAGCTTTTCTCAGTTGTCTTTTCCTCTGTCTGTAGGCCAGGCAGCAGCTGGATGTTGCTGCAGGTCCTGGTGCTCACGATGTGAACGCAAAGCATGCAGCTACATCCAACTTCTAGTGAAACACTTCACACTGCATCCTTGGCTTCCTGATGAAATACCTTACTCTTGTAAAACTAGTGTCATAAGAAGAGCATGACTAGGAATCAGGTGCTTTAGCAAAATGTTGTCAACCCAGCAATATTTTGTTAATTTTCAGTTGTTTCAGGTTTTCTTGTAATTTTTTTCTTTTTTTCCCACTGGGAAGTTCCAGCATGTACCATAGCACACTCATTCTAGTGCCAGTGAATGCAATGAATCACTGGTGTTCAGGTGAGGCAGAAAGTGGTGGAATTCATAGTTTAAATGTGGGCCTATCAACACAAAGATAGTTTAGAAAAATATTTGACACCTTGCTGCTGGAAACAGCTTCATTATTTGTCTTAATATATTTGCCCAACTCTGCAGGGAGCTTTGCAGTAGCTATGTCTTCTTGTCACAACAATCTGGACTGCACAAGCCAGTCTGGCAAAGTAATGTTATGTTATTACTATTTATGTTACTAAGCTAAAAATGTGAGGGCTATGAGTTTTTAAACACTAATATTTCAGAGAAACAGAATTCCGTCAAATGTTTATAGCAGACTGGCAGCAAATTTGTATATGCCAGCCTAATAAAGGGAGAAACTAAAGCAACTTCTGCAGGAATGCCTTTTGGAGTTAGTCTATCAGGATTTTGCAAAGCAGTCATCTAAACAGGTCTTCTGTTCAGTCTACCTTGCTCTCTCAGCCTTCTGAGAATGCTTGTCCAAAGTTCTGTGAGGTTCTGAATGGCCACAGATATTTGAGGTTCTAGTCTTTCTTTGCACCTACTAGATTGGAAGTTCCTTTTGAGTTCCTAACCTCACCTGAGAAAATAACGTTCTGAGGAAGCTGCCAGTATGATCAGCAGCATTGCAGTGCATTACCTTGAGCTCTATGCGCTGCCTCACATACAGAGTCCATGCTATACCACTGAGGCTCATCATAGTGTTTGGAAAGCAATATGGTTGGTAATACCAGAAGTGCAGGCATGGAAGGATGCTGAAGGACTTTTAAGCATCTCTAAGCTTATGGACATTGCTGCAAAGTCCCTGTTGATTTCTGTAGATAGTTTATTATGAATGAACTGCACTTCCTTGAAAATTACTTTCATGTTGTCTGAGTTGTTGACTCTATCCTTGAGCTCTGATTTTCCTGTCAGCTAGTATTTTTGGCACCTCTGGCCATAAACTGGATTCAACACCAGAATTTCTGTGATTCCTTCTGTGCAGGCTGAATAGGTTTGACATACTGCTGGGTGAACTTTTTTTTTTAGACTGGAAAGTCTGTTTAACAAATTCTCCTACTTTCTGATAGTAATGACTCAAGCCTGTGTAATACAGGCATCGGCATTTCACTACTTTGCTTCACAGATTAATGTATGTATTCAACTACACAACTTTCCTTCCTGTTCTAAGGATTCTCTTTAACTGACACACAGCAGCTGTATCTCTTTTTAAGGGTCAATATGGTGGTCTTTCTTTCAGAGTCCAAAGGAGAAGACATGATTTAGCTATATAAAGTGCTAAATGATAGCAACATAAACAGCAACAAATAGTAAAAATGTGCAGCCTGACTTAGTTCTCTTTTTCACACACAGTTTGTGCTGTGATACATTTTTAAAGAGGAAAATGATACAAAAAGGAGAACTCATGCTTTTGATTTCTTTGCATTGAAGGGAAGTGTCAATTCTAAGTAAATATGATGCTGTCCAAAGTCTACATCTAATTTTGAAATCCAAATATTCTCAGTAAAATAATTTCACTGTTTTTCCTAGAGTCAGTAAAGCAGCTGAAAGTGTACCAGTGTAGACCAGGTTATGTCCTTCAGTACTTGACATCTGGATATATCATGAGTCTTAGCAGATTTTATCTAGTGTCAAGGTAGTAAGGTTTTTTTATTTATTTATACAAATGCAAAAACAAAAGCAGAAATAGGAATAACATTTAGTTATTTTCCAAAAAATTGCAAATTAGGACTGTAGAGCAGTAGAACTTACTTGAATCAAGTTTTCAAAGCTTAAGACACCTGTAGTCCCTTTTCCTGTGCTTTGGCCTCAGCTACAAGATCAGTTTTGAGGTCAAAGGCAGAGAACTTCTAGAATATTATTGCTTGGTATTTTTGCCAACAAAATAAACTTGAAATCTTCTTATCTTAACCCATATGCAAAGACAAGCCCACTTTTGATCTGTCTCAAATTTAGACATGACAGAATAAACAATGTTGTATTTGGGAAAAACAGTCTTCTGGAGAAATTGCCTCTGGAGGGAACTATTGTATGGAGGAGAGTTCTTTCCCCACAAAAAGAAATTCTACCATTCCCATTATTAATTATATGCCCTCAGTCAAACACACTTATACCCTGGAGCAAGAGTAAGACTTTCTGTATCTGGCTTTTGCAAAGCTAAGGTGCAGCAGGTCAATGAGTTGCAGAGACTGGCTGAGGATTACAGTTTAAATTGAGTTTCTTCTAATATACAGCTTACCGTGTGGCTTGAATTGTCCACCTCCTGTTCGAAAAGGAGACGTCCTAGTCAGGATCACAGCTACCTAGAGGGGCCTTTAATGTGACTGATGATGCTCCCCAGCCAAATAATGGAGACAATACTTTTTTTTAATATGTTCAACCCATTCAAGAGCACACTCCTTGCAGGAAAAGCTGAGATTGAGACTTTCTTCTCCAAGCTATAGTAAATCACTCAGATTTGCCACAATAGCAATCAGTTCCCAAACTTCTGCAAGGCAAACAGCTAGCTGCCTTCAGCATGTGTTCTGCTTCACGAGATGATAAAGTCCAAGTGAAGACATCTTATACGGTGCGCTTTCATGTTGACAATACTAAGTGAAGCAGTCCTTTTCATATACTCTTTGAGGGGCAATGCTATTCCAAGTGAGTTGGAGCTCATTCCTACTCATAATTCAATAAAACTAATGTTACTTCTATTTTGAATCAATGTAGGAAACAACTTTAAAGGAAAATACATTTAAAAACATTCTAAGTGAAATAAGAACATGCCAGAAAGATCCAAGGAATTTATTTTTTCATAAAGAAAATGGATGTGCTTTTCTTAGTTGCCATTTATATAGTTGCAGTAAGGCTTGTTGCCGACAAGTTGTTATGGTGGTATGGAAGATTTGCTACTTATTTATACCAGGAACTTGAAAACTCTTCTGTTCAAAAAATTTAACATAGTGTCTGTCCCTTGGAATATAAGTATGTTAACCTTTACTAAGAATATATGGAAGTCAAAAGCAACTTGTTTCCTAGTTATTTTTTCATCCTAATAACTTCAGATATGGCAGAAATCAGAGTCAGATCTGGAATAACTTTTTACCTCAGAGTTTCTCACCTGGTTCTAACTGCTTTGACTTTCATGAAATCAGAATCAGAATTAATCTCACATTGGAGTCTCTATGATTTAAACCCATTTCTGTTGTAGAGGATGCATTTTGTGCTGAAGCTTTTGGTACTGTTCAGGTTAGACAATGACATTGCTGGGCCCACTAATGGGTCCACACTTCAGCTTGGCCAGGAGACAAAGTTCCACCTATGGCAGTCCTTCCTTAGTGCGATAAATATTTTTGTTTATTGTTCTTTCTAGTGACCATGTTGCTGGTTGGAGAGCCATGTTTTATGAATGCTTGGAAGGATTGCAGTGTTCTATCATTTCATCAAGAAGTTACTTGGTTTTGGAAATGTTATTTAAAGGCATAATCAAGTGAGAAAATACCTCTGCTGTTGCAGGCCAAAGTCTCAACTTCTTTTTTTCACTTCATCTTTTTGATGCTGAGTGGATCTTTTTATTTTACTGAAACAGTTCAGATTTTGCTTAGACCTCCTTCAATTGTCTTCAGATGCAGGTATGAATCTCTTTAAGGAGATCCTACCTAGAGGAAGGAAGATTCTTTCAACTGATACATCTGATTAACCTCATGCTGAAAGAAGATGTGATAACCAAGGAATACAATCAAGCCTTGCTCCATGAAAAAGACAGAAGGGACCTTGCAAGGAAGATACCTCTGACATTTGTGGAAAAAAGGGACCTGTACTTGGAATGCTTTGGTTCCCCTCTGTTGTTTAAATTTCCATATCAGTAAGCCTCAAAACATGACAGATAATGAGCCAACAGGAAGAAATTACATTTCTGGTAAATCATTTGATTTTTTTTTATTCCTTTTTTTGCTTTGTTAAAGATTTACTTTTATTGCATACTGAGATGGCATAGTGCAAAGTACAGCAGTGGAGAGCACTTTGAGAAGAGCCAAATGTTAATGCAAGAGCAGCTAAAGAGAGATACATCCCTTTAAGTTATTAGATATTTGTTTTCATAGCCAGGCCATAATAAAACTTGGTTTTTGCCACCCTTTACAGAACCAGAAATGCAAAGTAGATTAAAGAGACCAGGATAAGGTCAGATTTTTCTCAAATGGCCTATTAGTCACTGATAGTCTGAGCAGCATGTATTGATGGCACATGCTGGCAGTTCATGTTGGCAAATCTCTTACCTTTCTCAATCATATATGGAAGGAATGTTCTCCCCTTTTGTTGCTTTTGTCTATAAGCAACAAAACTCCACTGTCTACAGGAGACTGCTGCAGATTTAGAAGGGGGGTGTGGGGGGGTGTGTGGAAGGAAGGAGGGAGAGGCAATACTTCATGGTTTATGACGCTGTATTCAAGAGGTCTGAGGGTTTTAGTGACAGCAAGAGAGAGAAAAATCTTATAACTCTGAGGCACTTCTTAGTCTGATGCACCAGAGGATTAATGCATATGTTAGGGAGCAGGGATAGCTCTGGACAATCCAAACATTGTCCATCGTATGTAAAATGACATAATCCTATCTTAAATTATTGCTTTCAGGATTAGTTTAACAAAACCAAGCAACTGTAAATGAGCATAAAAGAATACCTAGATGAACATTGGGGTAGTCCTGTAAAACAAATAGCAGGACCTTGAGCTGCAACATAGTGAGGAGTGTAAATTGTTTTCTCTTTTGAAATACAGTATTGGAAATCACTTCTCAAGGCATGGATGAAAGTATAAGAGAAAAGAAGTTAAGACAGTTCATGACAGGATAAAATACTGACGTGGACAATTTTAGCTCTATTATTGCATACATTAAAGTTAATGCCAAAATTTCATATTTTAAATGTAGAATATCATAGTAAGAGGCCTGGTGTCACTTATGCTGAGAGTATATATAGTCAGGTTTCTACTTTCAAGTAAATCTATTAAATGCTTGACAAAGTATCTACTCCTTCTCATTTCTGTAATGGTAGCACCTAAAATCTCTATTCAAAGACCTTGGTCCTGTCATGGCTGGCTCTGTCTGCACTTATTTGAGACATGACAGAGCTCATCAGAAGAAGCAATAGTCTTAATCCATCACATGTTCAACCTTTGTCACTGTGCTTTATATTTTTGTAGTAGAGACGGGCTTAAAAAAGGTGGAACATTAATTCACCAAGAAGAGATTCAATTGTATTAAAGACTTCAGCTTCCTCTGAAGAAAATTGGTTTCTGACTTTATTTTTTAAATTTGTTAATTTTTCAGCCTTCTGTTCAGTCATTGTTTCACTCTGACAAAGCCTTGCAAAGAAAACTCCTGTCAGGAACAGATCTATATCAGCAGGTTTCTCTAACTACTTAAAAACAGTCCTGCAACTGTTTTTTCTACCACAAAACAGATCTTTACAGTTTCTAGACAAAATACCCCAGCTTCCCCTCTCCTACAAAGTACACCATTGACATCTGTTTTGCAGTGCTTCCAATACTCATCAACACATTCTCTTCCCTCCTTTTGCAGTAGGGCAGCATATCAGCAAGCATTGAAGCAAAGAAGCTGGTGGTCACCTGAGAAGCTAAAGCAGTTCTCAGCTGCTTCAACCTGATGTTTTTGTAGACTGTTTTTCCTTTTGTCTATAAGACCATCTTTATAGACTAGTCCACTAGATGACAGAATCATAGGTGAACCAATACTCTGGTTTGCTCCAGCAATTCCTTTCTTCAGTTTCTAAGCAGCTATGGGTGTTGCACAAAAAGTGGACAAGCAGTCTTTGCTACTGTTACAGATTAGAATCACAGTAAACAGCTGAGCTATTTTGTTCTCCAAACATTCATCCTTGCAGTGTATAGATCACCTCATGAGGATTAGAGCCTCAAAAGGTGGTAAAGAAGTCTGCCTGCAGGGCAGATAAAGGAGCTTATAATTTGTGGGGTTGTGATGCACATTACACTAGGGCTAAGAAATAACCTTCTTAAATTTTGTAGGGTTCTCTCATACAGTGATTGTATTATTGTCTTCCATCAAAACAGAGCACTAAAATACAGAAATCTGTATTTGTGCAGCATTTCATTATTTTCTGCTCTGAATGCTGTTATACTGAGATGTTGCTTTTCTTCTAATGTGCATAGAGGAATTCCAAGAACACAGCTGCCTGGCAGGTTAGCCCAAAGAGGCTAGTGCTCTGCATTGCAGGCTGGGATCCATATCTCTTTAAATACTGAGAAAAGACCAGCCACTCCTGGTGTGAGAAAAGCTTTTTCTCTTCCTGGGGAGCCATAAAACACAGTGGAAGCAGATCATCTCTGCAAAGGGAAAAGGCTTGCACAGGTCAGCAGCTGCTTTGCTTATAGGACCTGCTGCCTTGTGCAGAAGCCATTTGCTATGAAGTATCTGATTAAAAACTTACCTTACTGAAGCAGCAAGTCCTGCATGTCTTTGACTTTGCCAAATCCCACTTCCTTTCCACTTCAGACTCCGGTGGAACTTTTGCTGTAAATTAGAGCCAATGGAATAATACTACAGAAAGTATTTTCTTGCTTGAGAATAGATTATCTTTCACAGTTAATTTCTAATTTGTGTAGGTCTGTGCGTGATTTAGGAAAAAAAAAAACAAACAAAACAAAACAAAAACAAACAAGCAACAACAACAACAAAACAGAAAAAAAGCCCACCAGAAAAACAGTCAAATAAGCTTGCTGAGCCACACAGAAAGAGCTATGGGCATTGTGGCAGGAATGCTTGTGAATGAACTTGATTTTCAGAAGGTTGTTTGTCATACACTGCCAGGGTAAGTGATGATTGGATGAATGAATACTGTCAGATGCTGCTACAAGCAAGCCTGAACACCATGTGTAAGCCAGGCAAGATTTATGAGCTTCTGTTTCATAGAACATCCTACTTGTCATTTGGACCAATGGCAAGAAACACTTGCTCAAGACCCCAAACCAATTTTGGATTAGTAGGCTGTGAACTTGTGAAAGAAATACTTTCACTTCTGTTTCAACACATGGAGCTGCAAGGTAACAGTGTCTGCATGCTGCTTGCTTTATTCTTACTGCGCTGCTTGCTTTATTCTCACTGATAGACTGTTTAACAGCATGATTTAGGACAGCTTTGAACTGGAATAAAAAAGGAGAGGAAGAATTCTATGGACCACCAGCTCTTGTCCAGTTTTAATTTCCAATCAAATAAATCAATCTGTTCCTAACTAGTGACAAGTGCAAGCTCTTCTTAGCAGTAACAAGTGACGGGTAAAGGTAAGAGTGCTTATTATACAAAGGTTGCTAGAAAGGAGGTTCCTCTTAATGTTGCTGTTTGGAATTCCCCCTGTGTATTTCATTTTTCTGCAGTGACTGGTCTGGCTCATTTCCTCCTTTCTGGTGTCACTTTCTATAAGCCTGGGCAGTGATAGCAGCTCTCCTTGTATTTTGGTAGTGAATCCAGAGTAAAAGAAGAGGAACTATCCTGTTTTCTGAGGTCAGTTTTTCCTCAACTCTTGAATGGGGTAAATTCTTCTATCTTACCTTCTGTAGATATTGCTAGCTACAGTGTGTCAGTATCTGGCATCGTGTTGCTTGAAATATTAGTAAGATGAAGTCTGAATGCAGATGAAATTTTGGAGAATCTTGAATTATTCTCTTTGTGGCTAGCCCTGCTACTTGCTCAAAAGGCTGCTGTAGTTTCAGTCTTTTTTTAAAGAATGTACTTGGATTTTTTTAATACAAGTTGCTCCTATAGAAAGTGAAACTAAAAGTCTTAGAAAGAATCTCATTTATTTCCATTCTTTTCCCACAGAGTTTTACTTTCCCATTTAGGAGGGCTGAGATTCTATCATGAAAAAAGTCTTGAGTACAAATGTAGGCAAGTTGTCTGCTGTGCTGTTGTATTTCATCTTAGTGTTGGGATGGGAGAGCTGGGCATAGCTGTAACCCATGAGGTGATACTGGATATGAAAAGGCAAATTCTGCTCTCAAATCACAACTCTGGACACCTGCAGGACAGTACGTTATTAGTCTGCCTGAACTCAGCTGCCTCCAGTGGAAGACTAATAACTTTTATCTATTGTGTTGGTCTCTATACAGCTAAGTCCATTGAAAGGCAGAAGTTCCTTTTACCTAATATTTATACTTCTTCTAACTTCTTTAAACTCCTCTCTAAGGGAGACAAAGGAGAATGTGACAGGATATAGGGCAGCTTTGTTTTCAGCGTCATCTCTGTTCTTTCTTTTTAGACTATAAAGCCCATGGAATGTAACACTACATTGGCACAGTAAAGACTGTTGGTAAAAGTAGTATCTTTTGTTGAATCAGGTAATACAACAGGAAAAGTTAAACGTTCTTCAGATGTATAAGCTTTTCAAAGATCTGAAATAGAAACTAAAACCTAAGTTCATTATAACTAAGTGCTTCGTAACCTCAGCACCACTAATTGCAGTTTATGAACAATGAGGCTGTCTGACAGCAAAACCTGTTTGATATCTGTGGAGCAAAGGAATTGTTAGTGGTGGATTTGGGGAGAGGAAAGGGAAACGGGTGACTGTAGCGTGGAGGGCACTTCATCCCTCCTCAGTGCTGGCTTGCCCACCTCCCAGAGATCATTGCCCTAAAACACTGCCTGCAGCAAAAACCAGAAAGCGCATCCCTGCCTTCTGGCATGTGTGCTGTGCACAATGACATAACCCTTGGGTGGCACAAAAGAAGAGAGAAGACTTTCTAAAGTTGTTAACAAAATTTTAGAAAGGCTTTAAAGCTGTAGCTGGTAGCTAATGTCATAGAACTTTTCAGTTCAAGTGCCAGTGTTTCACTGGACTCCTTATTTAGAGTGGTAACACCCACTTCTTGTCAGCTTGGTTCATGTGTAGCACTTAGTCTGGAGTGCTGCAAGAAAGTAACATTTCTTCAGCAATCTTTGTGTTTAAGTTTTTGACCTCTTTGTCTTCACTGCAGTCCCACTCATTTTTCTTTAAGTAAGACTTGGAGCTGTAACATTATGTCATCCTCTGCTTGAAAAACATGTGATTTGTGTGGCAGTACTACTCTTTTCTATGAATTATCCTCAGCTTCCTAAACTGATAAAAAAATTCTATGGAGGAGGGGGAGATTTCCTCTGTTCCTGAACTAGCTTCAGATATTTTCATTTTCTTAACCTCTATACACATATGAGAGACTATTTCATTATCTGTCAGTTCAGATGTCAACAAAGCTTTGGGAAGGAAACCCTCTAACAAATCTCAGAAGCATCCACCTCATTTTTGGAGTAAATGTTATGTTATTGTCTATATAAACCTTCTTCTTTCTCTTAGAGAACAGTTAGTAAGTAGCAGACCCCATTGCCAGGAATCTTTAACATATTGATCCTTTAAAATATAACACATGTTTAAATCAAATTATTGGGGCAAAATGAGAATTTGCAACTACATTCCTTATCTTTAAAAATCTAAACTGCCCTATCTAACTCTTAAGACTTGTATATGGTTTAAGTGAATACCTCTTCCTTCTTTAACCAGATTCTTTGTCCTGCTATGGTGAAGTTCACTATTTCTTTTACTAATTCTCCAGCATTTTTAATTCATATGGTATCACTTGGACTCTAAAAGAGCACTGAAAACAAACCATGGAGAACCTTGGAAGTGAATTATATTGTTGTGCTGTATATGCAGAATACAGCAGTAAACCAAATGCATCATGAGTGGAAACCTTGCTGTAGCATATATGCACTAAATCATTGCAGAGTTTTAAGAACACAGGCTACCAAATGCAGGAGAAAGAAGGTTTTATTTAAAGATTTAAAGCAAAAAGTCTGTCTTAACCAGTGTCCAAACAATAAAGGAAAATATATTAATGGAAATACATTTGCAAGTACACCCTGCCTTCCCCCATTCAGCATCTGCACTTCGTGCGCAGAAGCCTGCCACAAAGGATGGCAGAGACACCCCTGGGAACTTTGTCTTGCAGGTCTGTGCAGCGTCTGTCTTCTTCCAGATGTGAGCTGGCTCTCGCCTGCACAGCCTTTATGAAGAAATTACTACAGAAATATTTTAGTTTTCTGATGAAGTGAAAATGTGACAAACACCCGTTTTGGCAGCTCTGTCAAGGACTCTAGAGGGAATGTATTATCAGTTAACTAAGTTAAAAGCATGCATGAAACAACAGAGAAAGTGCTGGGTAGCACAGAGCTTACTTATCTTTGGTCCCAGCCAGGGGACTGTTGGAAAATGCTGTGAGAAAAAAAGGGAAGCCCTGGGAGAGGAGCTGCTGTTGTAAACAAGATAATTTATGTCTGGCTTCTTTTTGTGTGCTTGTTACTACATGCAGCAAAACTCACTGCCCATGAGGTGTCAGTGTCCTTACCTCTGGCTCTCTCAGTGCAGAAGCTTTCACCTTTCAAAAACTTTTTTGACTTCAACCTTTCAAAAACTTTTTTGACTTCAACACAGTGATTTCCATGGTTGCACCATGATTTTAATGCAGCAAAGCACACAGCACACCCGCTATTAGGAATTTGTTCATTCAACTACAGAAAAAAATTGCAGCATTGCAAATCTAGTAAAGTCAATAGGAAGACAGGTAGGTATAGATCTGTGTCAAACTAAAGTAATAATAAAAAACCAGCGGGTAAGCTGAGCGCCATTCAGACTGGTGAAACAAAAGAGATGAGTACTCCAGTTTTTCATTCCTGAAAGAATGGCAATCTTCATTCTTCTTAAGGTGGAAGGCTATGTTTCCCTTACTCCTATGTTCCTCAGCTATAACACTTTCTACATCCTTTATCAGCTCTCTAGCTAGACTTGGCACTGGCAAGCTGAAAATGTTTTGCATTACTTACGCATTTATCCACAGGGAAATGCTATTAAAAGCAAGGTTTAAATTAACAAAAGCTCTTACTAATATCTGTCAATGAAGAAGTTATGTTTTTATTATTTTTAAGGACTATGTGCATGAAAGCTTGAAAACCTTGTCTTTAGAGTTGCAGGTAGTGAGGAACAACAATGTTTTCTTACAAGCTGACAGACCTAGAGGAAAGGGAGAAGGATGATAAATGAACCAGCTGGATCAGAAGAAGAGTAACAGCTAACTTCAGACAGATTAGGAAGGCAGGAGTAATTTTGAAAGTCCTAGCAAAAAAAGAAGATAACTGTGTTCCTAAAGGATTGGTTCATTATAATACTAAAAATCACACCCCCTGAGATAAGAGAGCCTTGCCCACAGAAATCTTTACTCACTGGGTGTGCGTAGTGAAATAAATATATACCATGTCTTTAAACACAGAGAGAGAATGTGGAAACCAAGATATATATTATAGATATACAATGCTATCTATGTATATAGAAAACCCTGATTCACACTGAAATGTATGGAAATAGGTAACTGGCAGACTGAGGGTGTGCTGGCTTTGTGAAGTTATCACCTAACACCCACCTCTCCACAAACACAGAATACACAAATATTGCAACTTTGGGTACTAATCAGCTCTCTGTGCACCAGACAACCCAGATTTTGGGGACAACATTATGACTATGACTTAATTAAAGCTTAGTATTTACATGAAGATTAAGTTTGCCTACTTAGTCTCTTTCCATAGGATTTAGCCTTTTCTTTGTCTGCTGTAATCGAGCAATTGACTGCCATTGGAATGATGCATTTGTCTGTCTTGCATTCTCTTTACAGCTTCTGCCCGATTACTTCTCTGTCTCTAACCCCAAAATTATATTGACCCCTATGTAGTGCTTCAACAGGATTATTCACAAACTCTGGCAACCTGACATTCTGAAAGGGTTTTATATTTATTTAGCAAGGGAAAGGGCAAAGCAAAATGCTGCAACAAACTGAAAATTTAATCTGGTATGTTTATAACCTCATTTTTGGGTCTTATGCAGGTTTGGCAACTTCTGCTTTCCATTTATAGCAGATCAGGCAATAATATAATATATTTGTAATCTTGGTAGCATAATGAGGCCACCAAACATGAGAAAGGAGAAATACCTGAGTGTAGGTTACTCCTACTTCTGGAACTTCATTGTGTCCATCCTCTTCTAAGCTAAGGCTCTAGATTCTGACATCTTCTGCAGCAGAATGTGAAAAGGTTGATTTTTAAGCTGTTCATCAGAACAGCCCCTTAGAGAAGTAAGAGGGATGAAGATTATTCTATAACAAAGCAGCATGTAGTGGTGTGTGACTGGGTCTGCTCTGCCCCTCTTTAATCAGAGCTGCATTATTAGCTGTATTTCTCTTTCATCATGTTGCAGGTAGGCTTCATGGTACAAGAGGTTCCTCCATATTTACACACCTTGAGAAATTAGGCATATGCAACCAGAGTTATTGACGGCATTCTGCTAAAGGCAGAATATTTGAGCTGTATTATATTTATCTTCCATTGCAGATTATGGTGCTTGATGCTAAACTGAAATTTTTCATGGTTGTGGTGTGTCAGCACCTTTTTTTTTTTTTTTTTAACAGGATATGGCCTGGAAATTGTGCTGGTTGTTCATTTCATGGTGGCATTTTAATATTATTATGAACTAAATTTCTTGGATCACCAGCGCAGGTGGCATTTGTATTAGTGACCTGTAAACACTGAGGAGCCAATATCTGGTTTTGAAATAGTTTGATAAAGGTGATGAATGACCAACAAGCAGTGTTATTTCACTGGCTGTGGAATATCCAGAAGGAATGTTTGAGCTTATTGTAGTGCCTGGAAGCTTATTCTGGTAACTGGAAAGACATATAAAGGATTTAAAATGAGGTGGAGGAAGAGATAACCTTTATTGAGAAATGTAGCTGCAGCAGTAAAAGTAGTTGTCATATAAATATAGGTGACTGGAGCAGGGAGCATCTTAGGTCAGTCAGATTTGTCTGGATACTGTACGGCACTCTGCTTGAAAGGCTGTAGCAATGCCCAACTCAGGTAGGTATGAGTTCTGAGGGGGAAAAAAACATTAATTAACAAATAATTGTGGTAGATTCCAAATTGTCAGTGAGTGGCCTGTTACAAGAAACTAATTTCCAAAATAATCATGCTATTCTGTTCACAATCAACTACATTTTGGAAAAGAATTATATGAAACAAGTGTTCTACCTTTCACTATACCTTCTTGTGCTGAGGGGATGTCTCCTAGTGCCACCTCCAGGGCTTAGGAACTGAGTGTAACATCCCAGACAGAAGCTGCTACCCTTAGAAGAAACTGTCCTGATGGTAACGAATGGGATTCATCTTCCATTCTCTTCACTGCAGTCTTCTCATTTTCCCCAGTACCTGCTAGATTTGCACTTGCATCATTTATATCCTGATAAAGATACAGGACTTGTGACTTACTCAATGCTTGGCACTTCTGGTCCAGGTGGTCAGACTGCAGTGTCTCACCCCCTGACTGGTCTAAAAGATAGGTAAGTCTCATTGCAAGCTGTATCTGGATCTGTAAATTTAAGTTATGCAGAGTTGTAACCCAAGCAAGACTTGGTAAAGCAATACCCATTCCACAGCCTTAAGATCTCAATATTTTGTCAACAGAAAGCCACAGCGCAGGACTTGTAGTTTTGGTTGACAAAAAAAAAAAAAAGTGGTTTTGTTATTGTTCTAACTGTTTTTCTATTGTATTTCAGACAGCAGGAGACAAATCATGGATTCAACATTTCTGTCTGAAAATGGCTATCTTGATTTGCTGCACAGTGGTATCGATCCATTGCATCTGTATACTCAACTTGATCCTAAGTTATCTGGAAATGAAGAAGGTGACTTCTCTGCAGGTTAGTAAAACACTAAAAATTCTTGATTAGTTTAGTCTTCATGCTATAAGTTATTACCATCTCCTCTCAATTACATAGCCATCTAATGGCAGTTTATCATGTTGGCTAAACTAAACACTGCAACGCATAGTCTTACGGTATGATAACTTTGTTCATATCTGTATGTAAAATAGTGACTGCTTCCAGAAACTATCATGGTTTTGAAACTACATGTTTACAGCTTCCTGCTCAGTGAGTTTAAGAATATATACTATATGTGTCACACATCAAGGTGTGGGATTAATGTATTTGGTTTGGATGTCATTCCTGTAAGTAGTTTATTTGCAAGTGTTCTTATTGTAAGCTGGTCAAATGTAATTGTCCACACTTTTGTAGCTTCAAGGTAAAAGCTTTGCAAAACAGAGACTTTTAGGTGAGTTTGTGATGAAGCCAGTCTGCAAGCAAACTAGCATTTTATTTCCTTCTGAGATCCTAAGGCATCAACTTTCATTACAAGTTTCCATTTTACAGGCCAATTGGGCACAGGCAAATGATTTCATGATTCTGTGCTAGAGGAAAAAGCTGAAAGACCAGGACATAATGATAGTTTCTTCATGTAAGTTTCTACAGCCAATCAGATTAGGAGGTTGCCCTGGATCTCAGACATTCTCCTCCTAAATTTGTGTGGAGGCTGTGGAATGTTCTGCTTCCCCTGAGTGTGCCAGCATAAGAGTATGAAAGTGAATGTGTGCTGCTAACTGTGTGGTGGAACAATAGATGAGCTTATTTTAAACTACTGAGCTGGTCTGTGGGTTGAGATTGGTGATGAAAAGAGAACAACAGACACATGCCAGATATGAAGACCTATAGCTCTGCTTAACAGATGTAAGAGATTACCAAATTGGAGGATGCCACCTCGCATCCTTGTTTTAATGAGACCAGTGTCAGCAGGTACATGCACAAATCAGTGGAGAACTGAGCACCAGAACCTGGAATCATCTTTGTGATTAATTATTTCCCAGGTTGATTTTTGTTCTCTCAATTTCTGACTTAATAAAACCTGCAGGAGTGTTTCTCCACTCCCATCGTCTTACTTGCTCAGTCAAATTAGGATGAGTTGCGTATCAAGGAATGGCTTTTGTTATATCAGAGATGTTTCACTATTTTGAATACTTCTAAGCCTTAGCAATGTCTGAGATGATGTAGATAAAATAAATGTTGTCAGGACATGGCACCAGTTATTGGAAGCTGGGTACCTCTGCTGTGAAGATGTTAGCATGGTTTCTGATATATTTTGGCCCTGTTCAACTAGCAGCTTTACAGGCAATTTGTAGCAGTAGCTTGGGTGTTAGCATGGACCAGCATTTTTCCAAACAGGGAGTTTTGGATGGTACCACAATATCCTGAAGAATAAGTTTAATAGTATTGATGAGTCTGGGCCATGTGTATGGGCCTTAATGGCATAGAATGGATTCCAGAACTGTTTTATTTATTAGGAAAGATGAAGTCTCAGAGTTGATCAAAAGTGTTGGTTTCTGTTGATATGTTACTGAGAGTTCAGTTCTATTCCTGCTTAACCAACATAAAAAGAAGACCCAAAGCTTTTTGCTGAAGTAACAAATCTGCCTTTTCTGCATGTCCTAAGATCTGTTTTTTTATTTGTTTGTTATGGTATTCATTGAACCAATGTGATCTCCTTTTACTTCTAGATTCTGAAGCTGATGCCAGCGACTATGATCAGTTCAATATGGATTTCCTGTATACAATGGAAAGCAGTGAAAATGGGGATGAATTGGATCTCTGTTCCACCAAAGAAGCTTATGCTAGAATAGGTATGAGCGCAATTTTTCTTTTTTTACATCCTTATTTTCCAGTCACTTGCTATAGCTATTTCTTATGAATTGTATTTTCAGTCTAAAGCAGTGGCATATACATAGTGTTCTGTCCCTCATGCATGGCAGATCTAGCCTGGGTATATAAACCTGCACTTTGTGGGGAAACAGATTAACAGTAGCTTGTGGTTGTTGGGGGAAAAATCTCTATTAATGGCTCCTTCTGCTTAATACGTCCTGTCTCAACTTCTTCTTTTTCGTTTTCTTTATTTCCTGAACAACAATTTACAAGAAAAACTTACTTTACCTCTGCAGAATTCTGTTAAAGAGGGTAAGCTTACAGGAGTTTTACTGTGAAATTACTGTGCCCTTACTATGTTTCTTCTTCCTTTTTTTTTTTTTTGTCCCCTTCTTGCTAGCTGGATTAGCAGAATATGTGCTTGAAGATCAGCAGGAGATGCAGGTGGAAGACACTTTTGGTAAGATTTATGTAGCAAAGATTAATTTTCTTCATGAAACTGTTCTGGCTAATATCTGCACTCTACTTCATCCCCATGATTTGAACCATAGTAAGGTTTTTATGTATCTGATATATTCTTCTTCTGCCCTGGAAACTGTACCCCAGCATTTTCATGGCAAACTTTGAGGATTTTCTGTATTGTTGCAGGCATTTCTCAAAGATGGCAGTTTTATCTCTGAGCAGTTGCTGATCACATCACTATGGCTATAGTGTATGTACAGCTAGTGCAATATATGCCCTCAGTTAGAGTCTGACTTATTCTAAGCACAACACAGGTGGTATGCAGAAGTTCATTAAAGCTGAACCACCCAGATGACTTATGCATTCAAATGCTGCTCATGTACGCTCACTTCTGTCCAGGATGCACAAAGCTGCCTGAGGAAGCATGTTAAATTTTACTTCTGTCCCTGATCAATGCAGCAATGCTGTAGTATACATGTGGTAAATGGTTCCTTCATTCAGTGCTTGACCAGAGATCATTGCTTGACTTTTTACTGTTCCCTGATATGTTTAAAAATCAAGGCTTTTTGCACCTAATGGCAAAACTTGTATTGGTTTTTGAGGAAACAAGATACAGTATTAGTGCTGAATGATTTGCCAGTAGAAGAATGGTACAGATAATTTCACAGTTCTTAGAACACAAAATATAATCTCTTAAAGGATCTAATCCTTTTTGTACCAAAAATTAGTAAATAACTTTGCTAGTACTGAGATTATGCTGTGATACAGCTGTGACATTTTATCCTTTTATCCTTTGCTCATCATTAAAGTATTGAAAAGTATTTAAGTTTTATTAGCCACTGAATTAATGGCAGTAGATTAATATCTCACAGTTCAGAAACCAACATAGGGTAACAGAACCTGCATTCAAAGATCCGTGGGCTTTCTAAATCCTCTTGATCTGAATATGTATTTTATTGCATTTATTTGGAGCATGTTTTATCTTTGCCCCCTGTTGGTATGTTTCTGTTACTTTTTTTCTTCCTATAATTTTTCTAGGAGAGCAAAGGTTGACATTTTTACGTATTTTTAGCAGGGAACCTTATTTTGGATGAAATAGGAGCTGAAAACACTGAGATGTTTCCTGACATAAAGGTGCAGAAATGTCACAAACGAAGTAAGTGAAAAACAGTGAGAGTTTGAAAGGCTGCAGAATTTGAATCCTAAATTTGCATTTTGACACTTTGGTTTTAACCCAGCCTCAATGCATCTCTCATGTAGTTCTTCACTGATACAACCAGATGCACTTCCTTTGATCTTGCTTGCCGTCTGTAGGCTGGAAGTAAAAACAACTCCCACAGGCACATTCTTTACAATTTGCAGAATTTGTTGTTCTGTAACATGACATTAAGTATGTTGTATTCTTCCCTTCATCTGTGTGACAGTGTTAACTTTGTTTTCAGTGACTCTATCGCTTAGCAAATATTAGCTGAACAATTCCCTCTTCAATATCAAGAGCAGCAGCAAAAAACTTTGATTACTGGCACAAAAATTTGAAGCCTAATTGAAGCTTCACAGTCAGAGTGAAATAATATGAGGCTTCTCACATTAGTATTTTATATATTGGCCCCAAACAATTCTGAAATAGCTGAATTGAAATGGATAACATCTCATTCTGCTTTAGAAGGTTAAAATAAATTTCCATGGTGGAAACTTAGAGTTACCAAACTGCTTCAATTTTTGTAATTTATCATCACTTCTCTTTCAGCGTTCTTAGGCTCTGCAGAGAGTTGCCCTGATGCTTCAGAACCCAAATACAGGAAAATAGGTAAGTTGTTGGCTGAATAGGAAAAGATTATTGAACACATATTGTCTTATGTTCCAAAGTCTCATCCTCTGTTAGGCATTTGATGATACAGCACCATCATGCATTTTCATGTTTTTACTTCCAGCAGAGTAGAAATCATTGTAGAATCACATTCTTATGCATCTTGACTAATTTATGATGCAACAAATCTGTGCCCTCTTAATAGTAACTATTAAACTACATATTAGGACCAACTACATGATAGCCTGGGAACCATTGATCCTTATGCTTCAGAAGCACATGTTCCTCATGTGTGATAGAAAAATTACTTCCTTAGCATCAGATGAGGCCTAGCTGAACTTCTCTAAAAATGTCTAAAATCTGAGAGAAGAAAGCGAAACAGTGGAGGATTTGGTCAGGGTCAAATTTTATTGTTTTTATCATAGAATCGTAGACTGGTTTGGGTTGGAAAGGACCTTAAGATCACCTAGTTCTAACCCCCCCTGCCATAGGCAGGGACACCTCACACTAAAGCATGCCACGCAAGGCTTCATCCAACCTGGCCTTGAACACTGCCAGGGATGGAGCATTCACAACCTTCCTCGGCAACCCATTCCAGTACGTCACCACCCTTACAATAAAGAATTTCTTCATTACATCCCATCTAAACTTCCCCTGTTTAAGTTTTAACCCATTACCCCTTGTCCTGTCATTGCAGTCCCTTATGAAGAGTCCCTCCCCAGCATCCCTGTAGGCCCCCTTCAGATACTGGAAGGCTGCTATGAGGTCTCCATGCAGCCTTCTCTTCTCCAGGCTGAACAGCCTCAACTCTCTCAGCCTGTCTTCATATGGGAGGTGCTCCAGTCCCCTGATCATCCTCGTGGCCCTCCTCTGGACTTGTTCCAACAGTTCCATGTCCTTTTTATCACGTATACCTTTTGTTTATGATGGGGAATGTGACCCAGGCCATAGTTTGTTATTTCCTATATTTGATCCTCTTTGTTCTAAGTGTGTCACCTCCCAAAAATCTAGTCAAACATCGTAGTGAAAATAATAACTGTGAAGAGACATCTTCTTGGCCCAGCCCATGCTATACAGTTCTTTAAACCAAAGTAAGCATGAGAGGAAGAGAAATGGCAAGTTGCTGCATGCTTTTTGACCACCTACAGGGCAGGACCTGTGGCCAGCAGACAGGCTGCAACTTGTTTCCTGTGTGTAAACTGGTGCTAGAGTTCTTTTTCTTAGTCTGGAGCCTAAATGGGTGTCTCAGGCATAGATAAACCATTAAAACACTCTCGCAAAATCCATGTGAGAGCAACCATCTTTGGGTGAATATATCATACTGTGTTTTGAAGTGCTGTATGCATCATTGTATGTTAGCATGCTTCCTGAGAGGAGCTCTGACTGTATGAAACCTGATTGTGTGCATGTCAGGGTGGGCAGCCAAACCCAGCATGTGTAATTTAGAGAGCCATGCAGAGAATGCTTGGATTATGGGACTGCATCTCAGCGAAATTTAGTCTGGCAATTGCCCAGCAAAACTCAAGGATCTGGTATAGACTGGATGAAATTCATAGAGATCACACACATGCACTGGAACTGTGACCTAAGCTGTTTTTCCAATGTTTGTGTGGATTTCAGGAGGAAGGAGGGAGACTGAGCCTCTGTTTATGCCACACTAACAATAAGAGTTTTCATTAAGGAAATGATACATCAATTCCTGATTTAGAAAGAAAACCAAACCAGTAAAAATGTCTCACCCTACATGACTTGCATTTCAGTCTACAGTATCATCACAGAGCTATCAGGTGCTTTGTAAAGCTGCACCTATCCTTTTCTCGATAGGTGGAAAGTGCTTAGAGTATTATCAGTCTCTCTACCTTACTGATACTTTAAGGGTGCTGAGGGAAGGAATATATACGTAAGGTAGTATACATACTGGGCTAATTGACAAAAAGATGAGCTACATAACAAAATCAGGAATTTATTTAACCTGTCATAAAATGAGTGTCACAGAATGATCCTGCAAAGGGAAATGCATCAAGTCTTCAGAAGTGTAAGAACATGTGCAGTAAAGAGGCTAATGTGTACTGAAGTTCAGAGTGGTAAGCCAAGGATGAGATTCTTTCAAAGGAATTAAACGGAATTCATCTTTAGATTTGACAGCTGTTTTCAGCTAGTTGTAACAGTACCTGATCTCCTCTGACTATATCAATGCAGCAATGCTTAGATGGGGAATATATTGCAGAAAGCTATTGTGAATTGGTTTTGCTTTTGGAAAATCAAAGCACAGCTGATCATAATCAAGTGGTTTATTATATCTGTTGAGACCTCTTCTTTGGCCCCCTTAACTTCTAGCAATGAAATAACTTTCTTCTTTTGGTTTGCCTTTCTTTTTATTTTTCTTCTCAAGTGGAAGTCCCTGCAGTGTCTGCAGGGAACGGCAGCTTCCTTACTATGCCTCTCAACACCCATCCAGCTAGCTCCACCTCACTAACTAACCAGCACATGTCCTTTTCTCTTCTTGCTGCCGATGCATTGGAAAGGAGTTTCATAATTTCTGGTATGTACGGTAGAGCTACAGCTGTGCATCTGTACATGGGTTGATTTATACAGAGGGAAAACTCTCTCATAAATCTGGTTATTGACCATGAACAAGGGTGGGGAAAACAAGCATGGCAGCTGATTCAATTGAGCACTGAAAGTATGGCACTCACTAAAAGAATGAGAAATATTCAAGGGAAATTAAAAGCCCTTAATGAAACAGTGAGTCTTTCATTTAACTGGTGAAGTGTAGGTTAATAAATAAGAGAACACAGTTATTTGCTGTATGCTAATCTAAATAACTACTTGCTTGTCTTAAGAATAGGAAATCACAAAATTTTCATTCCTAAACTTTGGGTTAGTTCCTTTCATCCAGGGGCTATCCAGAGGACAATTGTATTTGTAGTAGCAGAGAAAAATCTAGGTTGGAATTTTGTTTGTAAAACCTCAATACTAATCCAAGTGATGGACTGTGTAGCCGCCTTGCCTTGATAACATTGAGTAGCAGCAGGTGCTCATGGTACACTGGCAGGTGCTAATGACAAAGACAGAATTCAACACCTTTCACTGTTAAATCTATGCTGGAAAGGAACCAAGAAGTAGTGGATATATTGGAAGTCTTGAAGTATATGATGATAGCTGAAACAGCACAAAGAAGCAAAAAAAAAATCTGTCATGCTTAGAGAAGCTCAGAAGTATGGCTGATTAAATTGCAAGCACTGTATCATCAAAAAAATTTTCCAGTGCAGGTTCAGAAGAAGGATCCTTGCTAGCTGCTTGTACAAGCAGCATGATGTGCAGTTATGCAAAGGATGCTTAAATTACACAATATCTATACATTCCTTCTCTTCTGGGTCTCTGGTCCATACATTTACAGATTTTGCCTTAGGCACCATTAGTCATATTAATAGGATTTCTCTTTAGACTATCAAAAAACAGTAGTTTCTAAAAGCTGGGTAATCCCTTGTACTTCACATTCATTGTACCTGTTAAGATTTTTTGAGTAACGGGTTCTGTGGACTTTATGTGAGCCTATGAATTCTGTTTCATTAACTCTCCACTGGGAATATTTGCCCAGAAGCTGCCAGAAAGGATACTTTCTTTAATTTGAAAACCTTTAGAAACCAGGAGCCTTTAAAAACAGAAGAGTAATTGCTCTGCACTCATTTCAGGACCTTCAGCATCTCTGATTCCAGAGTGTCTACCTGTTGGCACAAAAGGGAATCAGCAGAATGCAGGCTTTGCAGATTCTCCTCAGCAGATATTTGGCTTTGTTCTTGGAAACAGCACATCTGATATTCTAATATATCCAGGTGAGAGCAATACGCTTTTACTCACATAAATAGGCAGAAAGTATTGGAAAGTCAATACTGTCAACAAAGTACGAAGTTCCTTCATTTCAGACACTGATAGTTATGATAGGCTGAAAACTATCACTTTTTCTTCTTGCCATCACTGACTTCTCCCACTGCAACATTGATATCCCCAAGTTTTCTAGTTAGTTTATGTGGTACGTAGAGAGCAATTTTGTATGTACACAGTACTCTGGATTGGGAGAGGGAGCAGATTGCTTCCGTCCAAAGTGAATTTTCCCCTTTGGACTTTACTCATATTGACCTTATTGAGGAAAATAAAAATTAATGGTATTTCTTTGTATTGTTTACTGGCTGCTTAGTCTAGTTCAAAATACAGAGCAGATAAAGCGTTGTAGAACTAAGGATTCAGCTATATGCTAGCTGTATGCTACGAGATGAAGCCTTCTTGTAAAGTTAAAACAATACAAAAGGCCAGTGTGCATCATCAGAAGTGGAAGTTGTGCTGGTACTCACATGGCCTGAGCATCTTAAATCCTTGGTGCTGGAAGCCATACTGCAGTCAGTTAAAATGGAACTTCCAAAGCCAAAATGATGATTTAATATACAGAAAGGCTTGCAAAGAAATTGGTAGCCTTGGTCAGGGTGTAACAATCCCACCGGTGGTAGTAAGCTTTCCTCAGACACTTTTCTTTCAGCCCTCAGAGAACTGTTACAACAGGGAGTTTGATTTCAGTGGGTGCTCAGTTTCTGGTCTCCGTGCACCCTGCTAATTATAGCTGCTTGCTGCAGAGTTCTGTTGCCCTCTGGTGGCAACAGAGCCCAAAATAGCATAATTTTAAAGTGAGGATTAACAAGCAAGTACCCATGGGTTTGGGGAAATACTTGTACGGTATATATATTGTTTATGTGAGCATACAATACTAATAAGTTCAACTGATTTACAGCAGCACAACGTTATATGAGTATGTCACAAACCTCAGAATTCCAAATGCAGCAGAAAAATTACCACTTTAGCTATCAAGTTAGTTTCTTTTCCTTTTTAGAAAATTGTTAATGTCTGATTGCTTTGACCAGTGCTGCTTCCCATCTAAATATCTAATTACAGTTTTTCTTGGTTTTCTATTCTGTTGTGTTTATTTAATAAGTAATAAACCAAAATGAGACACTTGCCTGAAAACAGGCATGTCCCCTTCTTATTTAATGTCTTCAGTAGATTTTTCTTCTACAAGGAGGCAAACGCTCTCTATCAAATGTATTCTTTCACTGGAAAAAGGACTTGCTTATTAGAAACCTCAGACTGCTTCCCTCCTAGAAGCAACCCTGAACTCTAACTATACCATCTATTGCTGGCAAGTGGGGTAGGAATTAGTTTTCAGATCTCTGAAACCTTTTTTTGTTTTTTAAATAACTTTCTATATCAAGATGAACCAATTATCATGGTAATAAATCATTTGTCCAAATCTAGGTAGATGAACCTGTTGTGGTTTGGGTTTTGGCCCACATCTCTGCTAAGTGTGGTTTCCACAAGACTATTGATGAAGTTGGGTTTGTTACAGCCTCTGTCAATTTAAATTCTGTCCTGTGTCTGCAAAGTTTTTCCTACCAGAAGTTTTGTCAGAACTGATACTGTCATCATGAGTCAGTAGAAAATATGCTTTCCCTGAAAAATTCCCAGTTATGTGTTTGGCAGACGTGGCTCATCTGAGCAAGTGCAAAAGACTGCAGTAGTTTGAAAACATGCAGGCAAAAATAAAGAAAATTGGACAGCGAGAGTACTTCATCAGAAAGAGCAATGGGTAAATTCTGCAACCAACAGTAATTTGTCTGTGACTTTCACCCTTAATGCTTAGTTACAAGATGTGGAATAGTAAAAGGAAGCTATTGCTTTTGATGATATAAAGAAGCCCAGTGTGTGAACATGAATTTATGCAAACCCCTGACATCACCTTGTTATGGTACGTCTTCTGCTTCTTACAACATTGGAACAGCTGTCATCTTGTGTGGTGTCATGCTGCCTGTGACAGTTCATGTCAGCTGAATTGTATGGCTGAGTATATTTTTCCTTTCCCTTGTAAAATAAACGAAGCCTCTCTTTCTCTGGATGATCCATACTATGTACTTTGCAATGAACTTGAAAATTTGCATTAGTCTTAATGTTAAAATTAGTAAAGCTGAATAAGGGACTATCTAGGTGTCTTCCTCAAGTATATTGTTTTGGTTTTTTCAGGTTTAGAAATGCTTAAAGAAGTCCAAGTTCCCATAATTCCTTCTGAAGAAACTTTCAAAAGGCCAAGTGAGTTTAGATCTTGTGTACTTAAAACTTCCAGAGGTTTTTTGGCTATTTTTTCTGTGTTTTATTGCATAAAGAAAAGCTACTTGTAAGAATTGTCATTCAACAGTTTGTGAAGCTGTTCCAAGCTTTTTAGCACAGTTCCTATTTTTAAGATGTTAGATTTGTCTACCTTTAGATATCTAGCTGTAGTACCTGCCTAGAAGGTCAGTGTACTCAGCTGGTTATATCATATGTGTGGATATCTCCAAAATTTTTCATTTCATGGTCTAAAGGTGTCTATTGTGCCTGTACTCCAAATGTAAGTACCTGCAGTTGCATGGAATAAATCCAAACATACTCTCTTTATGGAAACTGGTGTATTTTGACCATATTACATTTATGTACTTAAACCACTAATGTTGTAATTTGTGAACAGTTTTCTGCAGTTTATGTATGCTTTCTATTTCTTTAGAGCCAGTGGAAGCTTTCTGTACATCACTGAAGCATTATTTCCAAGATGTCTGCAGATCTGTGTCTATGGAGCGTGAAGTAGCTCTTGATCACCTGTTTATTGATGGGACACTTGTTCAAAGCCAAACTGAAACCAAGACTGGGAAGAATAGCATAAAAGCAATGGAAAAGGAGCTGGTAACATGCAGTCTGCAAGGGAAGGAAAAAGCAGCCCTTAAAAGAAGCCAAATATTTCAAATCCCAGGAAGGAAAGATTTAGAGACTAAAGTGATTGTGGTGCTGGGAAAAGCAGGAATGGGCAAAAGCATTCTTGTTCAGAAGATCTGCCAGGACTGGTCTAATGGAGAATTTTCTCAATTTGAATTTGTGTTTTGGTTTGACTGCAAACAAATAAGCTTGCCTGAGAAGCGATATAGCCTGAAGGATCTGCTGCTTGATTTTTTTGTGAAACCTCAAGGGGGAAGCAAAGAGATCTTTGAGTATATCTTGCAAAATCCTGCTAAAGTCCTTCTGGTTTTCGATGGTTTTGAAGGGTTGCGTGATCATGAGAGTTTTCTTCGTTGCTCAGCCAGCCAGCCTGAGCAAGACTTGTGCACTATAAAGGAGCTGCTTTCAGGGCTCATTCAAAAAAAGATGCTTAATGGTTGTACTTTATTACTTACAGCAAGACCAAAAGACAAGGTGTACCAGTGTGTGTCCAAAGTGGATAAGGCTATTGAAATAACAGGATTTTCCCCTCAGCAGAGAGAATTGTACATAAGCAAATACTTTGAAGGATTACCCTACAGTGATAATGCACTGAAATTAATCAAGGAGTGTGAGTACTTGTTCAGTCATTGTTACAACCCTGTTATGTGTAGATTTGTTTGTTTTCTCTGTGAGACAGTACTTGAAATGGGAGACAAGTGTCTCCCTTCAACTCTTACTACAGTCTTCCTGAATTTTTTTCAGCAGAAGATAATACCTGTGCAAGCAGATGTTGCAGCCATGCAAACTCAAGAAAGTCTTGCTACGCTGGCCCGTATAGCCTGGTATCTTGGAGAAAAACACCGAAGTGCCATAAAAAGTGATCTTCTTCCTTCTAAGGAAGTTAAAGAGTTTGCTCTAAAATACGGAATTCTCCTGCCATTTGCATTCCCCGAACATTCAGATAGTGGAGAAGAGGCATTTGGGAGCACATTCACTGATTTTGTCATTCAGAATTTCTTGGGTGCACTTCACCTTACATTAGCAGAAGAGATCAAGGATAAAAGTCTAACAAAGTACCTGTCTTTTCCATCCAAGAAGAAAAAACCTTATAATTGGTTAGATTTAGTGCCTCAATTTTTGTCTGGATTGTTGTTCCTCCAGGATGACCCCTTCTTCTGCTCACTTTCGGGTAAGACTGTAAAACAGTCAATCAAGAAGCAGAAAACACTGTTGAAATGTATTAAAAGGCTGCAGATAAATGAGCTCTGTCCAGAGAGGTTACTCAAACTCTTACAATGTATTTATGAAACCCAAAGCAGTTATCTTTTGCAGCATGTGGCTTTAAGGCTCAAGCCAGACCTGTCTTTTCTGGGTGTAGCTTTAACACCACCTGACGTCCATGTACTGCACTCTATGTTAAAAAGGTCAAGAAAAGAGTTTTCCTTGGATTTGCGAAACAGCAGCATTGACATGCAAGGACTGAAAGACTTGGTTGGCCTGAAGAATGTGGAATCTTTCAGGTAGGTCATTCTTTGTAGATAGTAGTGTCATTCATAGGACTGTATGACTCGTTCAGGCAACAACAGCAATCATATCTGTTGATTTCACTTCACAGGGCCTCCCTCAGTGACGCAGTCAGGCTCTGGAAGTCTTTAGAACAGGCAAAAGACTATGAACTGCTGAGAGCATCAACAGAGAAATTTGTTCTTGATCCCTTTAAGGCAAAGACAATGAAGGACGTCAGTGACCTTTCAGACCTTGTGGATATACAGAAGAAGATGATCAATTGGTAGGCTCATTTATGATCTTAATATACTAGGGATTTAAGAAAATGGGGGTTTACTGACAGCACTGGAAAAACTGAGTTCTGTGCTTATTCAGAGGAGAAGTGACTAAGGCAGTACAAGCTCTTCTATCAACTCAGGGTGTTCTCCTACCCCGATACATGGTTGTTGTCAGGGCAGGGAGGAGCAATGACAGCACCATGCAGAACATTTATCAAAACTGCCAATAAAAAAAGCTGGCTGTATTTTTTTTTTCTTCAGATTCCTTTTTAATCTCTGAGTATGCTGCTATCTTCCAATTGCTTTCACTTACACAACTTGGGCTAACTGATTTTTGTCCCCTGTAGCACCTGGGCCATAAATGAAGGCTTGTTTTGTACCAGTCACAAATGACCTGAGTTGGCCCTTTAACTCAGGAGGTAAAGGTTTGTGTTATGTGAAAGCCTGTATTTCATCCCTGCTCATGATGTTGCATGGGGATTGGTTGCAATTAATAGCGTGCATAAAGAAAGTATTTTGATTGTTTTTTAAATAGAAATGGGGACTTCTATTTTAACATCGGCAGAATATTTTGATTAAAATATATGCAAGTTTTATGTTTGACAGAAGACACTTGATTTAGAAGAATGTGTTTTTAAGTTCTGCTGGAAAAAGAGCAAATGACTACACTACAAAAGGTGCAGTCATTTGAAATTCATTTCAATCTAAAAATTGGAATGAATTGAACAAAGAAAGGTTGAGCAGGAGTTATTCTGAAATGTCTGATTCCTCTGTTAATGCAAAAGTGGTTTATTTCTTGTAAAAGTTTACTATGAATTTATATGTAAAGTGCTGTTTTGGTTGCTAAAATATTTATCATGCCTGGTTCTACTGTGATGTTTTTAGTGTGCAAGATGCATCTGGTTGCAGCAGCTATGAAATTCCTGCCATCAAAAACCTCAGGAAGCTAGAATTTGCGTAAGTAGTACACCTCTCTGTTGATTGATAGATGATTGCATTTAAGACTCAGAAGAATTATGGATATTAGCTACAGTAATTGAACTGATATACAATTAGTTTATGACAAAGTATTAAGTAAACCCCATTTATTGCTATTTTGCTTTTCTCAACTAGATACATGAAGTTATGGCTCAAACTCACAAAACATAATTTCTGGCTCCTGCCATGATACAGGTTTACATGATTTGATCTATTTTGTTTGATTTTCACTACAAGATAGCTCCTTATCACCAAGTGTAGATCTTCTGCCATAGGGTTTAAAGTATCTTGATCGTGATCCAGCTATCTGGGAAATATCTGGGGAAAAAATCCCCAGAACTGCTCAACATTTTTAGCTGAGTCTTCTGATGTAATTTTCTGCCCTATCAGAGCTTAGGCCATGAGAGAATAAGGGCAGAGAATGCCTCCCAGATAAAACATTTATCACCATTTTCCTGGAAGAAAGAAGATTGACTTGGAAACACTGACTTTAAACATGAGGTGTAGCAACACTTCTTCCCTACAAACTGTAAACAGCTTTCAAGGTTGTTCTACTGCATAAAATTCCCTACCGTAGTGTGTGAATTAGTTTGGGCAGAAATGGCACCAGTGCAATGGTGTACTCTCATCAGGTCTTCATCTGTTTCCTGATCTTCATATTTGACCCAGTCTAGAGGTTATGCTTAGCCTCACTTCTGATTTCATGCTGCTTTCCCTTCCTGTTTCCTCTCCTACCTGCCATTTATTTTAATTTTTTTTGTTAAAATTCAAGTCCTTTAACTAGGCTGAACTTGTTCTGATACCAAGGAAACTCCAAATAAGAGGTTAATGTCTGAGGGACAAATGCTTGGAGCTGGAATATTCAATTTCTGCTTTAAGCTGCAGTAAAATGTTGATCTTAAGTTAGTTTGAACTGCCAACAGTTGCGGGGGGGGGGGGGGGGGGGGGGGGGGAGGAATAGAGAGATATTTGTTTCATCTAGATTATTAAGATTATAATACTTAAAGAAACCCAAAAACTTGGGAAAACAGAAAAAGATAAAATATACAGGAATCTAAACCAGGTAAGATGAGTCTCGCAAAGAAAAAAAAAAAGTGGCAAATGCATGTTCTGCTGCTTCTGTGCAAGCAGCTCTGTTCTGTCTGATCTTAGCCTTGTGGGGTCTCATCTCGAGGCTTTGAAGCAGAAATCTTTGCTGCAGATTGTAGGGCATGGCTGCTTCTGAGGAGTGTAAACTGGCTTGCATTTGGGGCTTCAGGGGAAGAACTGAAAAATTCATAACTTCTGCTGTTTCTGAGCATGTGAAAAAGCTGCTGCGTGTCTGTATTTCTTTTCTTGCAGGCTGGGTCCAGTATGCGGCTTTCAGGGATTCTTAAAACTCGTGGAAATTCTTGCAGCATTTCCATCACTTCGGTATTTAGAGTGAGTAATGCTAAAGATGACATTTCCTAATGTTGCTCCTCAGCAACCAGTGATGATGGGGGAGCCAATAAGACTACTTGCTTTGAACAAGCTAACATAAAAACATTCAGAGAATACAGCAGCAGACTAAAGCTAGCATTCTTCATCCTCCCTTAAAACACTTGTCAGTGGTTTGTTCGATACCCTTTCAGTCACTTTCCTGTGTGTTTCTCAGTGGTTAAAATCTTGTGGGAAAGGTTTTCTATAGAATCCCACTGAGTGCTCACCCCTCCTGCCACCGCACTGCCTGCATATTACTTCCTTATTCAAACTCCATTACATGCCCAAGCCTCAGGCTCCCTCCTGGTGAGGTTTCTGAGGGACTCACAGTCATGTCTGCCACAGGAGAGAGCAGGCTCCCTCTGGAACCAGAAGCAGTGTTAAATTTAGGGGCTAATTTCAGGCACAGCTACAGGTTGGGCAAAAAGGAAATTCATGGTAGTCCTGCGGAGAAGGACTTGGGGGTGTTAGTCAATGAGAAAATGAACATGAGCCAGCAGTGTGCGCTTGCAGCCCAGAAAGCCAACCGTATCCTGGGCTGCATCAAAAGGAGCGTGACCAGCAGGTCAAAGGAGGTGATCCTGCCCCTCTGTTCTCATGAGACCTCACTTGGAGTATTGTGTGCAGTTCTGGTGTCCTCAATATAAAAAGGACATGGAACTGTTGGAACAAGTCCAGAGGAGGGCCACGAGGGTGATCAGGGGACTGGAGCACCTCCCGTATGAAGATAGGCTGAGAAAGTTGGGGCTGTTCAGCCTGGAGAAGAGAAGGCTGCGTGGAGACCTCTTAGCAGCCTTCCAGTATCTGAAGGGGGCCTACAGGGATGCTGGGGAGGGACTATTCATTAGGGACTGCAGTGATAGGACAAGGGGTAATGGGTTGAAACTTAAACAGCAGGGGTTTAGACTTGATATAAGGAAGAAATTCTTTACTGTTAGGGTGGTGAAGTACTGGAATGGGTTGCCCAGGGAGATAGTGAATGCTCCATCCCTGGCAGTGTTCAAGACCAGGTTGGATGAAGCCTTGGGTGATATGGTTTAGTGTGAGGTGTCCCTGCCCATGGTAGGGGGGTTGGAACTAGATGATCTTAAGGTCCTTTCCAATCCTAACTATTCTATGATTCTATGATTTGTGCCAGTGCTCTGTACCTTCCAGTGTCAACAAACATCCTGAACAATAAAGCTTGAAAACTGGAATAAGTCCGATGTATCTCAGCACTAGCTGTCATACTAGAGGGGATCAAGTATCTAAAATTGTGACTGTAAAACTCTTACCATCTCGATGTCTGAATGAGGAAGAACTTCACTTCTAATACTCCTTATCTGGAGAAGGAGCTGGTTAGGCAGAGATTTACCATGTCTGCTGGATTTCCAGTTCTATATTTTTGTGTGCACAGGAAATCTTTCGGCATAGCTGGAACACAGCTATTTCATAAACATTTAAATAATCTTGCATATCAAAGGAAATGGGTCAAGCCATTCAACTAGTAAAAAAAAAAAATAATCTTAGGCTCTAAACTTGGGAAGCAGAAAGCTGCTTATTAGGGAAGCTGTAATTTGTGTGATGCTTCTTGATGATTGAGGCTACTGCAGAGGAGGAACTTCTCAAGATAGATAGAGTGGTCTCTGAGGTGAATAAACCACAAAAATTTAGATTAAAAGGCAAGCTAATTCTCTCATTGTCGTCACCCAGCCTTGATGCTCTGAGTGAAAATGGCATAGGAGATGAAGGAGCAAAGAGTCTATCTGAAGTCTTTCCAACCCTGACGTCACTGGAAACATTAAAGTAAGTGCAAGGTTAACAATTCTGGGAAATTTTGAAAATAAATAGATTAAACCTAAGGCCTTAAGGAGTGTGTGTTAGCAATTACAGGCACAACTAACCTATAGGGATGGAAGACCAACGAGTCTATGGACATACTTAATCTACATTCATTAACAAACAGGTTAATCCTATGGCAATTCCTCATTTCCCTTCAAGAGCTGTAATTTACTGTTTCCTCTGCATTTGCTATAAACAGACTGTCCAAATTATACATAAAAAGACATAAAAAAATAATTGTCTCCACATTGTAATAAATCAGAATAAAATGTGCTCAACTAACAAAGTGTTCTCGCTTACTTACTGTAGCTTATCACAGAATAAGATAACTGATGTGGGTGCTGAGAAGCTAGCTACAGCTCTTCCTTCCCTGTCTTCATTAAAGACACTAAGGTAAGTAGTTGCATCCTGTTCAGTTGTTTTATACAATATACCTCACTATCTCTGCCAGAAATTGCTGAACATAAAGCAATTATGTACACTGCAGCAGCCAAGCTTTTGACTTCATTCTTGCATAAGGCCTTTAGACAGGAGAGGAAAAGGATGTATGACCAAGCATTGACATATGGAAGGATATCTCAGGAATATAATGAGGACTGTTCTGATTTTTAAATCCAATCAGTAATACCCACTTACATGCAAACGTGCACCCAGGGCCATGATCTGCTGCAAGCTTATGTGGAGTTTACTAAGCCCGAAGCCAGCAATAAGGTGGTGTGTGTTTGCTGATATGAGACCCATGGTTCACCCCACTTTATTAAAATATCTGGCACAGGCCTGAGTGAAGCGTCTCAGTAAGGAATGCAAGAAACTGTGGTGTGCAATTCTGGAATAATATGCCCACATGTAAATTTTCTGAATGCTGTACCCCAGACATTTGAGCTTCATTTTCTTGCAGATTTTTAATTTGATCTAATGTAGACAGAAATGTCCCATTATTCATTAGGAATCTAGACTTGGTTTTGTTGTAGCTGTGCTAGCTGAAGAAGGGTGTTACCATTTACCTTACTTGATACAGAAAGCTGTTTTAAACTAACTGCAATTAGATAAGGATAAATTGGAAGTCAAAATGTACCAACCATATCTGAAATTCCTTGATCTAATGTATAATCTGTTTACGTTATCCATTATTCAGTTGTGACTGTACCACTTTGCTTTTCTGCAGCTTATACAACAACAGCATTTGTGATTTTGGAGCAGAAAATCTTGCCAAAGTTCTTCCTGCGATGGCATCTTTGAGAGTACTAGAGTGAGTACTTTTGAGATGGCCCAGGGAAGTTTACTTGCTTGGATAACGAACATTCAAATCTTCTGTGCTCAGGGTAAAGACACCAGAAATTGAGGAAGAAAACTTTAGGGAAATTTCACAGGGAAAAATGTACTTATGCAGAGTCCAGATAGTGGTTAGAAAGGATTAAGGATAAAAAAATGAAAAAATCTGGTTTAAGATGGGAGAATAGAATTATGGGGAGTTGGAGAAGGACCTTGGGTACACAGAATAAGGAATCCCTCAGATGAACTGACTGAATAAAGGTCCTGTTTGACCTTTTGAGTATTTTATTAGAGGTTTTTTGATTCAAGGATCTATTTTGGTATTTTTTCTTTTCCCTTTTCCTCTCATCTGCAGATAAGCCCGTATGGTATTTTTTATTTTGAATGAAATGCTTGAGTACACCACTACATGTTGTGATCTGCATTAACGAAGTTGGTTTTTTCCTCAGGGTTCAGTATAACAAAATAACTGGTGCTGGAGCCCAGAAGCTGACTGACAGCCTGCGAAGATGTCCCCATATAAAGAAATTGGTGTAAGTTTCTTGATACACTGTTTGCTCTGTCTTCATTCTGTATATTTGGTTAGAATTCATGCTAAAGCTGTTTTCTGAATTTGTCAGTTTTATAAGAGGCACAAAAGAAGACATCAAGGTACAAAAGCAGTTACAGACATGTTAAAAACTTCTGCAGCTTCAGCTGCATTAATTCCCATCATCCCAGGCAAACAAGCTTGTTCTGCTTTAACCATAGTTTACTTTGAGCCTCTTTTTGTTATCTCCTACCCTCCCAGAGTGTGTGACCTACTCTGTGCTGCAGGACTTGTATTTGAATGAGCAGCCATCATTAGAGGTTAAATAGACTGAAGCTGCCAGTATACATTCAGAGGAAGGGAGTTAGATAGTGAAGAACAGTTATGGAGACAGGACTGTAGTGTGTCCTGTAACTAGAGTGAGCCATGTTTTTGGAGGAGTGAACTGCTTTCTTCTAAATGAAAATGCATTTTCCTTTGTTCCATAGCTTAAATACTTTTATGGAATGATATTCAAAAGAAACAGGCAACTTAACACAAAATATATTAAAAAAAAATCCAAACACAAATATACCAAAAACACCAAAACAAAACAAAACAAAACGTGAAGCAAATTATTCTTTTTTAAATCTCTTTCCTTTCTGAACTTGCCCTTACAGGATGTGGAATCCCACCATTCCCTATGGAGTTCTTGAACACCTTCAGCAGCTGGACTCTAGGATCAGTGTGTAGATTCCATACGATCAGATGATAAAGGTAACATAAACCCTGGCTCCCTGAGACAAAAAGATTTGTTTCTGTGGCAGCTGTTGATTGTGGTCTCACTGGCAGCAGGTACAGTAACAGCATCGACGTATACATGGCTGAGTAAAGAGATGCTGCCCTAGAATGGTACAGATCAACATCACATCAGGTCCATTTTCCCAACTCACCTTGCACACTCCCATTTTGCTGGCACAAGCACTAGCAGAACCCAAGAGCTGCATCACCAAGAATGGGCTTCTAAAACTCCTAGTTCAGGCTTGTTGCGTATCTGGCAGCTGGCCTGCTTACCTTCTCTTTTCTGTTGCTGAAAATTATGTATTCCTGTGTACTTGTCATGTTTAATAGATGAGTTCTGTGCTTCTCAGAGTTTGTTTTGTGTTGGATTTTAGTAAGTTCTTTCACTTCTGTTTAGTACAAAATCCCCAATAGCTGCTTGTCTCACTGTGAAGCTGGGCCTATACTATACTCAGAGCAAACTACTAGTTCCTAAATGTCTTGTTCTCAGCCTGGTTTGTGTGGGTTTCTGCTATTTCTGCTAATTTTCTGCTATGTGCTTCCTCTTGCTTTTAAAACTATGCACAATGCATCAGTGAAATGATTGCAGTGAAGAGTGAGGAACCAGAATCAAGCCAGACACAAGATACCCTCCAGCTTTCTTTCAGATGGCAAAAAAAACATTGCAGAGTGATGACCAGCTGCTTTAGCTGTGATTTGCATGGTCCTGGCACTGCTGCTGTTGGCAGTGGCTCCCTAAACTACACAGTGAGACAAGCTTTTGCGTGACTCTGCTCTCAGTGCACTCATCACCGGATGTAGACTGGGTTGTATATATGGCACTGATGAGGCTACAGGGTGTGGAAGACTCAGGTGCTACACCAGCTTCACAGGCTAGCCTGATACAGCAGGAGTGAAAAATTGTAGTGATCCTTAATAGCCTACAGTATAGCTAACTCTGTCTTGTTGAATAACTACAGCTACTTGAGAAAGAACATGGTAGGTATATGAACACTGTCAGAAAATCTTACAAAAGCAAAGCTTTCTCTAACCTCTTGTGTCAGTCATTCGAGGAGAGCATGTACTAAATGTCTGAACATGTGAGTCAGCTCTCAAGTGACCTTAGGTCTCCTCTGGACACAGAACAGTGGCAGTCAGTGGTAAAGAGCTCTGTCCTGTGAAAGTCAGTGGTTCTTGGATACTGATCAACTTTCACACCAAGCAAAAGATGTGTTTAACACAGTTCTGCACAAACAACCCCTTGCATCTCTCTCCACTGCTGTTCTTCCATGTTTGCAGCATGTGCCTTTGGCACCACTCACCACTTTAGTATCTTACATTATGTGAGGAAACACTCTTCTTCATTAGCACTGAGGAGAAGTAACAGCAGGAAGTATGTATGCTCTCTCCCAAACTTGAAACATCCAGTATCTACCAGTCATTGTTGTCTGTTTTCAGAGCATATCAAATATCTGGTTTTGATGATGTTCATTATGTATAAGCTGATGGACATACCCCTTATACTCTGTTTTCATCATTTCACAGGTAGCAAAGCAGAGGGGAAGTTCTCCTCTGTATGTTCCCATCTTCTTGCTGCTTTATGAACTGGTGGCTGATTTTCATGATGGTGGCAAGATGAAAAAGGTCACATTCAAGCTTCTGAGTGATGCTTGAAGTGGGTGAATGATGGAGTTAAAATTTTTAAAGGTCATTTAAAACGCTACTCAAGGACCCAGTTGTGTTTCTACTGAAGCGATGAAAAGTTAAGCAACATCCATTTCAGAGTTGAAAAGAGCATCTGGAATTTGTGATCACCATTAAAGGTGACCAGGAATCACCAGGATTACAGTATAAAATTTCATTATTGATTCATCAAAGAATAGACTGCAAGCTGCTGGACCTGCAACATCTGAAGCAGTGACAGATCAAATCTACATGTTTTCTGGTGCGAGTGGTAACTACAATCAAATTTGGTTTGATTTTGGACTTCCAAAGCTCCATGTTACAGATTTCACTTGTCTGGACTGATTTGAAGCATTAGTGTCAGGAGCATAAACCGAAATGATCAGCCTTAGAAAACAGCCTGGGATTGCAAGATTATCCACGTGAATCTCAAAGTGTCTCTTTTCTTGCTGCTAATCACCAATGCTCTCTTAAGTGGTAGAAAAATATTTTCTATCACTCTCCTGTTATAGAATCCCTTAAAAAGATTCAGGGGTGGGGGGGAAAGTTATTAGTAAAGAGAAGAAAGGGATTAAAACTTGAAGTATATTAAGGATTTTTCTGACATTATCACAGAAGTCCAAATGAATGCACATAGGTTCAGTTTATTGCACAAAAATCCTCAAAGTGATGACAATCTTCAAAGGTGTTTACTCTGTCTCAAATGAGACCTTTAATTCATATGACTGGATTTGGATTTAGTTTCTCACTTGTACATGGCAGCATAAATGTACAAGCATTCATTTTATACTTGGCAGTGCAATCACTACTGTGTGGGGTTTATGCGGCCCTTCTTTCACAGAGCTATGAATAACTAGGCAATGACAGCCAGTAATGTATTCTAAAGCATTATTATGTGTCTGTGCTGCTGGTCTCAATCATATGTGGGCCAAATACTGGCCCTGCTGACTGGGACAGCAAGACAATTGTCTCCTTGTATCTTATTTCAGCTCCATGAACATGGAGAAAACTTGGAATTGTACAGAGACAGTGGTCAGGACTAGCATACTGACTCCCTGTCCAGATACACTCCACAGACCAAAGCTAGGAATATTTGATATGCTACAAATTGGGGTGGGATGTCTCTACTGCACGGTTAGCTCAACAGCCTTCTTGAAATCTCTTCCAGGAAGTACTGACAATACTGACCCAAGGATCTATGGAAACTGGAGTCTCTCAACTAACCTCTCAAATACTGTTACTCGTTTTTTTAAAAGTCTCCAATTCAAACAGTTCAAACCCACAATCTCTATGTTCCTTCTGGCAAATTATACTTCTCTGCTAAAGTTTCAGTGTCCTCCAGAATCTTGACAGCAGAAATAAAGGGGGAACAAATTAAAGAAGGAAGGAAGGTCTGTTTTGTTTACTGTTAATCAAAGGTGTGCAGAGAACTAGCCATAGAACATGAAAGAATAGTATGAGAGCAAGGTGGAAAAACTCTATGGAGAATATAACTGTAACTTGAAAGTGGTATTTTTCTTAACTTTCTGCATGGTTCTTCTCTCTAGCCAGAGTGATGGAAAGAAAGCTCATTTACACTCCCCTCTTTCAGCTGCTTGAATGGGAGATAGTTGAGCCAAATCTTGTGCGATGCTCACATCAGCCTGCAGCACTCCAGCTGTGCAGATCTGTGAGCCTTTGTCTTGGCTTAACTAAGCTTTGGATGACGAAATGCACTTTTTGGCAGGTGTTCTAGAGCTACCCTCCACTGTGACTCGATCTGAGGATGTGTTAAATATTACACAGGCAGCTGAATGTAACAGGACCTTGTCTGGACTGATCAAATCATGTTGGTTATAATGCTGTTCTCTTTCTGTGGGTTAGTTGGAGATGTTTGTTTATAAAACAGGTTGTAAATCATGACACAGTGTTTTGACTGTCTTTATACATGTTGTTTTAAAGTATTAATAAAAGTGAGTGCTCCTGTTTACAGTACCTTGTAGTACCTGTTGAGAATTATTTTTTCTGTTGGCAATACTATGAACCCACTGCTGGCTTCTGAACAGAACACCACACTCTTCAACATATTTAATTAAGAACTGAGGAGGATAGAATAATGAAGTCAAAATGAAACTCGAATGAAATGTGAACCAAGGCAAACTAAACTACAGAAATTTCATTTAAGAGAATTTATGGCAATGAATACATCTAAGAGCCATGCATTTTTATATTCAGATAGCATCACAAAAACATTAGCCTAACTCAAAAAACAGAACAAATATTTAATATATAACCTATTCCATGCTATGAAACAAGAGACAGTGAAAACTGAAAGGGATTATTTTTTCCCAAGAGTTTACTAATTGATTGATCTTCATTTGGGGGAGGTGTCAGTTCCCTAAATATATCTTTACATGTCAGAATATGACATGCGTCATCCTATATGTGACTTCATGTAAGTCCCCTAAGTGACTTCATCTAGGACTAGCAGGACAGGGATTGTACGGAACAAAGCACTTGTCAGTGTTTCAAGACCCCAAACTGTTTCTAATGGGACCTATCTTGGAGAAAAGCTACTCAGTTCAATGACTGCTTCACCTCTTGCAGGAGCAATTGCATTTGGAGCACAGAATTATGGGGACTGGAAGCTAATTTCTACTGCAGTAGGAGTTAAAAAATGCCATTTGAGTGCAACAAACTGAGAGTATCAGGAAAAAAAGATTCTGATATGCAAGTTTCTTTGTCATTGTCTCAAGAGGGATCTGAGCCATCACCCCCTTGTTCCCTCACACTGGCTGTCAAGAGACTCATGACACCATCTGTCTGGATCTGAAAGCCTGAGCTGGGAGCAGGTGGTAGAGACACAGACTGCACAGGACAGACATAATGCACAGAGAGTTCAGGGAAATGTTTTCATTTCTGCTTTATCTGAAATGTTATGGATGCATCGACTTGGCTTACCAACTGCAGTTATGAAAATCAGAATTCAGGTCTGATTTAAATACTTCCTCCTGAGAAGGATTACCTACACGCTGGCCATCTCAACAACCTGGAGCTATTTGCAGGTACTTTTTCTGGAAAGCATATTTCTGTTAGTTTCTCATTAAACTGAAAAAGAACAACTCCAACACATGGCTGCTTAACTTTTTCATGGAAAAGGTCAATCTTTATTGTATTGCTTTCACATCTGTACATAGGAACATGAGCTTAAACAATCTGCAAAGTATCTCGTGTTAGACAACGAATTCATCTGACTTATATAAAATCCACTCTCCGATCTATGTCAAAACTCACAACTTAAATAAAATATCTTACTAGCACAGTTCCTGCCGTAATGCTGCCCTGAACAGACCCTCCCAGCAGTCACTCCTGCTGATTGTCCCCTGAGAAAGCACTGTCTTTGAACTACTGGCTTGTAGAGTTTCAGTGTGTGATTGTAACACTTGCTTAAGCAGTATGTAGAGCATGTCTGGGTAACATGGTATTTATTCACAAGTTTATCAACTCTGAGTAACGTCTTGATTTTCTGTTATAATAGAACATAGCTTATATTAATTGCTCATACAGTCCACCCCAGAATAACCTATGGAAGCCAAGTATGGTGCATGAATCACTGTGGTTACTGCACACTCAAGAGGCAATGACCATGGAGAAAAGTCACCACTGACAAGGTCTGATGACAATTCTTCTTGTCCCCTTGTCCTTCTTTTCATCTCCACATTTCAGAGTATAATTTCTTTCCATGACTTGATCCATGCACCTGGTCATAATCCTTTTCAGATGTTTAATGAATCTGTTTAAAAGAAAACACATAAATGCAGAGTAACCCTCTGTACTTAAAAATGAACAGAGAAGTCAGTGTGTAGGTTAGATAGAGCACCATGCTGTTGACTTCTTAAAAAAAAAACCCAAACCCACCACAACAAAAACCTCCTGTGAACATGGATAATAATTCTGTGAGAATCACATTTCAGAGAAATCAAAGTAATAGTTTCTGTTCATGAGAGGGCACACTAGTCCTTACTGTAATTTTAACAGAGGCATGAAGATGTTAGCATGCAGGATATGAGAAGAAGCTGTCAAACACAGGCCATCAAATCAATTATAAGGGCTGCTTTTAAGAAATTACAACCAGCTGTGACATATAGTGGGACAGCCTATTTCATTCTAGGTTTGATAAATCAGACCTATCAAAACTGATTTTTGAACTGGCTACATTTTCTCAGCCAGATACTGTTCATTAAGACTATTGTTATTATTTGTGTAATTGTGTTAGTTAAATATTCCCTATGTCTGTCTGATTTTTGTCACTTTCTCTTCTTTAGAGTCACTCTGTTCAAAGCATTCTGGAGCCACTGTAAGTAGTTACAGAGTTAATAATGTTTAAATTCTTGGTCTTAACTGACAAGTATCATTGCCTGTTAGAATTGCTTTATCCCAGTTTACTTAATTTGTCTTGACTGGATCAAAGTATCCGGTGGCTATTAAGAGGTGGTTTTTTTTACTATCATCAGAGGTAATCACAAGGCCTGAGAAGCCTTCTTTAAGTAGAACTAGAGCTGTAAATTACAAAAGTTCTGGGCACTAGTCACTTTATCCATTTGAATAACAGAATGATAGGATGGTTTGGCTTGGAAGATAGATACCTTAAAGCTCATTCAGTTCCAGCCCCCTGCTACAGGAAGGGACACCTTCCACCAGACCAGGTTGCTCCAAGCCCCATCCAACCTGGCCTTGAGCACTGCCAGAGACGGGGCAGCCACAGCTTCTCTGGGCACCCTGTGCCAGCACCTCACCAGCCTCACAGGGAAGGACTTCTGCCTAATGTCTAATCTAAATCTATCTTCCTCTACCCCTGGATTGGTATTATGATCTTACAGATGAGTAATTAACACAACATAGAATGGTGTGGCTCTGAGAAGGGATGGTTGCCTGGGGATGAATCTGTGCTGAAGAAGAGCTGAAGTAAAGAAGACCAAGAGCAGGTCCCTAGGCTGCCTGCAGCTCAGGAGATCATCTGCACTGTGTGTCTTTGAAGAACAGCTCTTCCCTCCTTCCACTCTGTATGTATGACAGGCCTCCTGCAGTGTGGAAAGGCAGGAGACCCTGCATGGGAAGGGAGCTAATCTGGTTGTATAATGGAAGAGAGTTTGTGGTACAGCAATAACAGACCTGCTAACAGATCTGTAGCTCTGTGAAAAGGCTCTCGCTGGGCTGATGGCACAACACAGACTCCCTCCTGTTCTTCTCCTGCTGTGCCTGGAGCAGAGGCTCAGCAAATCATATGCCAGGGTGTCTGGCACAAGGGGCCCTGAGGCAGGAGAGCTACCACCATTTTGGGTGCAGAGGGTATAACAGAGTCTACAAGAAGTCTGAATGAAGAATGAAATGGGATGGTCACATGTTCTGCATTAGCATGAAGAGACTGAGGAAGAGACTGAACAAGAGCATTGCAGGCAGCCAAAAGCAAACAAGTTGACACAGTACTGGGGGAAAGCAGACTGAAAGAGTGACTCCTATGGATTGAAAGCAGACTGAAAGATTGGAAGTGGAGAATAAGGCTTGAGAGGAAAGAAGTTGGTAGCAGCTGTACCAGGGACCAGCTTTTATTCAACATCACGATTAGTGACCCAGAGAAGTGAGTGAATGGAGAAATCTTCCTTCCAGACTGCAGAAAACAGGCTCTTTCAGGTACTCAAATGCTGCATTGACAGCAAGGAACTCTAGAAGAATTTCATAAAATGCAGTGGGCAAAAGGTGGCAGGTTCAGGAAACATCTGAAAAAGAGCTGGGCAGCAATGTGCCCTCTAACATCCCCCATTCCACCATTGTGGATTCTGAGAAGTACAAAGAGAACGAGCTGCAGATTTTGGTCGGGATCACGCGCTCTCCTGGTGAGCATCCTCTGCTGCTGTCATTGGCAGAAGACAGCACTGGCTGAGAGTGGTCTGACTCATCCTGACATTCTGTATGTTCTTGTGTGTCACTTACTGTAGATGCTAGGTCAGAAACAAGAAGCATTTTTGTGTTCAGTGAGGTATTTCTGTCAAGTGTCTACCAGCTACAGCACTCTGCTAACAGTAATCATGTACTCAAAATCCTGTCTCTCACACTAAGAACAAGAGAAGGAGAAACAGCAGCTGAACAGGTTACTCGTTTGGTGTTTATCAGATTGCTTTCCAAGATGATTTAAAAACTCTGATCTACAGCAGGCAGTTAAGGGGAATTGGTACTATTCTGCATTGTAAATCTAATTTTAGGCTGGCTTAAAAATAGCATAGCAAAACATAGTGCACCTCCAAATTAAAGTATAAAGCTTTCTAATGGAAGTTTCAAATACTGTGGTAGGGCTGCTAGTCTAAGATTGTAATTTGTAGTGGCAGATATTAAATGGGGTGTGAATGATACAATTGACCAGGATATGCAGTCTTGCCTTTCTAGTCAGCTGATTAAGTCTTCAAGTTTCATGTAAGTCTGTTTTTTAACAGAATTTAATAAAACAGTGGAAAATTAAAAGGTAGCAAGTATTTTTAAAATCTCCAAACTATGGTCTTCTAGTAGCCTCAAAGACTGCTGTATTTAATGGTAGGGCTATTATAGCCTAACTCCAGCATTAGAAGAAGAAACTCACTCATGGTACTTTTCTTAATTGTGAAGTTACTGCTCTTCACAATCGAGGCCAGACCGAAGGAAACACTGGCTCTGTTTCACATCCTGACATTCCTTGCTGTTTCCTGGCTTCCTGCTGGAGTTCACTGCATTCACTACACTAGAGCTTGTACCTACCACAGATCTCTCAGTGCACTACATAATTCCCCATTATACTGTTATCTTTCATATATAGCTGCTATTAGTCTATACCTTTTTTATTACACATATTAGAAACGTGTTTTTGTTCTCAAGAGAGCATCATTCAAACTATTTAGCTAATTTCCTCCCCCAAGTTGGTAGCCAAAGTACTAAACCTCAGCTGGGAAAAGACAGTTTGACAATTTTCTTTAAGAACTGGAAAAACTTGGCCACTTCTGTATCCTATTTAATACTCTGAGACAGTTGTATTACATATAAACTGGAATCATTACAAGGGGTCAAATGCCAAGTGTTGGACTGGCCAAATACACAAAGCATCTCTAGATTGCTCTTTTCTTCTATTTTAGGATTGCCAGTTGCTAGCTGAACTACAGTGTCAGTCCTTCAGAGGAAACAAACATGAAGAATTAAAACAGATTAATTTCTTAGTTCCTTTGGCAGCTTAAAACTTGTAACTGGCTATTGCCCTCTATTGAACCAAGTTGGTTATAGTAAGCTTCATTTTTTGTATGGAAGAATCATAGATTGTTATTTTTTAATTATCCTTCTTTAAAATTACTTGTGGTTGGGGCTTTTAAACACATTAAATACTCAGGCCTGAACTATTTCTATCCTAAATGGAATGCGTCTCTATATTCTATGCCTCATTTCATGTTATTAACAACAGCTTTTGGAAAACTTAAGAAAAATCTCTCCTCTCTTTGCATTACATAAATGAATGCATTTGGTAGGAAATCCCTTAGGACTGGCCATGGCTATGGTTAATGAGTCTGTATAGACAGTTTATTAGTTAACCATGATTTTGTCTTCTCTCCACCTAAGATGGAATTCCAGTTAAGAAGAGACAGAGTACAAAAGTCTCTTTAAAACAGAGCTATCAGGTGAGTTCGAGCACTTCTATTAAGAAGAGTTCAAAATAGTTCTAAAAACCACAGCTATTGCTCTTAAGCCTATTGTTACTCTAGCTCATATAAAGTAGCTGACTGACTCAAAGTCTGAAAGGGAAGAAGTCAGGAGGTGTATTCTGATGTACTTATGTGTATCCTGTCACTTCTAGTGGTAACATGCTTCCTTCGCATGGCACCTCCATTTTAGAGAGACGGATCAGAGGCATGAGTTAAGCTCACAGCAGCCAGCATAGCAGACACAGGAAGGAGTCCAGCATGCTTACTTCCCTCTCCACTAGGCCATGCTGTCTCTCATAGACACTGAGCCTACATTTCTGATTGGCACTATATTGATGAGCTAGTAACGCTATGTCTTTGATTCAGGACTTAGGTGCTGGCATTCAGCAAAAGTTCTGAGTCACAAGATTTTGAGTTCTAAATTCTGCTCACTGAAGATGTTTATCATAAATCACATTGATGAAAAATATAGATAATTCTTGTACTGTAAGATTAAATAAATCCAGTATTTCCTATTCAGCCTTCATTACTGATTATTTTTGCTCATTTTCTTTCTGATTAGAATACTTTGTGATGAGTCACATCTGATTTTAATAAAGTTCAAGGAGAACAGTTGGATCATCTTATTCCAGGGGACTTAAAATGTAATAAGGAACCTGGCACACTCACACTAAAACAGTAGATGACATGAGCAAGTTCAGTTCTGCTCAGTTTACACAGATGGATCTCTCCATCTGAACAGGACAGGAAGCTTCTTTCATCTGCTTAGCTGTCTACCTTCAATCTCTGCCACCAGTTATGCCCAGAACCCTGGATGTAATTTTGCTTCTGTTGAGTTCTGTCAGCTCAAGAGAAGCGTTTGCTGCAAGAAAGAACAGCTTTTCTGGTCCATGTGCTCTCTTATTTTTATATCTCAATTAGCCTATCCACATTTGCTGAATTGCCTCTTGGGATTTCCCCCCTTTGTCTCCCTGTCATGCTGCCATTCACCTCCTGGGTGCAAGGCATCATTGCAAGGAGCACACTGCAAGGTTTCAGCTAAGGCTAATCACAGCTTTTTAGTTGTTCTCAGTAATCACTGGTGAGTCACACGAAGAACACTCCTCATATTTAACACAAAGCAATGCCTATGGATTTCTCATCTCTGCTGGTTAGATTCTCATCTGAGACCCATTCTTCCCGCAATTTCTTGTGAATGCTCAGCATATCTGGGTCCAAGTGAAGAGGTCAGGCGGGCAGCCTGTGTTGACACTCGGAACAGTACAGAACTTAGTACAGAACTTAGGGTACTGCAGGCTAGGCACAACAGGGGTTTAAATCTTCTCTTTCAGTGCCTGCCTTCTGCTCCCAAAGCAGAAAACACAGCTCCAAATTAGGGTGCTCTTCTGCCTGCCTTCCTAGGATATTGGTGAGGAGGAATGGCATGGAACAGGGAAGAAACCTGTAACCAGGATATTAACACAGATTCCTTCCCATGGTGACATGTTGAGTCCTTGCCTGGTAGCTATATAATTATGCAGTCTGTGGCCTGGCTGCTGTGTACACAAATACCATTAAATATATAAATAGACAAAGCACAGTAATAGTGCATTTTTTTGCTCCCTAATAATTGATGTAACTTTAGGCATTTGCTGTTTGATTCTCAGCGGCAACCACCACTAACATGACTACTTCCAAATTAAATGATCAGTGGTGGAGCTGGGAAGTGTGCATTCCCATTAATATGAGGGAAAAAAATAAGAAACCTATTTAAACTGAACAGAACTGTGTTCAGGCCCTATGCTCTGTTAAACTGTGTGTTCATGTAGTAGGAAAAGTCCACTGAGGAATATTGTGTCTGTTTTTCCCCCTGGGTCCTCCTGAAAACTAGATGCAACTTATTATGACAAATCCTAGTCAGCAAAAAAAAAGATTAAAATAAATGTTAATGCCTGCATTAGAATGGTGCTGGAGTAACTAGGTTTGGAGAAAGGGATTTTTTGCATTAAAGATTTTGCTTAAGTTCCATTAATTTTTATTAATTTCTTCCCTGGAATATAGAGCATTTGTTATGCTCCATGTGCTTTTGACCAAACTTTGTCCAGCTGTTTGTGCAACTAATGCTACTCCAATACCAAAAATTTCCACATTTCCCTCTGAACTACTGACCAAAATCAGCTACTGTTGCTTTATATGGAATCTGAATAGAAATACTTAGGAGGTAGTTTTAATCTGTATGAAGGGCAGGGAAAGTTTGTTTGTTGGGTTTTGATATTGGGTTTCTGGTTTTGTTTTTTTAATTAGAAGTCTGATTAAAATCGTTTGATAGCTTTATGGTATTTGTATAGTATATTCGCCAAGGTTATGTTTGCAGCCTTGCAACAGAATTTCCTATTTCCATAATTTCAAATAGAAAATGAACACGTATCCTGATCCGGTTTTCAAACTTACAGGCAGTATTTTGCTAGAAATTCTACTGGCAGATTTGCTAACACATTTTAATTTAAACTGTGAATGTTTTCATGAACATACATTTGGCACAGAAAGTCCTAGCTAGAAATAGTGATTTTCTTCCCAATTGCATTTTAGTGTTTTAAAATGTTAAATTCTTACAACATTTCCAGAGTTTCAGAATCACTCAAAACTACAATAAATTGATCAAGCAAACCCTCCTGCTAGGAGTACCATGAGAAGAACGAGGAGCTGGGTAGGTTTCTTATTATCCAAGACAGAGGTTTTAAAGGGCACCTGATTGAGATGTCTTTCTGGCTCGATTATGGGCTCTGAATTTTAATAAAACATTAGCCTGCATGTTCAGTTACGTGCAGAGCTGCTTTCAAGAGTGGAGGAGCAAAGTTCTTTGCCAGCTGTAAAGATAACACCGAGCACAACAGCTGCAGTGGTTCACAACTGTGAATGTCGGGCCTTAGAGAAAGATACTCCCTCTCCGCGCCGCAGAGGACACGGAGCGGGCCCTGCACGGTGGTGCGGCGGCGGGAGCGCAGGGGGCATCCTGATCCCTGCCCTCAGAGCGCCAGCCCCGACCCCAGCCCGCAGAGCTCCAGCCAAGCCCCAGCCTCGGCTCCCGGCCCTGGCCCGCAGAGCTCACCCGCGTTGGCGGCTGCGGCAGTGCGTGTCCCGGCGCAGGGCCCGCTCCCTGCCCTTGTCCTCCGCCGTCCCGGGAAGGGCTGTCCCCAGCCTCGATGGCGGGCCGGGCGCCCCACTGCCCGGGACGAGATCGAGTAAATGACTTACTTCCCCGGCGAGCCCTCGGCGTGTCCGCGGCCCTGCCCGGCGGTAGTGGGTCCCAGTCCCCCTCCCATGCCCCGGGGGTGAGGGGAATCGGAACTGTAACGGAAGATGCTGCAGAAGGAGCCGAGCCGCAGCGAGGGTATCCCGGGGCCGCGGTGGTTCCCTAACTGCGGCCATGCCGGGACACCCAGCCCCACTGCCGGTCCGGACGGCGTCACCCCGCAGTCAGTCGCTTTGGAGCGCCCCTGGGCGTCACTCCAAGTACCCATCAAAGACATCTAGCTCGCTGTCCGTCTCGTAGAGCACTGAACCAGGGTCAGAGAGCACCCCCAGATCCACCAGAGCCTGGTCCATATCCTCGGGCAGGAAGACGATGCCTACATTGAGAACGATGTACTCCATTAGGAAGGCATAGTACAGGATCAGCACGTTGACAAAGAATAAGCCCACGTAAAACATATAGGGCAGCACCAGCAGCGCATGGAAGGCCCAGGACTCCAGCGAATCCAGACGTGCCGAGACCGCGGCGGGCATGCAGCCGTGCGGGGCTCCGGCGCGGGCACCGACCTGCCCGGCCGGCCCGGGGGAGGAGCGGGGAGCGCAGGACCGCACTCCGCAGCCCCGGTGACGGAGAAGGGCAAAACCGCAAGGCCGGAGCTGGATCCGGAGCCGGGGAAAAGGCGAGCCCCGCTGAGGCAGCACAGCCGCAGAGCGCCCGGTCGGTCCCCTCCTTCCCCGGAGGAAGAGGAGCCTCCGCAGGCGGCTGGCCAGCGCGGCTTCAGCGCCGCTGCCGCAGCCCCGCCGCTGGCAGGAGGCTCCGCAGGGGCATCTCCGCGCGGCTGCTGCAGTCCCGCCGCGGCTCTCCTCCTCCGCCCGGCCGCCCGCAAACTTTGCGGAAGGGGCCCGCAGGCGCGCTCCCGCTGAGCATCTGCTGCCCTCAGCGAGCTGCTAGCGCCGGCCTGCGCCGCAGCATCCGCTCCTTCCCGCCCCTCTCCTCACCTCCCACCACTGCCGCCTGACCGCTCACCCGCGCCGCATGCCTCCGCAGAGCAGCCGGCCCGTGGCACGGAGGACGGCCTCTAGGGAACCGCCGCCTCCGCAGGGCCCCGCTCCGCCTGCCCGGAGGCCGGTGCGTCGCTCCGGGGAGTTGGAAGCCTGGTGCCGCACCCTGCCCCTGCCTCCTTCCCCGCACCCGACGCAGCCGAAGGGTGGGGGCAGATTTGGGGTGTTTCTGTGCCCCTGGAAGCTGTTCACTGTCCAGGGGGCCTCGGTGGGGGTGTTTCTTTGCTGATCAAGGCTTTACTCGTACCTACGTACTGCCAATGGCAGGGTTAAACCTGAGGGCTATCCTGACAGTGGCTGACAAGATCCTCAGCTGTACTAGGTTTAGTTTATTTATCCAGTTAAAAAAATAATTCTAAGGGCAGACCAAGATGGCCATTAATGGTCTCTTCGTCCCGCTTCGAATAAGTTTATTTTCAAGCTGGTTCAAAAGTACGCGAGCATTACTGGAGGAACTTCGGCGAATGCAGTGCCAGCAGCCGCTTCTCGTCGTACCCCACAGCTCTGCCACGGCGGCATAGGCCGCGACACCGCTGCCCGCAGGGTCCCGAGGTCGCACGGCGAATACTGGGGGCCACGTTCACCTCAGGTCACCGTGCCTGTGGGGCACAAAGGCGCGCTGAAACGCTGTGGTGTTGTTCGGGCTAAACACGGCCTGCGGTACACGGTACACCGACCCCTCACAGCCTGACGGCGCCGGGCCACCACTGCCGCGCGGGGGACAGGGGCTCCTCTTCCCCACGGCGCCCGAGAAGGCCCCGCGCCACCGCGTCACGTGGTTCACCCTGAGGGGGACCCGCGGCGGCGCAGCTCCGTGGTAATCCCGACAGGAAAGGAGGAAGCGCTGCGCTCCCCGGGGACTTCCCCGTTCCCTTGCAGCTCGGTGTCGGGCCCCGGTGGACGCCCTCCCACAGGCCGGGTGTCCCTGAGAGCGGGTGCCTGTGGGAACCGCTAGTCCCGCTAAGCGAGGGAAGACGCGCAGTGACAGAGCTCGAGCCCCTTCCGTCCCGGGTGACGAGCAGCGGCCGCACCGCAGTGCCTACTGGGATCTGCAGTTCGCGCGGCTCTGCCGGGGCTCACCACCTCCCAGCGTGCCCCTCCGGCGCATGCGCCGTGGTGCTGGTATCCGCCGGTGTTCTCTGCGGCTCAGACTTCTTTCTCATGTCGGTCTACTCGGGTGTCGTTCGGTCTTTGCCCGACCTTCCCCCCGGGGCCATGAAGCACTAGAGCCTTGCGGGTGCAGTAATCCTTCGCTGCCAGCATGTTCGGCCGCTCCCGCAGCTGGGTGGGCGGCGGGCACGGGAAGGCCGCCCGCAGCATCCACTCCTTGGATCACCTCAAGTAAGCGTGAGGCCGACGCGGGCTTGGGGCAGCTGTGAGGGGAGGGGGAGCCTGGGGGCGCGTGACGACCGCTGTGGCTGGGGGCCGGGGCCGGGCTGCTGTCTGCGGCTATGAGGGACTCGGAGGGTACAGGGTGGTGGAGCTGCTCAGGGCAGGGCTTTACCTCCGAGAGGGCTTCGGAGCAGGGCTGGGGGAGAAAGGGGGTGGAAGTCGGTGCGAGCGCTCCCGGCGCTGTTCACCTGAACAGGTTCATCTGAGCAGCCCCAACAGCAAGCTCTGAGCGGTGCGGATTGGTGTTTTTCTCACGGAGACCTGCCTCGTCGTCCCAGAATGTCCTCAGGGCAGACGCAGTTCCCTGATGCCATGCTACGCTCAGGGCTGCGGTACTTGTGTGTTTGATTTTTTATTTTTTTTAATAATGTCACAAACTCTTTCAGCGGAGTAGAGTGTGAGAGGTGATAAATACAGGAAATAGCACATTTCTCAGGAGGGAGAACTTTGTTTCCTGATAGTGGCAAAGATAAAGAAGCAAGGAGCCTGATCCCATCCTGTACAGTACAATACACACCTTCTACGGGGTGTGTACATTTCAGTAGTCAGCAGTGATTCATGGTAGTCAGGTTGGTGGTTTTGCAGGTCCAGGGACCTGCCCTGGTTAGAGGGCTCAGGAGCTGGCACAGATGTACAGCTTTTGAGCTGGAGGATCGTACTGTTCTTCTCTGGAGGCTGACAGCCTTGCGTTACTACTGTCTGCAGAGTGTGGAACAGTGTTTTTCTCTAGTTCTGCCACAGGGGATTTGGAAGGATGGCAAGGGATAAAACATCCCATATCCCATTTCAAGCATTCTGCTATTCTGAGAAAAATAGGATTCCCTATTATAGTTTCTTTTTCTGCTGAAAAAGAAAAGGAAGTCACTGAGAGAGGAAGTGTTTCTAAATTAAATCAATGTGAATACATAGCTCATTGAGAAATAAGTGGCTGGTAGTTTACAAGTTTTGAATCTTGCAATTACTTTATCAAGGTGATTTATAGATTCTGGTATTTGTCTTCAACTAGAAAAATGTTCAAAACCTTCAAGATTAATGGCAATGCATTAGTTTTTACCAAAACGGGGAAATCAAGTCCATAAATACAAAACTGATGAGGCAGTAGCACAGCAGAAAGTAATTTTGAAGCATGGTGGGTCAGACTAGTACATCAACATGATCTGGCATTGCAGGAAAAAGGGAAAAAGTAATGTTTGGGTATAAATGTAGGAATGTTCTATTTAACATACAAGGGGTAGTCACTGGTACTGCTCATTGCTCATGAAGCTTTAGATCTATATGGTTTTGATGTTGCACTTGAAGGTAGAGCAAGAATGCTGATGCACAATGAAATCTGAAGCAACTGAGTTTAAGTTTAGAAAAAGTAGGAAGGTGAGGGGGAGACTTTCGGATGTTAGAATCTTTCAGGCAAGAAAAATGTGATCATATGTTCTCTTGGGTTCCCAAAGGGTTGAAAAAAGTGATATACTGATTTGCAGTAAAAGTGACTTAGGCTATAAGTGTTGTTGCTTGTAGTTGACTTCTTGTCTCAGAATGAAGTATATCGTTCTTTGCTAAATTCTAGCTTTCGTTTGTTTGCTTTTTTTGCATGTGATTTCTTTAATCATAAATTCTAAAATGGTAGTAAGTAAAGGACAGCCAAGACCTTTCATCTGTTTAGACTGTGTATTTTAAGTTTCTTTATCTGTCCTGTATTAATTTCAGTTTGCAGCTACATGTCAACAGCAAAGGTAGCTACCTACTGGTAAAGTGAAATTAAGGGCTTTTCTAAGGTAGCAGTCAAAGTGGGTAAAACAATAGAAGAAAAAAGAGCAAAGAACCTTTGTTTTGGCGTCATGTAACAAAGTCTCTGAGCTTTCTGCATTCACATCTCAGACCACCACGTTGTGCTCCATTGTCAATGAGTTGAGTAGAATGCACCAACCTTGCTATTACAGGTTAGTTTAGCCTATAAAAAGTGTATTAGGCTATGTTGCAAGAGTGAAATTAGCCCAGTTTGTCCTTACAGGAATACTTCCTTCTGCAAATATGCTGTAGAATGGATTGGCTGGAAGAAAATCATGAGGCTGCATTAAGTGTTTTGATACAGTCTCTTTGTCTAGCCAAAAGTTACAGTATAATCTAGCTTTCTAATAGCTGCTGAACTGCAATCTAGAGAGGCTGTGAAACAGTACTATGCACTGTCTTGAGTGCTTCTGACCATTATTTTTCAGAGAACTTGGTATTTTTGTGCCCTTAGGTTAGTAATTGAGGGAGTGTCAATAACAATAAATGGAGAAAGTAAATATTTTCAAAACGAGAACAATGTTAAAATGTTGTGAAAATGGTGTGAAATTACTTTTTTATCTTTACATTAGGTTGTGTCTGAAACCAGGCTGAAATCCACTTCATAAAGTTGGCATCCAGCAGTTTAAAATGTAACCCTGTTTTCCCTGCCCATGTGTAGTCCTCTGCTCTGTTTATTATATGTTTCCAGTTCTAAAAGCAAATACATCAAGGCTGGTCTACCTTTGCATGTAGGCTGAGAGTTCTCCTGTAGGTCAGGATTTCTTACAGTTCTCTCCAGCTGCTGACTGTGATAGTCACTGTACACTGATTCTGCAGCTCCTCATCTTAGGAGCTGTGACCTGTGGTTAAAATACCAGAAAGTCTTTCATATTGCCCAGTTGAGGGTAGTCTAACCTTAGCAGATGCATGGTGAGGATTTATTGAAAGCATAATGGTATCTTAATTCCCCTTCTGTCTACAAACTTTGACTTTGCATTGGAACAGATGAAGAGGATTGATGTCAGTTCCCCCATATATATCTTAAACATTTCTAAGGAGTTCATCTGATAATACCTCTGGTGTTCTTGCTAAAGTGAAAGGCTTTGGAGTTTAGGATTAGTATCTTTGTTTCTAGATGCATTCCCCCACCCTTGTCTCAGAAGTATTTTACATAGCCCTGTTGTTATGTTCAAGTATGCTTCCTATTATTGGTTCTACACTTGGTATTTTAATTCCATACTGATTGCACAAAAGGTTTTATAGCATTAGAGGTGGATGCTGAACATTTCTCATTACTTGGTCAGATGCAGTGTCCATAAACATGTATGGTTGAAGACCTGCTTCACAGTTGATTCATTTCCTGCAGTACTGTCCATGCTATAAATTGAGTTTCCTCTATAAGAGCAATATGTGATTGCATAGTTACAAGCAGCATGAAAAAGCAAGCATGTTGCTTTTAAGTCTGGGCATTCTGAGTGCTTGACTTCGTAAACTCTTCTCTGTTCTAGTGCTTTTTTGTAAGTAATAAATAGGAAACTCATTAATACACACTTTCTGTATTTGTGAGTTATGTTATCCCTTTGAACATGGTTTCTTATCATAAAATGTTCAGAATTTTGTCTTGTTAAGTTGCTGGCAAAATCTCCCACAGATTTTGATTATATCAGGTGCTTTGATGCTTCTTTTATGCTGATTTTTTTGATGTGTTTTTGTTTGAACACGGTTTTGAGATACAGAGAGAGGACAAAAGCCTCCTTTTTGAGGGTTTACCATTTTGGAGCACAAACTTGACCTTTTAATACTGAGCATTTAGACATAGGCTTTAAAGATTTATGTAAATACAAAAATCTTGTTTCTGTCTGATACTTTATATTCTCAGATGTGGTATGTTGCATGTCTGCTGAGAGAAACAAGCATGTTTGTGGTTTCTCATGCATTTTCAACTAAGTAGATAAAGGAGTAGCTGGAAGGTGGAACCCAGGCCTTCTCCAAGTGCAGCAGATCAAGGAACTCTGCAGTAATACTGATATTAAGTAAATTAATTTGGAGTTAATATGTTCCTGACTATTAAATGTTTCTTGCTTTTTGCATCTCAAATGTCCTATGTTCCATAGATTTCTGAGGTGAAGTAATAGTACATAATTCTTTCCACTGCTTCCATTCCCATTTCTGCTGTTGGAGTAAACTTTATTCCCACATTTACACAGTGTAACTTATTAATGAGAAATACATGTTCACAGATGCAAGAATTTTTATATTACTTCAAATAAATAGGCTAAAATAATTGAAGTAGTGTAGTATTAATTACTTTATCAGGAAAAATACTACACAGATTGCTGTGGAATTAACTTTTGTGGTTTAATTGTCTTCTGTCTTCACCTATTCACTCTTCCATTAACTGATGCATTCTCGGAGCAGTGACTTAGCTTTTGCTCTATTTTTTGGTTCACTGTCCTGACAATACATACAGAGCCATAATGGGAAGCTTTTACAGTCCTTGTGTGGTGGTTGCTTTTTTTTAGAAAGCCCTGGGAATTCTCACAGGTGGTCACACTTCAGTTCTCACATCTTCACTGTGAGCCATCACACTGTCAATCTCCATAGAAGGAATCTTGAATTATGATCCTCAGATTAGTTAAAGGAGATTTGCAGGTGCTCTTTGACTTGCTATTTTATGACTTCTGTTACAGTACAGCATGTGATCAGACTGTTATGACTGTAGGATATAGCTACAAATCAACTTTTCCTAGAATGGTTTCAAGCTTACCAGTTTCTGTTCTGGATTTGGAAAATGAGTATTGATTTATGAGGGGAAAAAAACAGCATGAAGAGGCAGAGAAAACTTTACTGGAAACAGAAAATATGAAAAGGCAGTATTTTTCCCTCTCCTGCAATCTCTTACATTTTTCTTCCTCTTTCCTCTGCTGTGTGGTAGGTCAACTTTAATATGATGTAGGCTTTATCACACTGCTGATTCTGGAGGGAAGGGAATGGAGAATGTGGTATATCAAGTTTATTAAGGTGAGGTTCTGAGGTTTACCTTTTAGTATCCTTATGAAGTAAAACTGGTATTTGATGATTCAGCAGTAGCAACATTAGCAAGCATATATTATATATAAATTATATATATTATAGGAATAATTATATAAATTATATAAATTCTATATTATATATAGAATTTTATATACCATAATATATATTATATTATATAAAATTATATAAATTATATATATAATATATATAAATTATATATAAATTATATTATTATAACAGCAACATAAACTTCTCTGAAATAGCCTCTGCTTCCTGCATTGCTCAGGAAGATGGCCTGTGTCTTGCAACCAGTCCTGTGAAGCTTTGGACAACTGAGTGGCAGCTCAATTGTTAAAGATTCCCCAAACCAAATTTTGCAAATTTAAACTAAACTGAAAATATGATTAAAAAATAAATTAATTCAAGCATGAAAAAGGTTCTGAAACTGGGTAATACCTTGTTTTATCTTTGTGAGTCTGATAAGTAGTTGTAACAGCCTGATACATGGCTTCAGTTAAATGGCATTTTAGTCTCCAACTGCATGTTTGCTCTGTGCAGTGGTTCAGTTTCCTGATGTACGTAAGATTGATAGGAATACTGTTTTTTTGAAATGTGATTTCAAGTCTGGGTTTGGCCTGAATTTCTAAAACTTAGCCTTAAATGAAATAGCCCAGCATTTTGTGTCAGAAATGCAGTTTCCTGGAACCCTACAATCCTTGGCAAGATTGATGTTTTTATCTTTTACATAATGGCTGCTTGAGGTCTTTGGGTCTGGCTTCTTGAATTTCTAAACTCCTGCATCTTACTAATAAGACTCCTAGAATTTCAGCCTGAATCATAGAATGAACTTTCATGGAATCCAAAACAATAATAATAGGCTGCCCCAGAGTCAGGACACTCAGGCTGTCTTCCTAGAAATAGATCCTGGGAGTTTTATTAGCTCCACTTTTCATGGAAAGGTTGATAGTATGGAAAAATCTCTCTTCCTTCCCAAGCACTTCTGAGTTTATTGTCCAGATAGTCCTGAACACTCAGGATTATCCACAGATTTTATTTTGCACAGATTGCAGTATAGCAATGTATGATCTGTGTTTAGTAAGGTAAACTCTTGCAGTTCTAATTTTATGCAGTTTCTCAATATGAAATTATTTTTAATAATGACTTTCATAACTGTGCACCTTTCTTTCGTCTGTCCTTTTTGTTTATTACTCTGTAAATAAAAAAAAAAAGCACCAAACAGAGGGAGAATGGCAGTGGTGATTCTTGTGCTTTTATTAGCATCCCCTCTTGTTTTTAGGACAAAAAGAAATAATCTTTGTAACATTTTATTTTGAAGGAAAAAAATAAATGTGCTTCACTGAGTGAAATTGAGACTTACAAGCCATTCCAATTTTATTTGGGTTCCTGTCCACTGTGTAAATCAGACATAGGCATACGCTTTTGTAAACTTTACTGGGCAGCCTTAAACTTTGAGATGATAAAGCTGGAGTTTACCACCTTTCCCATCAGTAGCTCCATGCTTGAAGGGCCAAAGATGTGATTAAACTGCCAAGGTGAATAGCCTTTGACAGTCCTGATTATTGACCATAAAATTGACATGAGTCAATCTGTAAAGTGTATCTGCAGACAAGAGTAGGGATCTAACTTTCCTAGTGAGATCTGCATGTGTCTCTTTACACAATTGCACTTTTCACACTGGCTAAGTTATGGATTTGTTTCATTTGGCACATACTCTGTTTAACAATTACTTTTCTCTCTGCATCAATAGTAAAAGGAATTTTTGGATTTTTAAGTTGTACAATCATGAAGCATACAGTATGTGTGTGTCTATTATTAAATTACAGTGACTGAAGATAAATGTGGTGCATTTGACAGGATAGCTACATTGATACTTGTGACTATTTTTTCTTTTAGGTACATGTATCATGTTTTGACTAAAAACACAACAGTAACGGATCACAACCGCAACCTGCTGGTAGAGACTATTCGTTCTATAACTGAGATCCTTATATGGGGAGATCAGAATGACAGCTCAGTATTTGAGTAAGTATTGCAAAGAATTTTGACTCTGGTTTGTTTTTGAAAAGTGATGAAAGTTGCATAGAGATCTAGTTCAAAAGGCTAACTCTCCAAAGACTATTTCATGAATGTAGGTACAAAGCTATGTCCTGTAATGGACAGGTAGGCAGGATCATATTCTTGTCATACAAAGAAACAGAGAATTTACTACTTTTAATAAAAAAGCTCTCAAAGTCCAGAGCCCCTTTCATGTGCTGCTTTTCTTTGGCTCTGAAATCTCCAATATAAACACAAAATCAGGCCTGTTTTAGGGCCCAGATTTTCTCAGTACATCTATTAATATCATATGACTTCAGGTCGTTCAATATATATAAGATACTATAAATAGATATTCTAGCTATTTAGAGTTTTTGTTCAGATTTTACTTTAATTCTCATACAATAACATGGTAGAAAAACTTCAAACATTCACAGTTGCAAAGCTGACTTTATTAATACCCATTGCTTGGCTGTTTGCTTGAAGATGCTTGCTCGTTGGTCAAGGCAATTTGTGATTAAGTAAAGTGTTTGTGGTTTTAATTACTTATTTAAGGAGTGGTTGGTTTCGACATGATTGGGTTTAGAAAACTAACTTAACTCTGATTATTCATGCCTGAACTGTAACTCCATCACATTCCTTACTGTATTCTCTGCGTGAAGGCAAAAAGTGTATTAGCTTAAAAGGGGCAAGCGAACAAAATGTAATCTTCATTTAGAAGCTCCCCCCTTCAGAATGATGATTGCTAGGTGGGGAAGCTGCCTGATAAATTGCATATACTAAAAATAAAGAAGTCCCTGATTTCTTGACATTCCTTTTCTGCATAATTTGAGTGTTGAAGTGACCTTGTTAGTGTTTAAGGTTATTGGAAGATACTCTTTAATTGTACAGATAAAACTTTGCAAAATAATCCTTTATAAATGTAAAACATGCTGTTAAACTTGCCTAGAATCATCCTTGATCTTTGTAAAGTTATATTCTTGTTAAAGACAATAAGTAACTTGATGACACCTCTATTTTATTTCAGCTTTTTCTTGGAGAAGAATATGTTTGTTTTCTTCTTGAATATCTTGCGTCAGAAGTCTGGTCGTTATGTGTGTGTACAGCTTCTGCAGACTCTGAACATCCTTTTTGAGAACATCAGTCATGAAACATCACTGTGTAAGGGCATACTTATAAACTGTTCAGGATTAAATGATCAAGATGTGATTGAATTCCCTTTCACTTAATGAAATTTAGTCCTAGTACACCTTCACAGAAGAACCTTATGTACTCTTGAAAATCTTTGTAATTGAACACTGAAAATACAGTGTAATTTGATTCCAAAATACCTTTTAATATAAACTTTCAGTTGTACAGAAGTAGTTGTTCAGTATTACTGAAACATTTATCACATTTCAGGGGGTTAAGTCAGCAAGGTCATTGTGTTCTGAATTATTCGCCTTGCTACTGCAGATGATGTGGTGGAACTCTGTTTTATCATTTGTACTGGGACTGTTCTGAGGTCATTAGGGCTGGCATTCAGTCTCCTACCTTTACTTCAGGGTTTTAGAAATATGTAAAGAGTGCAGAGAATTAAGTATTTTACAGCTGTCCTGGAAACAAAGTCATAAGCCTTTAGAAGTTATGATTTTGGCAGAAAAAGAGAGTTATTTTATGTGTTATTAGTTGCAAAGACTGCATAAATTGAGGAAAGTCAAGTGTATTCTTAGTTTTCTTATCCTTAGCAACAAAGATCTTTGTAGGGAATGGTTTCTTTACATTACTGCTTGAAGCCATCACTTCAGTTGTTTGGCTAAAAATGTGGATCTTCAGTCATCAGGTAGTTTGTTGCTAGCAGGTACTTTAGATACAGCTAGTTAGCATAATTTTCTCTTTCTGTTAACCTGTGTAATGTCTTTTATTTTTCAGACTACCTACTCTCTAATAACTATGTAAATTCTATTATTGTCCACAAATTTGACTTTTCTGATGAGGAGATCATGGCATATTACATATCGTTTTTGAAAACTCTTTCCCTGAAACTCAACAATCATACTGTACATTTCTTTTATAATGAGGTAAGTGAAAAAAGAGTTGTAGTATAATGATGAGAGGACTTTAATTAGAAATAGCAGTTTGGTACGCATTCTAGTTAGTCTCTTCTTTTGCCATGTCCTACATTTATTTTTATAATGTTAATATAAGTGGTTGAGAATTTATTTGTGGGGATCTCTGCAAAAACATGATAAAGAAGGTCTTTGTCCTTATACAACTATAAGGTCTAAAAAAGCCTGAGTAGTCAAAGGTCAAGGTGGCAATGAATTTTTCCTCACTCCATTCCACATTTTGCCAGAAGATGGCATTATAGCACTGAATATGTGCAGGGTTAACTTGGACGCTTAAAGTAGTTTATTTTTAATGCAGAGCTACAAATGCAGCTGTGCATTGTAAAATCATTTAAAATACTTAAGTAGAAAGAAAAGTATCAGAGCAGTACAGGGATGACAGCTTTCATGCAGAATCCCAGCAGATGTTTGGTTAATGCATAAATACTTTCCTTTTGTTACAGCACACAAACGACTTTGCCTTGTACACTGAAGCTATTAAATTTTTTAATCACCCGGAAAGTATGGTCAGGATTGCTGTTAGGACTATAACTTTAAATGTCTACAAAGGTATGCTTTTTACATATTAAAAAAGGCATGTATACAAAATGCTTATTTTGTGGTAGTTTAGTTTTCAGTTATTTACATTTAAAGGTTTTCTGTCTTTTATGAGATTGAAAAGCTTGGCATGTTGACATGCTTCAAATGCATATTTTGTTTTTTATGAAGCAGAACCCCAAACCTACAGTATGTACTTGTAAATAGTATTGTTTCCTTAGAGATGAAACTGATTTGAAAAAAAAGCATGCACAAGGAACTTCAGCTTCCCTTCCAACAAAGATCAAAATGTGGCTGTATTTAACAAACAAACAAAAAACCAAGCCCAAACCCAAAGTGCTTTAAGCCTATCAACTACTTTTGACTTATGAACTTGAGCTTTATAATGTGTGAAATAGTAACCTTGCTGGCTACATCACTTCCTTTTGGATTTTAAGTGCATTAGAATATGATTATAGAGCTCATAGGTGCTGCAGTCCAAAGAAGAGCTAAACCATTCCCAGAGGGCCCCAGTCAAGGCCAGGAGGCTGCTGTCACAAATTTCTGCATTGACCATTCCAATAGGGCATCAGGAAAAACAATCCAAACTTCACTAGGTTTTGTGGAGACACTGAGTAATCTGTACTGTCTGAGATCTTAAAAATGTAACAAGACCCTTAGCAACCTGGTTGAACTTCAAAGTTATTGCTACTTGGAGAATGGGTTTGAACTAGACAATGTCCAAAAGTCACTTTCCCCCTAATATTTTAGGTGGAGTGTATAAAATCTGTAATAGGCTAAAAATATAGTGATCTCTGTAGAGAAATTGGTGTATATTTAGAACTTTTACCTCTGAAATCAGCATGCTGTAAGATAGAATGTATTATGGAATATGTTCATGCAGGGTTTTTTAGTCTTTAATCAATTTTAAATTAAATTGCATTTTAAATTTACACAACTTTCTATCAAGAGAAATAGTGATTTGATAAGTCTTCATAGAAGAATATAAGATCTGTTTTTTTAAACAGTGAACAATTTGCTGTGCAAATAACTGGGTAGCCTTTGTGGCGTAGAGGTTCTTCATAGTGTTGACTGAAAGGGACAGAAATGTCTTTCTTTTGTATGTTGTGAAATGGGCACTTTGTACATGTTTCTACTTCAAGGAGCTGTAAACCCAAGTATGAGCTCACAAAAAGAGCAGAGTGTGGGGTTTATATCCTATTAGTCACGTATTTATGTATCTAAATATCTTTATGGTAAAAAAAGCCCAAAATGCACTTGTCTAGAATTTTTATGGGATGTTATAGCAATATAAAGGTTAGAGTTGAAAAAACGCAGCTCAGATGTTCAGGGTTCATAGTTTTCTGCCTACCATTAGCATATATTCTGATCTAACACCTACCCTGTATCTTTTAGTTTAGATGCTTTGTGCTTTAGCTTTTTAAACCCTTTTGGAGGATGTCACTATCCCAGTTCCTAATCTTGTTAACTGTTGTCTGTTTCTTCTGCCCTTCCTTCACTGATGATTCCTGTGTTCCTTAATGCAGTGTCATGTAAGTCTAACTAGCTTGACTTTCAGCATTACTGCTTTATTCTTATCCTTTTTTACTCTTCTTATTAATACAGAATGTGCTAAAAAAACCCTTTCTCAATTCCATTAGATTTGTTTCTCTTCAGACATTTGTAAATATATCAGTATTAGGCTCATTCAAGCTAATTAAGAATTGATACGATGCTTTTGTAGCTGTCCATTTCATGCATAAGATCATGTCAGGTATATGCACATATGAAAAGCTAGCATGTAATCAAATTGAGAAGATACTCTGTTGTATTTGTTAAAAATTAATTACAAAAAGTTGGCAACTGATTTTTTTCTTTTTAACAATTTCTCTTCAGTGGACAACCAACCTATGCTGCATTACATTAGAGATAAAACTGCTGTCCCTTATTTCTCCAACCTCGTTTGGTTTATTGGAAGCCATGTGATAGAATTGGATAACTGCGTGCAGACTGATGAAGAGTAAGGTTTTACAAATGCTGGGTATTGAATGGAAATGCTTTTTCCCTGGTCTTGATACTCTCTTTACTTTGTCTGTAGTGATCGGATCAAGTTAGTTTCTGAATATGTTCCACTGTAGACAGTTAAAGCTTTTCATTCCTGCAAAGTTTTTTAGTGATTCTTTGAATTGATAGTGATTAGTGCTTTGTGTCCTTTCCATGATAATATACAGATAGTAAATTAGTGTTCGGCAGCATGCTTTTCCTTCATCTTTGTTTCAATTCTGCTAAATTTAGTAGATACCGAGAAGACACAAAAGGGTGGGTTTTATTTTTCCAATTTTATTAGCTGTATCTTTCTAATCTTCCTTTTTTGTGTGTAGCATCACAGTAGAACAGCTTTCTGAAGTTTCTAGGAAAAAAATTCAAATTGAAAAGATGAACTCTTATGAAATACGTGAACTGTCAGACCTGAAATGCATGTGTAATACTCCACTATCATCTACAGAAATATTTTGTTGGTTTAGGTTATTCTTGGTTTGCCTTCCCACCCCACCTTAGCATAGGTCTCTCTGATTCTTGCTTTCTTAAAGTGAAGAAGTGAACGCTAAATACAACATAGATTTCTTCTTTTGGAAACAAATCTTACCTTTTTTTTTTTTTTTTTTTATGAATGGCTTGTGAAAAGACCCTGGCAGTCAAAAGTGAAGTTTTAAAACAACCACTGCTTCTGAAAACTTGGGGAAGAACTTGATACGTGCATCCTAAACCACATCTAAGCCTGATGTGCTAGCTGCATTAGCTGACTTTAGTAAAAACCTCTTTAGACAGTTAATCTTCAAGAGGTGCTATGTGGAAGGGATGCACATTAATTCTCTTCACAAGGTTTTTAACACTTTGACAATTGATTTTATCTCAGACTTTCTTTCTGCTCTTTTTTTCAGGCACAGAAATAGGGGCAAACTCAGTGACCTGGTAGCAGAACATCTTGATCATTTACATTACCTTAATGATATCCTTATCATTAACTGTGAATTTTTAAATGATGTGCTGACAGACCACCTACTTAATCGGCTCTTTCTTCCCTTATATGTGTATTCACTAGTCAATCAAGACAAGGTAAGTTAATACCTGAAAACAATTAAAGGTATTACTTCCAGTATGCATAACAATTTCTTCAGCAGGTGCATGCTGTAGTGTTGTTAATGTTGTTGATATCTATGTATGCTTTACATGAAACAGCTTAAATAGGATTAGTGTAGGAAATACCCTGAGACTGAATTTTAATGGCAGAATAGATAAAATAAGCAAGTTATAATAGATTTTCCCAGTATCCCTGCAAGTTTTCCATGGTGTAAAATCCACTCCAGGTAGAAACTACAAATTTTAGTTTTGTTACTTGATTATTCTGTTTGCAGATAAGCTGTATTTGAATGCGATACACTTGATTTTATTTTTCATAGAATCACAGACTGGTTTGGGTTGAAAGGGGCCTTAAAGCTCTTTGAACTGCAACTCCCTGCCACAGGTAGGGACACCTTCCATTAGACCAGGTTGCTCCAAGCCCTGTCCAACCTGGACTTGAACAGTGCTAGGCATGGGGCAGCCACAGCTTCTCTGGGCAACCTGTGCTGGTACCTTGCCACACTCACAGGGAAGAAATATATCCAATTTACATCTACCCTCTTTTAGTTTAAAGCCCCTTGTCCTATCACTATTTGCTCTTAGAAAAAGGTGGTTTTTTGGGTTTTTTTTTGTTTGTTTGTTTTTGTTTTTGTAAAGCATAGTTGAAAGCCAATTTTTAATTAAATAGAAACTGTTCTTTTAAAACATATACAGGTTCCTATGTTCATTTGTCTTTTAAGAAAAAAAATATATATATTTTAACTTGTCTAGTGATGCTTGTTTTTAAGATAGACAGTGCTTTGGGAACTTCAGGATTCTTGCATTAGCCAGAGGTCAGGTTTCTTGCAAGTTAATGAATTCAGTGTGTTCCTTGTGCACTGAAGATTGAATAACAATAAGCTTCTTGTCTTGCCATTGAAATAGGATGAAGCAGACTTTCCTGGCTTTTACTTTCATTTCAGCTCTTTCAACTTTTTCCATTCACACATGTACAGAAATCTGCTTGTGATCCTGTTTTCAGGCACTTACATTGTAAAATGGGGTTGTTCTTACCTCCTGCAATAACTGATGAATTTATTTGGTGATGGCTTTTCAAGGTATCACTAATTAATTTTCAAAAATGTTTTCATTACTACTGATATATAAATTTAGCAGCGTTGTGCCCAAATTATACTTCAGATATTTTTGTCCAATGTGGTTTATTTGATTTAGAGAAGTGTCTATCAAGAAAATGTTTTTTTAACATGTAGGAAATATTTTATTGTTTCTGAATAAGTAATTTTTAAAGCAAATTTTTAATGAAGGTTAACTGAGAAGTACTTTTTGAAGGAATAGTAGCATTGTGAAACCCTGCATGTTTCTCAGATACTTACATGTGAAATTTAAGTTACCAAAGTGATTATGAGAGATGGTAATCAATAGCAATTTTTTTTAAGCATGTAGATTAAGGGACATGCTTATTTGGAAGGTCTTCAGTTGAAATAGTTTACAAGAAGTGAATGGTAAAAAGCATGTTAGTTTCTGAACATTTAATAGCAGAATGTATGGAACAGCACCTCATTAAAAGTTTTGTTTTAAATAAAATATTAAACTGTAGATGCTTTGACTTTGTGTAAATAAATCAACATTTTTCATCATTTTTTTCCATAGGGCGGAGAACGTCCAAAAATAAGCCTCCAAGTTTCTCTCTATCTTCTTTCACAAGTAAGTATTTTAAGTATTTTGTCCTATTGCTGAACATACTTTTACAGTAGTGTTATGATTTATAAATTATTTTGGGCAAATCTATTAAAGATTTGGCAAGTGAAGATCTAATTTGTTTTTTTTATGGACAGACCAAGCAGTTTCTTACTTGAGCTAATATCCTTCTTCTGAGGATCCCATAGCACAGGGTGGCCTTTAGAGCAGTCAGTTTGTGTACACCACCTGACACATGGTGTGTAACAGAGCCGTGCAACACACTAGGACAAAACTTGGTAATATTTTAGGTAAAGTTTAGCCAGATGCTGCATTGTGCTTTGAATCTGCCTAAGTAATGGAATATTCCAGGTTTGAATAGAAATAGGAGGAGCAGTGATCTCATGGTTTTTTTTGATTGGTTAGTTGTTTTTTTTCTCCCCCAGCCAACCACCCCCCCACCCCCCAAACCACCACCACTTAAGCCTCAAGCTTTCTCACTATTTGAATAGCATTATGCCTATACCTTAAATCTATATTTAAGTACTTGCAATTTCTTTCAGTTACTAGTGCCACCTCCTTTTTTCCTATTGAGTTTCACAGTGAGATTTTTTTGTTATTGTAAATAGAGAAAAAGAATCTTTTCTCCCTGTAGTTTTCAGTGCATGGGTAGTAGGCTAATTTTCTTAAATTACTTTCTCTGAAAATAGTTTTGCCTTGTATTCATAGAATTTACTCATCTTTTTTCCTTTGAACTTATGATTCTATGTGAGTCATTTTCTTATGGTCTGGCCCATAATTTCATCTTCTTTAAGAACTTTTCTGAAAAATATGATTTTTCAGGATAATACAATTTGATGCTTCTTAGTTTAAACTTAAAAAATTTTGATGATGTGGTAGTTATTTACTACAGATAAAACATCGGGAGGAGCAACTTCTTATGTCTAAAGAGATCCGCATCACAGGGCTTTGTATGTTGACCTCTTTTAACCTCTGATTTCAGTGGAAGTGTTGCCTAGGTATCACTTCATGATTTATATCCATGTTCTTTATTCTTTTAAATGGAACTGCTTTCCTAACAATAAAGAACTGGAGGAAAAAAAAATTGTGTCCGAATGGGATGTGATGTAGCAAATTACTTTTTCTGTAACTGGCAGAAATACATCTTTTTCTACTACTTTTTAACCTGGAGTCTGTCTTTGGAGGGGGACCTGAAAAAGTGTACGCTGAGTGTCTGAAAAACCTTCTTAGCTCCTGTTATTGAGACCAGGCATGCACTTCAGGCATTACTCATATTGGAGACAAGTGCTTGAAAGAGTCATACTAGCAGATTAATTTCTTCTGCTGTGGACTTTTGTAGACTGTTCACAAAGTGAACATGTAACATACTTACACCAAAACATGCCTGTGTGTAGTTAAGCTATGTTTTCTGAATCAAAAGAAGCTGGAGTGGTTTGTGAGATTGTTCAAAGTGTGTTGCAACTTTCCAAGTTTTACTTGGTCACCACTGCATACTAATAAGCACTTCACTTTTGAAGGCCTGTAATGGTTGTGACTTTAACCAGAAAACCTGTGGAAGGCACGTTTAGCTAAATATTGTCAAAACAATTGTAAGGTTTACGGATTTGGGAATTACTTGGGTATTTTTCAGCTAGAAGCACTGTTTAGGCTTTGATTCTCCTATGGAGAAAATGGTTATAAGCTGACATAAGGCTGTTGCGGCTGGATCTGAGCTGGTTCTGTTCAGGAGCCAATTGTTTGCTGGCCCAACCTTGTAAGCCTTGCCTCAGGATAGAGTGCTTAGTGTAGAGAACTCTGCAAAAGTGCTTTAATATTCTAAGCAGTATTACCCTTATTCGTCTGTTATGTAGCCGCTCTGTAGCTAGACCATAAGTCATTGAAAGAAATAACAGCTAATTCATAGCAAGTAAAGCTGCTTCTATCCAGTTCAGCTTCTTTTACTCATGAATCACTGCAAAGTAATTGTATGCACAACAGAGAACTTACTGGAGTCCTTCCAGTTGTTGGCATACAAGAAGGTCAGTGAATGCTCTGTACCAGAATCAGTTTGTGTAGTTTCTCAAAAAAAAAAAAAACAAACTAAACAAAAAAACCTCATCCAGATTAACCAACTCCAAAAATCTCCAAAACAAACAAAATTAAAAAAAAAGCAAGTGATCTCTCCCCCACCCCCACCCCTACCCCCAGAAATAACCAGCCAAAAATCCCCCAATTTTCTGGAGCAGTTTTAATTTGGGTTGCTCACTGGAATATCACATAAATTTCATCTTGAAGCTGATGAGGAGAGAGAATTTTAAGTTTCTATAGGAGCAAAGAGTATGAAGAATTATTTAAACTAGATAGCTTAAAATGTGGAGAAAGGTCGAAGTAGATTTCATGAATTGTCAGGGTTACCAATTGTACTTTATATGTAAAGTTACCAGTTTAACCAGGTCAAAGTATGTTCAGAGACTGAAATTGTGAAACTATTTGTTCTGTAATAGATGTCTGATATTTCTTTCCACTCTTCTTTTAATAGGTTTTTCTAATTATACATTATGCCCCTTTGGTGAACTCATTGGCTGAGGTTATACTTAATGGTGACCTCTCTGTGTTTTCTTCTAAAGTTGAACAAGATGTACAGAAAAACTCGGTAGGTCCTGACTAATTTTGAATATTTTTGTTTTAGAGAAAACATTTGAGAAGTAGAATCAGGCATCTGGAAACTGGTAAGCTAAGGTGATTGTGCTTAGGAAAGAAAAGCAGCAGTAGATTTCAGCTTTTGTTGTTGGTTATGATAGCAGAAAAATACTCTCTGCAAGTTGGTGTGTTCTGTTCTTGTCAAAGGTGCAATATTTTTGTGCATGCATATGTATTTCCAGTAGTGGTATACGCATGTGTAGAACACCTATAAGAATACTTAGTTGCTTCTGCAGGGTTCAGGCACTACACAAAAGCTTCTGTTGTTCTGATGGGACACTCCTGTAATCCAATCTTCTGTATTATAGAAATGAGTCATCACAACTTTCCTGTGAGATTACTTCCTTACACAACTTGTAGAAATGAGAGACTTAGACAAAATACATGGCCTTATGGTAAATCCTTTGGATATAAAAGGAATTCAGGGTTTTGTCTGAGTAGTCCTACTGGTTTATCAGTAAAACTGATCATCTTCAAAGGCATGCATCCATGTGCATAAGGGAACATAGGCAAGCCACAAATAGGTGGGAGTGCTATCATTTTGTCACTGCCCTTGTACCTTCAGTTTTAATCCTGTGTACGTGTTGCTAGATGCTGGTGCTGCTAGTGTCTTTATTAAGTGTTTTGTGTATATGATTTTTTTCACTTTTGTGGTGGGTTTCACAATTTGTTACTTGTTGAAGGCCTAATGGGGGATGAAAATAAGAAGGGGTACAACCTTACTTTCATTAAGAGGCTTATGACTATAATAGCTCTGTCTGAAGATTGAATGTGTTCCCTGATTTCTGCCTGGTCAGCAAAGAGTTACTGCATATTTAATTTATAATACATTGTTATGTTCTTGTGCATGTTCTTTCCCAGCTATAGCTATGAGAGTTTCAAGGGGGAGATATGCTTCAAGTCTTCCACAATACAAGTCAGCTTTTCTGTGTTTCTTCCAACTGTGCAGTGGAAACTGTGTGGACTTATCTCGGCCAGTAGCTTTTTGTACTGTTGACCTTGATACTTAGAGTCTAATCTTTTTTAAAGTAAACTGCAGTGGAATGGTAGAACTGGCTGAATGCTTTAAGATAAAGCTATCTTCTGTGTTAGCAGATGTCTGACCTTCTGCTAGCTGCCTACTTAATGTTGTATGTTACTGCTTGTGCAGAAGCAGTTTGGTACTAGGAAATTTGTGGCAAGAGGGTGTGGCACCAGATGTCACAGAAGTGAGATTTTCTGTCATAGCTACTGTAACAGAGTTGCAAAATTTCTGTAGCATGTGTTTGTGTGCTTGCACTAATGTTGGGAATATTAGGGCTTTCCCATAAACTTCTGTTCCTCTGTTCTTTTATGTTTGTAATACTGTTTAAATTGCATCATATTACTGCTCTTAAAGGTCCTAATGGCATGTAAACTAGTACTTCTGTCATACCTGACCAGTGCTAAGTAAGAGGGATACTGGCTTTCTAGGACAGGCATTTAGCAAAACTGCTAGAAGTGGACATTTGTTGCAAGGAGAGCAGTGTGGTGCCACTTCTGGTGGTTGAGGAAAAAACTTTCATGGGAGAAATATAGTTTTTGGTAAATTCAACCATATTCTTCAGTGAAATCTCAAGGTCATCCTGTACTGTCAGAAAGGCTACTGGTGCAGAAAGCAGGGAGTAGTCTTCATCATAATAGCTCCATGTGCTGCTTCCAATGAGGGGAGCTATCAAGTGAGCTGCCCTCCTTTGAGTGTGAGCAGGTATTGCACATGTTGTGTGGTGTTTTCTACTGGTACGCAACTCAATGCAGAGAGGCTAAAAGTCAGCTGTAGATGGGGCGGCATGGACAAGTAAAGGTGAGACAGTTTCTTGTTGCTCTGTGATAAGACTTCTTAGAGCAGAAAGTTGATTTTTTGAGCAGTTGGCTATTTCAGGGGTGCATTAACATCATTGCAAAGTTATTGCTGTGGTGTATTCTGTTGTGAAGAAATTACAAACTTCCACTGAATAATGGAAACTATTTCAGAAGCTACTTAAGCATTCCTTGTTTTGGGGTTAGTAGAGAAATGTGATGAGTAAAATTTTATTTAGTTTTTTTTTATTTTTGGCTGAGTTTAGATTTGTGTTTGTTTTTAAGTCAAACCCAAATTTATCTTTTATTACTTCCTTTCTGTTACAATTTCCCATGGTAATAATTCTGATACTCTCCCAAGCTTCTTGTTTCAGGGATATTTCTGTGTGTTACAGTGAGTCACAGTTCTCTCTAAACCACTGCTCTGTACCTAATACTGCTTATCCCTTGTAACTGATATGTCTTTATATATTTAAATTCAAGTGTGTCAGTTTCTAACTAATATGTAGTTTCTAGAACCTGAAGTAGAACCTCATGTCTATATTAATCTTCCTAATAAAATGAATTAAAGTGGAATGAGCTGTAGAGAGCATGGACCAAGATTACCAGAAGCAGGGTCATGTGCCTTCATATTAGGAGGCTGAAGAGTAGAGAACACCTAACAAAACTAAAAGGTGAGAAGGGTTGCAGTTGCTGTGTATAAATGCAACATGTCCAGAGTTATTTAAGGTAAAAGAGCAGCAGTAATTACCAGGAATAAATGGTACTGCTTCCTGCAAATCAGTTTGTTGAAAAAAAATGACCAGCAGGTCTAATTCATGATAATTTATGAATTGGCAATAACCAATCTGTGGAGATCTGCTGAACATCATAGGGCAGTAGTGATGGCCCAGCCTCCATTGAACAGGTTCTCCACCTCAGGTATAGCAAATGAGGATACAGTTTTCTTTCTATATTTTATCACTATATTTCCGGATTTAGGTGGCATCAGAAGAAATACTGTCTCTTGCCTCAGGATAAGAGTTGAGTATGTGTAGCCAACAGAATATACTTAAACTTGTTAGCAGTCATCACACTAACATTTACCTTACTTCCTGTGAGATCTGTCTCTCTGCATAATTCTGATGTGGGCCTGTTCCACCTATTTCATGTTTCTTGTTTAACCTACTTTCTCCTTCCTGTAAAAGCTGTTACAGTTACTGCCTTACTTTACCAGCACACATTGCACAAGATAAACCATGATTGAAAGCATGGTTGAAAGACATTTTAGAAGAATGAAATAGCAGTATCTCAAACTGTATAATCAATTTAGATAAAGCATATACTATGTAAATTATTTTTAAGTCTGATTTTAGAATGTTTTAAATATATAGACTTGTTATGTTTAGCAGGATAGCATATGTTGACTTTTCTCACCATTCTGTCTTGAGATGGACTAGACCATGGCTCAGTGCTTACAAGCACATTGCTATCTACTGGTCTCAGTTATTTTGCTCTTATGGCAAACAGCATCTTCAAAATGCAAGGATGATAAGTATGGGCATTCTTAATAAAGAAAGCAGCTACAGGATTCTAGGAAACAATTTTCAGAAGTGAACGCAAGAAGAGAAAAATGCATTATGCAACTTGCATGGTACTTTTCCTTTTTTGTCTAAAGAATAGGACTTAATGAGTTCTTCCCTTTTCTTATTACTTTTCTGACCAGAAACCATCAATAAAAGGTAATCTGGTTGTAACTCTGGTGGTTTAAAACCTTCCTGTGTTGCAGTTTGATCAGTCTAAAAATACATTGGAGAGGTTACTTGGGGATATGAGTGTGGTAAATTTCACATTGTGGTTTTTTTTAGTGTTGTGAAAGATACCTCCTACTGTCTGGGTTTTTTTTCAGTGCCAAGCACAAGGAGATTTCTATGAAACCTATTAAAAAAAGTCAGAAGATTCATAGCATCATAGAATAGTTAGAGTTGGAAAGGACCTTAAGATCATCTAGTTCCAATCCCCCTGCCATGGGCAGGGACACCTCACACTAAACCATATCACCCAAGGCTTCATCCAACCTGACCTTGAACACTGCCAGGGATGGAGCATTCACAACCTCCCTAAGCAACCCATTCCAGTACCTCACCACCCTAACAGTAAAGAATTTTTTCTTATATCCAGTCTAAACCTATGCTGTTGAAGTTTCAACCCGTTACCCCCTGTCCTATCACTACAGTCCCTAATGAAGAGTCCCTCCCCAGCATCCTTGTAGGCCCCCTTCAGATACTGGAAGGCTGCTATGAGGTCTCCACACAGCCTTCTCTTCTCCAGGCTGAACAGCCCCAACTTTCTCAGTCTGTCTTCATATGGGAGGTGCTCCAGTCCCCTGATCATCCTCGTGGCCTCCTCTGGACTGGTTCTAACAGTTCCATGTCCTTTTTATGTTGAGGACACCAGAACTGTACACAATACTCCCAAGTGAGTTCTCACAAGAGCAGAGTAGAGGGGCAGGATCACCTTCTTTGACTTGCTGCTGGTCACGCTTCTTTTGATGCAGCCCAGGGTACAGTTGGCTTTCTGGGCTGTGAGTGCACACTGTTGGCTCATGTTCATTTTCTCATTGACTAACACCCCCAAGTCCTTCTCCGCAGGACTACCATGAATTTCCTTTTTGCCCAACCTGTAGCTGGGCCTAGGATTGCTCCCACTCAGGTGTAGGACCTTGCACTTGGCATGGTTAAGCTTCATGAGGTTGGAATCAGCCCACCTCACAAGCGTGTCAAGGTCTCTCTCTGGATGGCATTCCTTCCTTCCAGCGTATCAACAGAACCACACAGCTTGGTGTCATCGGCAAACTTGCTGAGGGCACACTCAATCCAACTGTCCATGCCACCAACAAAGATGTTAAACAAGACCGGTCCCAACACCGATCCCTGAGGGACACCACTCGTTACTGGTCTCCAGCCAGACATAGAACTGTTGACCACAACTCTTTGAGTGCGACCATCCAGCCAGTTCTTTATCCACTGAGTGGTCCATCTATCAAATTGATGTCTCTCCAATTTAGAGACAAGGATGTCATGTGGGACAGTGTCAAACGCCTTGCACAAGTCCAGGTAGATGACGTCAACTGCTCCACCCCTGTCCATCATTTTTGTAGCCCCGTCATAGAAGGCCACCAAATTGGTCAGGCAGGATTTTCCCCTAGTAAAGCCATGCTGGCTGTCACCAAGCACCTTGTTGTTTTTCATGTACCCTAGCATGCCTTCCAAGAGAATCTGCTCCCAGGTTTTGCCAGGCACAGAGGTGAGACTGACTGGTCTATAATTCCTTCGGTCATCCATTTTCCCCTTCTTGAAAATGGGGGTTCTATTTCCCTTTTTCCTGTCATCAGGAACTTCACCTGTCTGCCATGATTCTTCAAATATGATGGCCAGTGGCTTTGCAACTTCATTCGCCAGCTCCTTCAGTACCCACGGATGGATTTCATCAGGTCCCATGGACTTGTGTACATTCAGGTTCTTAAGATGGTCTCGAACCAGATCCTCTCCTACAGTGGGCCCAAGGTCTAGGTTTTCACAGTCCCTTCATCCACCTTCCAACACTTGGGTGGTGCGGTCAGAGCCTTTGCCAGTGAAGACCGAGGCAAAGAAGCCATTCAGAACCTCAGCCTTCTCCAAATCCAGGGTAGCCAGTTCTCCTGACAGATTCTGGAGGGGGCCCACGTTGTCCCTAGTCTGTTTTTTAGCCGCTACATACCTATAAAATCGCTTCCTGTTATCTTTAACATCCCTTGCCAAGTTTAGCTCCAATTGGGCCTTAGCTTTCCTAACTTGGTCCCTAACTACCCGGACAACATCCCTGTATTCATCCCAGGCCACCTGTCCTTGCTTCCACCTTTTATAAGCCTCTTTTTTCCTGTGAATTTTTCTCAGCAGTTCCTTATCCATCCAAGGAGGTCTCCTGGCACTCCTGCTGCACTTCCTTCTAGTCGGGATGCAACACTCCTGAGCTTGTAGCAGGTGATCCTTGAATGTTAACCAAGAGTCTTGGGCTCCCGTGCCCTCTAGGGCTATATCCCATGGAACCTTGCTAAGCAGGTTCCTGAAGAGGCCAAAGTCTGCTCTCTTGAAGTCCAGGGCAGTGAGCTTGCTGCCTGCTCTTCTCACTGTCTTGAGGAGCTCGAATTTGACCATCTCATGATCACTGCATCCAAGACTTCCCTGGAGAGTCACATTTCTAACCAGCCCTTCCCTGTTGGTGAGCACGAGGTCAAGCAGGGCACCTCTCCTCGTCGGCTCCTCTATTGCTTGCAGAAGGAAGTTGTCTTCCACACAATCGAGAAACCTCCTGGATTGCTTGTGCCGGGCCCTACCATCGCCCCAACAGATGTGAGGGTGGTTGAAGTCCCCCTTGAGAACAAGGGCCTGCGAGTGTGAGGCTTTTCTTATTTGTCTGTAGAGTTCATCCACAGGCTCCTCTTGATCAGGCGGTCTGTAATATATCCCCACAGTAATGTGTCCCATCATCAATTTTCCCTTAACCCTGACCCACAAACTTTCTGTTAACTGATCACCTGTCCCCAGACAGAGTTCCATACTCTCCAGCCTATCTCTAACATAAAGGGCAGCTCCCCCTCCCCTCCTACCAGGCCTGTCTTTTCTAAAGAGCCTATAACCTTCCATTCCAACACTCCAGTCAAAGGAGCCATCCCACCATGTGTCTGTGATGCCTATTGTATCATAGCTCCGTGGGTGTACCCACATCTCTAATTCCTTGTTTGTTCCCCATGCTACGGGCATTTGTATAGAGGCATCTGAGCTGAGCTCCAGATGAAACTGGCTCAGTGGCTACATTACTGCATTGCTCAGAGTATTTATTATAGGTGCTGGCAACTGAGTGGGTGTGTTGGGATGGAATGATGCTCCCCTCCCCCAACACAACTAGTTTAAAGCATCCTTGACAAGTCTGGCAAGCCTCCCAGCAAAGCCACTCTTCCCTTTCTTTATCAGAGCAGTTCCACCAGACCCCTGTAGGCCTGGCCTACAAATGTGGGCCCCATGTCCATGACACCCAAACCCTTGACTATGACACCACCCTTTCAACCATTTATTAACCTGTCCAATCCTCCTTGCCTTTGGAAGGTCCTCCCCTGTGTCTTGGAGAATTGTCGAAAAGACTATCTGAGCTCCAGAGCCTCTAACCACCTCTCCCAGGGCTCTGTAGTCCTTCTTTATACTCCTCAGGCTACTACTATCTATATCCCTAGCACCCACATGTATCACTAGAAGCAGGTAATAGTCCTGTGGGACTTACTAGAGCAGGCAGCCTCTCTGCAACATCCCTGATCCGTGCCCCAGGTAGGCAACACACCTCCCTTGCGACCGGGTCAGGCCGACAGATGAGCGCTTCTGTCCCTTTCAAGGCAGAGTCCCCTACTACTACAGCCCGCCACTTTTTCCTGGCAGCACCAGTAGAGATCTTCTCTACCAGTGCACCAGCTGGCTGTTTCTGATGCAAGTGCATTTCCTCATCAGCCCCCTGCAGGACAGCAAAGCCATTCTGGGTTGGGACAACAGATTTAGGAGGAAGCCCCTTGCTTTTAATTGCTCTCTTCCTCTTTTTGTTGTTTTTTTTTTTTCGGTTACTAATTCCCAGCTTCCTGGGTTAACAGCCTCCTTCTTTCCTCCATGAGTTAGAGGGGAAGCTTGAGGCCCCTGTGCTGTTTGGGCCTGGAGCAAGCAGTCCTGCTTCCTCTCAGCTCCCATGACATCTTGCAGCTTACTGACAGCATCCCGTAGCTCAGCCACCTGCTGCAGGAGGACCTCCATCAGGGAGCAAGCGCAGCCCTGCCCATTGTGCACCTTTCCCTCACAAGACCAGTGCAGGCACTCTCTACACTCCGAGCTCTGTGCTGCAGCCTCCCCACTTACCGGCTCTGTCTGGGTGCCTACACTGGCCACCACCACAGTAGCCACGGCAGAGCTCCCAGACTGGGCCCTGGTCATACGGCGAGTGCTCACCATCCCGCTCGCCTGCCCGTGTGAACTGCCTCGACCCGCTCTGCTTGCCCACTCCGTTTGCCGCGCTCCTGGTTGCTGTGCTCCCTGGGTAGGTTTTTAACCACTCACAGCTGGTGCCGCTCCTCCTGGCTCCGCCCCCGGTGAGTCAGCTCCTCGTGGGAGCTGAGCTGCTGGCTCCTGGGCAAGTCCTGTCGAGGATTTGAGGCTCCCTCCTTGGTGGCTTATGTCACTCTGAGGTGAAGCTCCCCTCGCTCCGGTGTTGCAGGCTACTGTCTCAAGCTACTCACCTCAGCTTCTGACTGAGAATGGCCAATGATGGCTTGTTTGAATCTTCCACCGAGCCTCCCAGATCTCTTCCTAATGTCTTACTTCTTACATATAGGTGTTCCTTATTCAGTAAAGGGAGGGATTTTTCTAAATGTTTTGCGAAGTCTTTGTTGTTAGGATGGCACAGATAGCGCAGACTCTTGGAAATAAGTTACTCTGGGAGAAATTTGTTATTGAAATGAATTTTCTTGCTCTGTAAATTAATAATCAGTAAAATCAGTTGGTGATTGCTTACTGTTTGAATTTGTGTGTACTCGCTGTCTCACCTGTTCAGGAAGTTAAAAGGAGGGGGAAAAAATTATAAACTTTTATTGATGAAATAGGTAGTTCTGTATCTTGTCTCAAAATGGCGTACTTTTTAATGAGAGATCTTTAGGATGTATTACTTTGGAGGTGATTGTTCTACTGAAAATTTAATACATCTTGAGGTCTGCCTTTTTGTATTTTAAAATTTATTGGAGAGTTTTAATGGTCTGCTAATTTTCATTCTAAACCCCCTCTTTTATGTGAACTGAAGTTTCCTTTATCAGTTGGAATTAAAAATGTGTTGATATAACTCAGTGTAAACTTTTCAAATTTATAGGCAAAGTCAAGTATCAGATGTTTCATAAAACCAACAGAAACACTTGAGAGGTCTCTTGAAATTAACAAACAGAAGGGGAAGAAGAGAGTGCAGAAAAGACCCAACTATAAAAATGTTGGTGAAGAAGATGAAGAGGAGAGAGGGTCTGATGATAACCAAGATGACCTAGATAAAACTAAAGGTACAGAAGCGAGTTCAAAGAGCATCCGAACAAGCAGTGAAAAAGAAGGTGAGTATAACAGCTAATTAAAATTACACAATTTGGATACTTTTATTTAGTGTGTTTATCACAGTGTTAGCTGTGATCTGTTGCATCACTTGTTCTCTTGTTGCACTATGTGAATGTGGGCCTATTAAATCTGTTTCAGTCTTTGGCTATAAATTTTTTTAGTCATGTTAAATTATTCTGAATTATTCTGTGCTTCTAATCTGATTAAAAATTATGAAAGTGTTTTCATGTCTTCTATAGTCTTCAGCCCTTATCATAAGTGAATGCTTTGCACCTGGGTGTACATGGTTATGGGGCACTTTTTAAGTAGATTTCAACTTTCTAACTTTTCCTTCTGTGGTAAGGCAAATGGTGTAGTCACTTCACTTACATGGTAAAGGTGGTCAGGAGTATTTTATGTGTGTTAAAACTGACAGTATAGTATAGAAGGTGGTATTAAGTAGTTCAGAACTGAAAAAAAACCCCATACTTTTTAATTCTTAATTGAATGTTTTCAGGATTTTTTATGTAATGCTAACCTTTAGAAGAATTGGTTTTATAGGATGAGTGATCTTGCAGCATATTGTACCTGTTCTATTTTACTAGTTAGTAACTGTTAGAAGAGTGTATGCTAGAAACTAGTCTTTACTTCAGACATAAATTGAGAAAAATATGGCAGAATTTCATGCAAGTAATTCAGAACAAGACTTTTATGCTTTGACAGACCTCTTCAAACATGGTTGCATTTTTATTTAAGTAAACAGTCTGAGAAGGCATTTCATTAAATGGTGTCAAATAACTGATGGTTTGTTGCCCACCATGATTTGAAGAAAATATGACATGATCTACTCTTTGAACAGGAGCCTTTAGTGGTTATCTTTATCCAAATTCTTAAGCAAAAGCTAGACTTGTTCCTAATATTTTTACTTAAAGCCAATAGGAATGAAGCACTTGGGTCTAAATAACCTGTTTGCTGTAATTGTAGAGACCTGTTTTCACCCTGTATGAAACTTGATGACCACTCATGCCCCAGTCTCACCAGCATTTTCACATAGATTTTTCTTTTTTCCCAGGAATAATCTCTGTGTATTTTCTTCCTGTGGTTTGGAGGGAAGGGGGATTGCTGTTTCTTGTTTATATGCCAAAATCTATATATTGCCCTTACATATATTATGTATGTGCATAATTTTTGTATAGCAGTTAAATTCCTTAAAAGAAATGTAAACAAACTATTTTAATGAGAAGAAATTTCACTTATATCTATGCATTCATTGACCTTTCCAAGGTTCTGGTTTCGTCTCTAAGATATAATTGCATCAGTCACTTTTAATGCAAAATGGAAAGTACAAAAGCACAGCTATTTGTTAAAAATATAACATTTTTTGGTTTGGTTTTTAGAAATAGAGATGGTAATCATGGAGAGGTGTAAACTGTCACAATTGCCCATCTCTACTGTAACAGAACAGAATACAACAGATGAAGAAAAGAGCGCAGCTGCCTCTGGGAGCGAGATAACAAACTGGAATAGGTATAAAGATATTGCAGTATATTTTGCTGGATTTTGTCTTTACTTGCCCTCCTGTTAATTCTCTCACTTCTCTTAAAGGAAGTTTCAAATCTTCTTCCAATTAAAATTGCAGGGGTTTTTGTGGATCACAAATAACTGAGGCACTTGTAGAATGAGAAAAATGGGATAAGACCTCTACCTATCAGTTTTGGAAATAGTCCTGTTCCTTTGTGCCTTCCTTTATGGTAGTTGTGATGCCTTAAGATAGTAAAATTAAATTACAGAATATTAACACAATAATACCAGAATATAAATATTTTAATTCCAGAATTTTCTAAAACTCTAAATTAAGAAGTTTTCTTAATTACATATATGGTCATGTCTGCCAATTTTGTATATTCCTGCAGGGAGGAAAAAAAAAAATAAATTCTTCTGATCAGGGCTGAATTTGGCAGAATTTTAGAAATAGTAGTTGTGGATAAACCCTACTAACCTATGAACAGTTTCCAAGGTCCATCAGCATTATCTTAGAGTTATTGAAGACTTTTGGAAACACAGCTTTTAAGTGTTTTGGGGAGCAGAAGTTGCTCTGACTTCAAAATTTGAACTTGGATATATTTAATGCCCATAGGCACTCTCAATATGAATTTTGCACTCTTTACTATTAGAATGCTAAAGAAACTGAATGTGCCATCTCTAACCCAAAAGTAATTGCAAATGTGTCCCTTGATGAAATGCATATGTTTAATAGGATTTGAAATTTATTTTTAAACTTGGGAAATGCTGCCTAGTATTCCCAGAATTTCATTCTGTCTCCATTATAGCTTTGACGTAGCTTAGATTACATTCATTAATAAAGATAACAATTTCACTGTAAAAGTGAAATTGAACCTTGACTTGAACTGGCTTTAAAATACGTTTTTCTAGATTATTGATATTTTGACTAAAATATGTGCCAAATGGCTTTTAGAAAGAAATTGGCAATGACTTCACTGAATACTAAAACAACTAAGGTGCTCTGGTGGTGAAAATTGCAAAATACTTATGCATGAGATGCCAGTGCATTTGGCAAATACCTACATTTCAGGATTCTTTTGATCTGCAGGTATGATCTGTCAGCATCCTTCATCTTTCCTAGATATAAACAGCATCAAAGAATGTGCAGAGCTAAAGATAGTTCTAAAATAAGGATAGATCTTGTGTAGGGCATTTCTGGTTTTAGTTTTGTACAAACATTTTCGGACAATGTTTGGTGGATAAGGTGGTACAGCTTAAAATTTTGTGTTATTCTGTATGCCAGTTGTAATATTTGAAGCAGTTAGCTACATTTCTCAAAACATTTGCTCAAGTAGCTTCTTTCTTAACACTGGTTGGAGTTGCTGAGTCTTGTGAGTAAGGTGAGCCATGTAGTAATGGAAAATACAATGATCTTTTATGTCATGCTTGAAGTGGGCGAAACTTTCATAACTGTAATAATCATTAATGATTATGATGATAGTGATTCCTAAAATGTTGCAGTTTTTAATTGTGGACAGTCTACAGGAATAGTTTGAAGAATACTTGTATGACATTTAACCTGTTTCTCCTATCAAGTCACTAGTAAAAGGCTAATAAAGGAAGAAAATGCTTACAGAGTTAAGAAATACAATGGAAAATACTTGCCATATGGCCATTATTAATATTTAATTAATATTAAAAATGGTGTTAAAAATTGTCCAATAGTTGTTGAAAATAAACAGAAAGCAGTGGTATTTGCAGTTTAAAAAGCTGTAGCTGTAAAAGATTTTCAGTCTCCCTTAGCCTTTTTACTACTGTGAAGAACGTAAAAGAGAGTTCAGGTATTTTTGGTGTAATTTATTTTGATGTGCCTCACTACTGAAAACTTAAGCCTAAAGGCTTGTTTTAAATTAACTTCCTTTTATGATATGTTACATAGTAAAGTTTTTTCGAGAATGCAAAATCTTCATGCTACATTGCACCTTCTGTTGCTACCTTCTTACAGACAAAGTTTTTCTGGGTCTCTCTTGTATTGAGGCTATATGAGGACCTGTTGGTCAGTGGGATTCTAGCAGTTGTTCTGGCCTCAGATTACTGCAGCTGAGACTTTGATAATGCAGATAGATGCTATGAAGAAGTAGCTGGAGTGTAAATTATTTTGGTCTCTGCTGTAATCATATTTTCTTAAAATTCTGTAATTTCACAAATCTAAGTAGTATGTGCGTGAAAACAAGGAAAAATGCACTAGAGATTATAGATGGCATTTAATACCATGTAATATTAGTGTTAATGGAACAGCTACTGATGTTTCTTTCACCTTTGACCTCCTAAAACATTGAGTCTATAGAATTAAATATTACCCATGACAACATCATATGTTATTTTTTAGGGTAATTACTATTTGTTGTTGGTCTGACAAGAGACCCAGTGCTGTCCCATTTCTGTATTTTATTAGTCTGGAAGCTGGACTCCCTCTTCTGTGTGTAAAGCACCCCTTTTCAGGATGTCATGAGGCTTATAGGGCTTCTTTAATGCTTAGGAAGACTGAAGGCACTCTTGGTTTATTTTCACATTGCTATTTCTTCAGGCTGCTTTTGCATTAATAGTTACTTCCTTTTGAGACCTACAATAGGAGTATTTGTACCTAACCAATTTGGCTTAGGTATGTAGGGCAGTGCTGAACTTGGGCAAAGAGAGAGCACAGCTCAGTGGCAGTTGTATCATGGAGAATGCTTGTAGTCCAGCTTCAGAAATGCCCAAGCATACAACTGTGATGTTGCAAACTGAGCAGAGGAACAGTGTGTTTGGTTATTCTTGTCATAGCCTTGTTTTGAAAAAAGAGAGTGTGTTGTTGAAATGTATGTGGAGAGGAAGTGTTAAATACATTGTTGTGACTTTGATTGAGTGGCTTACTGGGATACATTAAGTGTGACCATCAGGGTGCCACAGGTCTGGGATCAGTATGTTGTGTTCTCATCTTTGATAGCTGTTAGGACCCATCACTAACCACAGCAATGAGTTTGAAGTGCATACTTTTTGTCTGCTAGGTCTGAAAATAGGAAAATATACTTGGTTTTATGACTTGGGATGCTATATTACTGTATTTTATTTGGATATAATTTAGGTAACATAACGATGTTTTTTCTTTTCACTGTTAAAAATTCTCTGAGGAGTGGAAATTCTCCCTTTTCAATCAAGGTTCTAAACTCTCTTCTCATCACTTCGGTGATTTTTTAGTTTTTTAATTATTGTCTGTCTGGACCGCCTGTGAAAACTAATCTAATTTCTGCTTGTGCTCTGAGCTGCCTGGGTGCAAGCCAGCTGAAGACAAGAAGCTAAGTTGCCTTACTATCAGGTTTTTGCTAGTATCAGTTGAATCTCTGAGCTGTCCAAACAGCTTCTGGATTAACTTGGCTTTTCTGGTCTGTTCAGGGTACAAGTGAAGGGTGACCATGATGCTATTTGTAGCTTCCTGTATATATGTTGTAGGTCACACATGCATAAAAGTCATGGGGAAAAAAAGCTTATCTGTGGCCTAAACATTTATTTTTTCAATTCAAATATTCCATCCCTGTTCATTTTCTTCCTAGAACTGCTCGAAGTTAACTTTTTGACTGATTCTTTCAGAATAACCCAGCTTCCTCCAAACTTCTAGTGAAACCTGCTTTCTTCTAATAGTAAAAACTTCCAGTCCATTTAGTATGTGAGATTTAAGGTAGGGTTTTTTTAATGCAACAGTGATAGCAGCTCCTTAAAGTTACTTATGTAAACATTTAAACCAAGCTTTTGCTTACATACATGTTAAATGTGCTACAGACAACTTAGTAAATGTGTCAACAGCCACTTCTTGGAAAGTATTATGTAACAAATCCCTTTAAAACATGAGATTTTATATCAGGATGTAATAATGTAATACAAAGCTTAGCTATAATCTGAATACTGTCAAACAGGTTTATTTTTGTTTAATGCCTGTGAGTGTGTATTACTGTAATTTTGCCTCTTCCATTAGCTACATTTAGAACAACATAGTTGCTTGTTTTTCTGTAGATGTCTTCTTTTTCTTTGAACAATTGTAAAATTACTCCTTCCCACAGGCCTTTTCTTGATATGGTTTATAATGCACTGGACTGTGCTGAAGATGATTACTATGCCCTCTTTGTGCTCTGTCTTTTATATGCAATGTCACACAACAAAGGTAAGCAATGTTTGCTTCTTCTAGGGAAACCAATGAGGCACGTGGTTTTGGACAGGCAGGATCTGTTTGTAACTTCTGTTTATGTGTGCCTTAAAGGATGAGAAATTCTTTACATGGGGTAGGAAGAAATAAGTATGTTGTAAGTAAAAACAGTTGCTAAGGATCACATTTTTAAGAACAATTTGGTAGAAAGCTTTGTGAACATCAGATAACTTTTTTTTCCATTGCTTTCTTGGAAGTGGAATAGGACTGTTCTATATAATTTTTCATCTCTTAATATCAGCTGAAGTCCACTGTATTCAATCTGCAGATATATGGCATCCAGGTTTTTCCCACTTTGCATATGCTGTGATTCCTACATGTAAGCCAAGTATAAAATGGTCCAAAACTTGTCACCATATGTTAAAATTAAATCTTTGTATACTTTAAGCATATAGATATTGCCCAAGGTCTGAGAATCAGATGTGATTATGAAAGTCATGTACTGCCTATTTCTATCCAGCTTTGGCAGTCCTTCAGTAATTCTTTTTGAACTGTGCAGCTCCTCATCAGCTGCCTCATCCATTGTGCCATAATTGATCGAAACTTTATTTAAGTTGTCACTGTTCTATGCCATAAGACATCTTGCAAGTCTCCCAAGGAGCCTGGACTATGTTTATAAACTAGCAAACCTATGCTAAATGTGTACTTCATTATAATTCAGACAGCATGAGAATACATAAACTTTTCAAAGGGATGGTTATGATTAGCTTTTGTGCTGTTTATCTTTCTGTGCATTTTAAATAGATTCCTTATGGAACAGTAATGTAAATAGCTCCTACATGGCAATGATATATGTCATGAACTGAGCAGAATTTAAATTATTTTTAGCTTATGAGTATAATTTCTATGTCATACTAGTTATTTAAATGAGTTAACTGCTACAGTAAACTTAGCACTAAGTAAACTTAGCAAGAGAGCCATCAGGTGTGATGGTATGCTTGAAAGCAAGGATACCATTTTAGCTTCAAGGTACCTCTAATGGGCAGGTAGGGTGGAAATGGAGTCTTGGGGGAACTAGCTAAGATAAGCGTCTCCTGCTCTCCTCCATCTTCTTGATGGTTTTAACTTTTCCCAACAATGTTTCTCTGAGATGATAATTTACAGATAATTCCAGGGTTTTCACAATCTCTTATGACAAAAGATAATAACACAACTAATATCACCCAAAATAGCACCACAGCCTTGCCATGTTCTAGCCCTCTCTGATTCACATCTCTTATTTCCCAGCCTGCCATACAACCAGTATACCTCTTACAAAAAGTGTCTTTTACTAAGGGGCTTTTGAGCATCACTGTACTAGAAAACCCTTATGTCAGAAATTGATTCTCTTTGCTTAAAATTCATTAGTTGAAGCTGTGAATAGCCAAAATCATTAGCTGTAGCTGTTGCAGCTTCAGAATGTCTCTGGAAGCTTTTCAGTGTCATTGTAAAGGAGTAAGCATGTACTCTAGGGTTGTATTTCTTAAGAATTATTCTATTTAAGACTACAGTCCTTCAGCCCACTGTTTTTTTCATTCAGTATAATTAGTCACTATTCAATGTCTTGTTCCCAGAAAAGTTCTCACATCCTCTCTTGTAAGCAAATTATCTTTGAAACACCTGTAGTATTGCTGTAAACAGTGAGAAACGCAGCAGATCCAGCCTCTTGCTGCTTTGTTTCAGCAATCTCTGTGCTCTCTATTTTCCACCCACTATCCAGGCCTACCAAGAGAAATACAACAGGCAGTGAAATATCTAATTTTCAAGACACTAAACATATCCTTTCCCTAACCTGGAGGTACCTGTTATTTGTTAAGAGGTCAAAATACACACTTCCTTCTTTGGTGGTCACATCAGACCTTTCTAAATGAAAGATTCTTTAGGCTATATTAGTTGGCTTTCTTTGTCAATAGTTTACATTAGCTTGATGCTCTTTGGAAGCTATTTTCCCTTCTCCCCATATCCTTGGCCCTAGGTCTTAGATGCTACATAATGCTACATAATGGCATCCAGGTTTGGTGGTCTTGTCTTTCTTGCCCACTCCTGTGGCCTGTGATACACTGCTTTCAGCTTTTGGGGGCCAAACAATCAGTGCACCTGTCTTGAAGAAGAGGGGTTTTACAAGCTGGTAATTTAGTGCCCCTGTTTGATGCAAGAACGAATGTTCTTTAAAAGTTCAGGAGCTGTTAAAGAGCAGCTCTTCCATTCTACCCCAGATTCAATATCAGTCATGGAAGGTGCCTCAGGATTAAGCTGGAGTCAGTGTGTTTATATTTGAATTAAATATAATGCAAGAAATCTGTCTGCTTACAGGCTTTCTCAAGGTATGGGTCAATGACCCTTTTCTTTTACAAAAGGGCATGAAGGACCAAACACGGAGAGTTGTTTCCCCAGTTTCAGAAAGCAATAACTCTCTTAAGAGTTGTGTATCTAGGATCTGATTACCTGTTTACTGCCTGGCAGAGATAGTAAGTGCCGTAGTGAGCACTTGAATCAGTTCAAACAGGTAATGAATTGGAAATCTAGGATGATTTCTTGTCACTGAACGCAATACAAACTTGTCATCTCTACACCACAGGAAAACGAGTTGTGGTTTTCTTTCAGTATATTAACTGCTTCACGTCTGTTTCTGATTCCCTAGCTGGTCCATTTGAATTTCACGATTCCCCCCAATCCTGCTCACTCTGGTACAGTGGTGAAGGCTAAAACAGAACACATTCAAAAATCACTGAATTGCTCTAGCTTAATCAAGAACTTTGATTTGGGCCTTGCTTCTAAGGGAGCAGCCTTCTCAGTCTTGGTCAGTAAACATAGACACATTTTTGAGGCTTTTGATCATGACTCTTTCCATTTGGATACTGAGTCTGCATTTTGCACCATGTGCTTGAATGAGTTTAAAGAAAATGTGCTTGGTCTTCACCAGCAAGAAATATCTGTGTGAACAATAAAAAAGAATTACAATTTGTAACGCATCTATTTAGGTGCGTACATCTACCTCTTGGATCTGAGAGATCTTTAATTCCAGAAGAAACCCTTCATATATGTTGGTAGAGCATGTGCTGTATCTCAAGAATGCAGAACTTGGCATCCTTGGCAGGCAGACAACCAAAAGAAAGATGCTGAATATGAATTCTTTCACTGTGATTTCAGTTTGGCCACTTTGTTGAGTACCTGTCTGGTCCTGCCCTATTCCTCCCACATGTTTTCTTAGTCTTCTTAATGATTTTATGCTGGTTGAAGACTATGTCCTCCTCTGAAAACTTAATCTGCACATAGGTTTTCTCTAAGAAATGTTACTTGTAAGCAACTTTTCTTCCCAGAAAGAAAACTGTTTCTTAACATTTCACTAAACTGTTAGATTGTTGTGAACACTAGCACTCTTGATTGCCCTTGTTCCTTAAATGCTTCCCCTCCTGCCCCACTTTCTTTAGTCTCACCATGACATTTCTAATACTGTCATTAGCCTTCAAACAGACCTTGCTTAGTGAGGAAATAATTCAGATACCATGAATGGTGGTGTTAATTTACTACAAGGACAGGTTTGGAAGAAACTATAAACCCTGAGATAGTAATCTTCTGCTTTATGGGGTTATTGCCATCCTTTAAAACAGGGACAGGGAGATCCTCAGCAGTCCATAACTTCATTTATTTTTAAAGAGTCCCTACAAGTAACCAGTCTATTCTGAGAAATAACTTTGCTATTTTAGAGGAAGAAATTGAAGAAATATGGGTTTTGTTTCCTTATACAAATCAGTGAAAATCTGTTGGGGAGGGTACTAAATAAAAGGCCACTAGTTACTAAATAAAATTCCTATTTAAACATAAATGAGCTGATCACTTATTCCCAGAGCAGAATTTCAAATCGGACTTCTGTCTTTTTCCCTGTAGCCATTATGCTCTTCAGATATATGACTTGACTTTGATTTAGATGCAGACAAATAGTCTGAGAATTCTAGTTGCAGCAAAATGGCTTGGATGTCACTATCCACCTGGGATTTGAGTTCCTTCACCAAGTAGGCTCCATTTAAGACTGAGATTTTTCAGTGATACATGAATGCGTTTAGTCTTTCTGTTGTTCAGAACTAAATTGCCCAGTTTTGTATTGCTGCTTCTGAGAAAACTATTGTAGTATATTAAATACTTAAGGCATACCTGTTTCCTCATTTACCTTTCTTCCTTCATTTCCCACAAAGGAATTGACCCAGTCAAGCTGGAGAGAATTCAGCTTCCAGCTCAAAATGCTGAAGAGAGAAATTCATATAACCATGTACTTGCAGAAGGGCTCATCAGGATAATGAATTATGCTGCACAACCAGGTTTGTGGTGGTGGGGGAAAAAGTAATAAAAAAGTGTTGCTTCTTAACTTCTTGTCTTTTAGGGGGAAGCGTCTGTGCCTTCCATGAACAATAAATAGATACAGTCTGTGAGAGACAGCAATCAGGTTTTACTCGGTTGGTGAGAAACCAGGAACTCTGGGTTTCTGCTGAATAGCTGCTTTCATACTCAGAGTACTACATGATTCTGTTGTCTTAATTCCTACTTTCTGTGGTTTTGAATAAAGAAAAGTGATGAGGTATATAGTGATTTCACAACCGTCTGGCAGGGACAGTTGTGGTCTCCTGAGGCCTTCCTCTGGGCTTCAGACTTCCCAGTGCCTGGGGAGAGTGTCTGGTGCAAACGCATCATGTTTAACTCCAGTCGGCAACTCAGAACAAAGTCCTGAAATTAGGACAAAGTGTATGTGCTTTTGGGAAATAAGCAGAATTAATAGAAAATGATAAATGTGAGGGTGGTGAGGCCCTGGCACAGGCTGCTCAGAGAAGCTGTGGCTGCCCCAGCCTGGCAGTGTTCAAGGCCCGGTTGGATGGGGCTTGGATCAAGGGCAAGGGGTAGGAACTGGGTGAGCTTTAAGGTCCCTTCCAACCCAGATCATTCTGTGATTCAGCATCCTGGATATATGATTTGTGGCACCTTTGCCTGTGAAAGTAATTCCAGCAGAGTAGTATTCTTGAAAACTGTATGGTAGCCTTTGCTTATAGCATCACGTATCTCTAGAGGTGATAGCATATTTTCCTGTGATTTTTTTTGTTTGTTTTGGTTTTTTTACATTGTATTTCCAGTTTCTGAACTGTTTTGCAGAAAACCGGGGGGTTTTCCCTGAGTTTTACTTTTGTGAAATGAGAGATAAGGCTCTGTGACCTATTCCATGGAAACATGATTGTTGTTTAAGCCACAGCTCTTCTCACTTCATTTCCCCTATTAAAACTTCAAATGAGTAGACATGGTTTTCCCGTGAAACTGACACCCAATCAAATTCCTGGTTGTCTGCAGGGTAAAATCTAATGCTCATTTGGCTGATCAACAGAGTATTAACTTGAGCTGATGTGTCAGTCACAGATTAAGAGCATGTTTATATATAAAGAGTTTGGGCATACTGGAGATGGGAAGAGTGCAAGATGAGGAAATGCATTTATTTAAACAAAAGCACTTCTGGGGAGGGGTGGAAATAGAGGGGTGTAAGCTTGCTAAATGCTGCATAGAACATTTCCTGTTCTCTGCTTTTTGGGGGCACTGACCTTTGTCTAGTTTCTGACAGCATGCTGCTAACTTGTAGAATAGTAGATGGGGTTGTGGTCAAAAGCTAAGATGTTTGTCTGTCTCTTTAGTATTGATCACTGAACTCCAACTGTATATTTCTTATATATAATACATATCCTAAGGATTATATGTAAATTAATCCTTCTGAAATACAAGCTTAAAATCTCAGTGCATTCTTTCACTCTGACTTCTCCAGATTTCAGGCTGTATTTGAATCCTGAGATCTTTTTTAAGGAAAAGCTATGCCTTTTTAGTATTCTGTATGCACAACTTCCTTTTGTCCTGTAACTTTATCCATTCCAAACACCTGTGAGTCTTTTGTAATTTTAGTGTAATTCATTTCTCCCTATTCAGATTGACAAAGGCATTCTTTTCTAATAGTATTTATTACCTTCCTATAGCACACTTCTGCTTTAAGTTTGCTTCTGCTTTGAATTACTCTTCCAGTTGTGGTGTACTTTTTAATAACCATCAAAATTGTAAGTCAACATTAGCACTCATTCTTCTCAGATACGGTGTGTATGACAGAGGAGCAAAGTTTATGACAATTGCAGAAAAGAGTAGAAACATTTAAGAACATCTGGTAATAAGAAAAGTGATACTTGGACTGCTGCTATTTTGTATATTGAAATTTTCTTTTCATAGATGGAAAAATCCGTTTGGCAACTTTAGAGCTTGGCTGCCTGTTGCTGAAGCAGCTTGTGTTCTCTAGAAACAGCAGCATCATAAAAGATGTTCACCTTGCTTGCCTTGAGGTAAGTATTTTCTTTCACATTGCCAGTCACAGCCTCACTTGTCTTTGAGTCTTATAGCTGAATAAATTTGTTTAACTTGTGATTGCAGTGAGCATAAATGTAAAATTTGAGCTTCACAACGTCTTTCCGTTGGTGACTCTGTGCAGTGAATATAGAGAATCAATACCCTGTGTTGTGTTCTTAGCTTTGCTGTTATCTTTCTTAACTTCTCTAGCAAGGTTACATTGACGTTTCTCTCTGAAGTCTGTATGTCATCAATCTGAATGATATGGAGTGCTTTTTACACTAACAAGCTCGCATAAACTGTATTTTTGTGAGTGCAAAAACTGTGTTCTATCAAATTCTGGGCTGAAAGCTCTGAGCATTGGGACTTTAACAGATAGTCTCTTATGTATGCTTTTCTGGGGCATTTTTTGTTTAAATGTGACTTTTGAGTAAATGGTACATTTACTCCCTGAAACACAGTTATTTTGTTTTTCCTAGGGTGCAAGGGAGGAAAGTGTTCATCTCCTTCGTCGTTTCTATAAGGTATGTATGCAAAATGCTGCAAGAAAAACATCTTTTACATAATGTGGAATTAGAAGCAAGTCTGCATCCCAGTCTTTACAGAGTGCCCAAGGCAGCACTTTTTAAGAGGGGCACTCCAAATGTGTGTTAGAGAAGAAAGTGGTTTTGGAGGATTCCTCTGCTTTCATGCCATTCCCATACCACACTGGCATAATGTCACAAAGTCCCACAGGGCTTGTGCTGGAAGTCAAGTTAGCAGCCACATGCTTTTGCTGTAACTGGTGTGTATTTTGTTTATCTTATGTATTTCATGGAACAGAACCACACTATTAGAACATTTCTAATACAGAATGTGTTTCTTTTTGGCATTGCTTTTTATTCATATCTTATCTGAAATTATCTAAAATTTTACTTAATCTCACTGGAGGCCTCTGCACCCACAGGCATTAACTTCTGTATAATGGGTGGTAAATCCATAACAGATTTCAGGTGTCTAAAGCCTCTTTGTATTGTTCTTAGAATTTTCTTGAAGGATGTCTTCTCAATGTGGCTTACATACAATAAGTAACTTCAGGTGGTGGGTTGACCTTGGCTGGCTGCAGGACATCCACCTAGCTGCTCTCTCACTCCCCCTCCTCAAGAGGATGGAGGGAGAATGTAAGATGAAAAAATATTATGGTTGAGATAAACAGGGAGATCACTTTTCAATACCATCATGGGCGAAACAGAGCCAATTTGGTGGAAATTAATTTACTCCAATTAAAATAAATTTAGATAGTCAGAAACAAAGACAAATTAAAACCTTCCCCCCACCCCTCCATTTTCCCTAGCTCAACTTTGCTCCTTCAGTCCTGACTTGTCTACCTTCTCCTCCTTAGTGGTGCAGTGGGGTGGGAAAGAGGGCTTTGGGTTCAGTCCATAGCAGTTCATCTCTGGCCCTTCCTCCTCCTCACTCTTTTCCCCTGCCCCAGTTAGGGTTTTCTCCTCCATGAGCTGCAGTCCTTCAGGAAAGAAACCTGATTCAGTGTGGGTCCTCCATGACAGCAGTTCCTTCAGGGCATACCTGCTCCACCATGGCCCTCTCTGCAGCCTGCACAGGAATCTCTCTCCCTTTCCCAAGCATGTTATCCCAGAGGTGCCATGACTTCTGCTGAGGGGCTCAGCTATGCCCTGCAGTTGATGGTGGCACTGAAACACCCAGTACATGATGAAACAAAAACGTGGATTCATGTTTGTAAGGATTTATGGTCTGTCTCTATCCCTCTTTTTGAAAGGGAGAAGAAATTTTTCTGGATATGTTTGAAGATGAATACCGGAGCATGACAGTAAGTGACACCCCTTCCGCCCTGCCAGATCCTCAAACCCAGATACAGCACAGCAGCAAGTACTTACTGCTAACTACTGACAGTGCTGGTATCTTTTTTTTCTAGGAGTAGAATAACAAAACGTGGGTGGCTTTTTTGTCTCTGAAGAGTTATCTCTACAGTTACATGAATAGTTTCTTTGAAATTTTACAGCTCTCTATTTAATAAAAGCCCATTGCTTTCTGTGAAATTTTACAGCTCCTTAATAAAAGCCCGTTGCTTTCAGAAAGTGATTATATAAAAATTGCTTTATCCTGGGAAATGAAATGTTGGATTTTTTTTTTAGATGTTAAACAACGTGAAAATCTTCCTATATCTTTCTTTCAGTTTCCTTTTTTTAACATTCTTCACCTTTATGTTATAAATTACTGTTTAAACCGGCATACACACACATGAGTTGCATCTGAAGTAGTTATTTATTTGTTATGAATTTTAGTTCTGTGTTCTCATTTGTTCATTGTTGTCATGGTTTAACCCCAGCCAGCAGCTAACTACCACAGAGTCACTCACCCCCCCCTCCACCCTTCCCATGGGATGGGGAAGAGAATGGAAGAAAGGGTAAAAAACTGTGGGTTGAAAAAAGAACAGTTAAATAAGAGAAATAAGGTAAAATATAATAATAACAATGATAGTGATAATAAAATGAAATAGCAGTAAAATAAATAAAAAAGGAAGATCCAGGTGATGCACAGCACAGTTGCTCACCACCTGTTGACTGATACCTGGTCTGTCTTGAGCAGCCATTAGTCCCTCTTGGCTCACTCCCCCCAGTTTATATACTGGGCATGTCGTGCTGTGGTATGGAATACCCCTTTGCCTAGTTTGGGTCAGGTGTTGTGTCTGCTCCCTCCTGGCTTCTTGTGTCCCTCCTCACTGGCAGAACATGAGACTGAAAAGTCCTTAACTTGGTGTAAGCACAACTTAGCACCAACTAAACCATCAGTGTTATCAACACTTTTCTCAGACTAAAGCCAAAATGCAGCTACTAGGGAGGAAATTAACTTTATCTCAGCTGAAACCAGGACAATTGTCTGTATAGGCTTCTATATCACTTTACACATTACTGAATTTGTTAATGCCATGTTTTAGACACTGAAGATGAATCGTTCTGAGATCAGAAAAATGGGCTAAAAATTATTTTTAAGTCTGTATGTGTGCAAGGCAGCAGTTAAAACTGCACTGTGAAAATTCTGGACCTTGTTTCAGTCTGCTACTTTTATAGTATGTGACCATGGCAAAGTGGCCAGAAATGCTTACAGCTGGCTATTTTGGAATGCCCACATGACTGCATTTTTCTTTCGGGCAGAGTATTGTACAAGCTGTGGAACGGGCTTTTGTATGTTCTTGCCATTCCAGCTGGCTTCCTGAAAAAAAACAAGCTCAAGTCTCCAGTGCATGTATATGTAATAAGTCTTGGATGAAATTGCCCAAAGGTATAGAAGGATAGATATTTTAGGCATCATTTATTCATGGAAATAGGTAAACATGTAAAGGGAAAGACTTTGTTAGTGGCACAGTTGAAGGGGATTGTCTAGTGTGAAAGTTACTGCATTACTTGAGAGTTCTTTTGGAGAGAAAAAGATATGGAAAACTTTCTTATGATTGAAGGTGCAATAACGTGACAGGCTTTTGTTTATAGTACTCATGAAATAGCTTTTTTTGTCTGTAATTTTTCAGAGTTATTTTCCTGTGTGTTCTTTTCAGTATGGAAACTTCAACAGTGTGTTAGGGAATGGTAACCAAATAAAATAGAGATTGTGTGTAAGGACCTCGAAAAAAGATAGATGGTATTAAAAAATAAATCTTGGAACTCTGACAATTCCTTCCTCTTAAAATATGCAACCATGAATTGTATTTGAAAGTAAAGATGCAGATGCTTGTTGTTCTGTATAGTGATCAATGTTAAAATATTTTTATAGATTAAACCCATGAATGTAGAGTACTTGATGATGGATGCCTCCATCTTACTGCCTCCAACGGGGACACCGCTGACTGGTATTGATTTTGTGAAAAGATTGCCTTGTGGAGATGTGGAAAGAACACGAAGAGTGAGTCATACTATTTTTTTTTTACTTTCTTTTTTCTTGCAAGCTGCTTGGTTAGAAGCTCGATCCATAAAATCATGAAGACTTTATGAAGGCAGGTCTGTGTGTAGAGTACATAATATTTACCTGTCACAGTGAAAAAACTTTTTCTCTCCAGTTTCTTGTGTCTGATCAATTCAGTATGTTCTTGCACTAGGGATTTAATTTTTTAGACCATGTGGACAACTCCATAAGAAGGCATGAGAAGTTGTGATGACATATGCTAGCAGTTTTCTTTTGTGATCTGTTATTTCATTCTGTCATTATATTCCTATGGTAAGAATCACTAGTGAAAGGCTGGCTGACTTCATATTACTTGTCTTTCTTAGATATTGAAAAGAAAAATACCCAAACAATCTATTCAGGAGTGTTCATCTTGCTGAAGTAATTCATGATAGGGGTCTTGAGAGTGAGGAGAAAAAAAGCAAAATACTTATTTTTGTGACTGATGCAGTCTGTAGAGGTGATACTGACCTGAATAACAACATTTTTATCAGCATGCTTGGGATAATCCCTTCTTGGCCCTTATATGGCAGTGACATAATAAGCCTTGTGGTGCCAGTGAGTCTTTCAGATATCTTATTGCACAACACTGTCATTTGGAAAGTGTTGCTCTTCAGGTAGCTTTGCACTTGCATGTCTGCATAAGTGTATTCAAGTGCTCTTGAGGAAAAAAACGTATTTCCAGGAATCTTCAGAAAACTTTTGCTATAATTACTTCTTATAAGCCATGAAACTTTTGTTATCACAGGAAGTTTGATAAAGTACAGTGAATTATCTTGACAAGTATCGTTCTTAGAAAGCAAAAATGTTTCATAGAATTTCCTTGGAGACGTTGAACAAAATGATACTTAGAAATGTGTTAATAGAAAATTACTGCTCCATGTTTTTTCATATGCTAAGTAAGGAGTAGCTTAACTTCTGTTGGTGGAAATTCAGAAATCAGTATTAATATTCCTGTAAATCCTTTGGAATCGAAGGGTCTTTCTTGTCAGCAAGAACTCCCATAATGCTTCTTTGTTGATCCTCTTTCCCCTGATTGTACTGCTCTAGAAAGTTTAGAGTTTGTTAGAGATTGTACTGCTCTAAAAGGTTTAGAGTTTGTTAAAATTCCTGTGCTACTTTTTTCCTGCTAGGTTCTCCTAGGCTGAATTGCCATAGTAATATGCTGAACGTCATGTATATCTGGTGACAAAGTGTATCTTGCTGCTGCCACTTAACTTGCTGGAAGTCTTTTTTGCTGACAGGTTCAAATGGATAGTGACTCAATTCAGAGAATCCCATGGCATGATTATAAAAATGCTTTATTTCACTAGGAAGTGAAAAAGTCCCATACTTTGATTATATCATGAGTTCTTAGCTGTTAGTGATCAGATCCTTTTAGGCTCTCATTTCTTTTGCTATGGGAAGTGCCTCTAAGTGGCAAGTCTTTGCTCTTTAATTTTATCAGGAACTCTCAGAAATCAGAACTCTTGAGTTATCAAAGGCACATCTCCAAAATCCAGACAGCCAACCCCTCTGACTTGAAGCATTAAAATGACCAGAAGCTTCTAGGCTTCTTTCTGAAATCAGCTATTACTACTTGATTGAGCCTCCTGCCCAGAATCAGATGCTCTTTGGAACTGTTGGCAATTTGATTACCGTTTGTTGGTTGCATCTCTTCCTTCTGATTTCTATAGTCCTAAAGATGGTGTTGCTACCAATCACCTAGAATAAGGCAAACTCACTTACATGCTGATTTGGGAAGCCACGAACAGTATGGGTCATGCACCTCTGCACTTCGGAGTGCGTAGCAAAGGCTTTGAGAGAAGGTTTTGAACTACCTATGAGAACGCTAGTTCATGGGAATGTAGGCAGGTACTGGAAGGTTTCTCTTAAAATTGCTATTTGTTTGCCTGTGGTATGTATATGAATGAAGGAATCAGTGCAGGGTATACCCCATCATAATGCATAGTTCTTTAGTGTAGATAGCAATTCATATTTGTTCCTACTTAACCAAGAAAACTGAAGTCAGCTGAAAGAAATTCTAGGCTCTGCTGTTTTCCTATGGCAGTTTATTAGATCTCAATAAGTCACAAATCACATGCTTTTGGGTTTATATTGATGCTGCCAGCAAAGCAAGGGCTGCCAGTATTGCAAGAAGCATGGTGTAGTTCTGTTTTCATCTAATGTTCTTGATTATTCTTTTCTTGCAAAGGCTAAAATTCTAACATTTTTACCCATTCCTGTAGTAAATATGATTACATATTTGGAGATGAGTAACTTTAGTTTTATAGGGAATGTGAGGAAAACTAATGCTCTCTGTAGGAGGGAAAGAGTGAAAGCAAGCTAAGTGATGGCTGCCCTCTGAATTTTAAACCCCTGGTGGATTTGACTTTGAGTTACCAAATATGCAAGGATGTTGCTGTTCTTGGTTGAACTTGGAAACTTTTAAACCCAATATCATGAATTCCTCTTGAAGCATCTCATAGTAAAGCTGCTTTATAGTAGGTGATCCTGTTTAATTTCGGTAAATGCACAATATGCAGTCTGCCTAAATGTGAGAGATCATGTCCCATGAGGAAGTGACTCTGCTGTTATTCATATGGCAGTGTTAATATCATGGTTTTGTTAGATACCCTTGACATTCTGTACTCAGAATCAGCATTTTGCCTTGTTAGGTTTCAACTGTATACCACATTGGTCTGCTCTGGGACAGTTTATGGAAGAGCCAGATACATGGCTTCCTTCTCTTCATCCATGTTCTGTCAGAAGTTTCTGAAAGCACCACCAGTATGATATTAACTGCCAAGCATTCATTTCCGCTTCACAGGAGCAACAGTTTTGTTGGTTTAAAAAGTACAGGGCTGAAAGATTTTGCCTTAAAACAGTTTAGATTTGTTTTTCCTAGTACTTCCTGCATTCCGGGGGTTCCTAGGCACTGCAGCTGTTCCATGAATTCAGTGCTTTTACTATAAGGCAGCAGTTAATTTACAGTATGCCACAGAATTACTACATAGAAACTTTTAAAACCAAAACACTAGAAGTAATAAAAAATTATTTTTTTAATTTTTTTTCATTTGCTATACTGAAAACACAGTTCTTTTAAAGGAAGAAGATTATAAATGGTGCTTTTCAAAATGTGGCTAATAAAATGATGACACTTTTTTGGCACTTTATCTAGTCTTTGCAAACTATTTGTAATTGATTTCTAAATCAAACCAATTTCTCACAGCAGCTGCTGGAATTTTCTTGGGACTGGTGCAGCTTTTAGAATGCTTTGCCCTCATATAGACCTTCTGAGAATGTAGAAGAAGTTCTCCAAGAATGTTGTATTGCAGATGATTACTTTTGATGAACACAGCAATTTAAAGCTCAAAAATCCCCAGTTTTCTTTGAAATTTGTAGATGTCTTGGCTAGACTCCAACTGAAAACTTATTACTGTTTAAAGTTCAAATTGTGAGAGTCTCTGAAAGTTGGTTATATGGCTGTCTGTAGTGTACATGTAAATACAATTAGTTTTCAAATAATGATAAAAAAAGTCTAATATTGTTGGTTTTGCTTTAACAACTCCTTGTAATCATTTGCCTGTCAGTCACAGTCCGTGTAAGTGTGCCAGTGGGATGAAAGTTCTGCTTCTTCTACTTCATTAAAAACAAATAGCATGTTCAACTTCTTCTGTGTCCTTTTTAGCTGACTTTGAAATTCCATTCTACTTTCTCAATTTAAAAAGTAGATGTACTGCATTGCAGCAAACTCCAAGATGTGAAAGCGAGTATACGTAAGACTGTTAAAACCTGTAGTACTGAGTGCAGCAATACTGTAATATTCTTTTTCCAATTTTTCCAGGCAATCAGAGTGTTCTTTATGCTCCGTTCACTATCACTGCACTTACGAGACGAGCCAGAAACTCAGTTACCACTCACGAGGGAGGGAGATCTGATAAAGGCAGATGATGTTCTTGACTTGAGTAAGTAGTCCCTTGATTTCTCAAATAGTCCATGACTTGGAAAAATTGTTGGCTTCTGGTTGTGTTTTTATAAGTTATATTGCTACATTGTTTGTGTACTGACTACCAAGGAGGATGTTATTAAGTTTGTTTTCTACTGGATTTGGAACACTTCTTGTGGTGTTTTTTTTGTTTGTTTTAAGAGGCTGTTAATAAATATTCTAGTGTTTAAATATTAGCACAGAAAAGATTTAGTCTCATTCATCTGGTTTCCTGGTACATTAGTTTTCTAAATGAACTGATCCTAGGAGAATTTTCTTTCATCCTGCTTTCATTTAAACAATTAATGAATTTTAAGAGACTAGAGGTAATTGCTCCAACAGCTACACTGTGCTGGTTTACTAATACTAGGATTTGGTCACTATCATGTGTGTGCCACTGTTACTCTGTCCTGTCCATCCCCCAGAGTTCTTTTTCTTCACATCTCTTCTGTCATTTTCAAGTTGGTGTATGGAAGATATACTCCCATAGTTGAACAGGATACAAAGCTATTCCCAAGGGAAATCAGTCTGTAATGTCCAGAATGTCACTGGGATACTAAGTAGTACTTAGAAGGTGAAGTACCTTCTTTCTGCATCATCATGGAGGAAAAAAAAACCACCCAAAAGAGTTGGAAGGAATAGAATCATGAAGTATATATTTGTCCACAAAGTCAATATACCTGTGTTTATTTAATATCAAAATATACATCTTCAGATGACCTTCAGTGTTACCAAACAGTACAACTTCTCGAGTCCAGGCTAAATCAGAAAGCTGTAGTTCCACTGTCTCCAGCACTGACATTGTTTGAGACATAGTAACGTGTGTTCTAGATCAATCCTATCATAGTCTGAGACATTTGTTTTTTGTTTAAAGGCTTAAAATATGTAGAAAAGTGTACTTTTAGGCTAGAATTGGAAAGAAAGCATATGACAATGTAAATAGTATTAACTCCATTGCCTGTAATCAAGACCTAGAGGATTTTGATATATTGGTGTTAGTTAAGTTCTATAAGTAGTTAAATTCTGTTCAGGCAGTTGTTTTATTAAGAGCTTGGAGGTATGATGTGTAGCTTTAGAGGACATGTGATTGCTAAAATAGTGTGTGTATTTGTGGGGTTTAATCTTTGAAGGTTCTTATTCTTTAAAAAGAAAAAAGGGGGGTGCTTGATGTTTTAGATGTTAAATTTTTATTGTCTTATGCTTTAATGCCTGATGATCTTACTTCAGCTAAAAAAATAGTTGCCCTACTTGCCATAGTAGATGTTGTATGATTATGTCCAGTATCTCAGAGACCTTTCTGTGCATCAAGTCCATCAAAATTACCCTAATAAAGGGAAAACCAGCTCAAGTCTTTTCATTGCCCAATAGAGAAGAGAATATCAGTATTTTGGTATGCTGTTGCTTGGTGCCGTATCTTGGGAGGAGACTTAATAGCTGACAAAATGTGACCCAAAAAATTACACTTGTGTGCCTTTTTTCAGTTATCACTTTGGAGATATTTTCAATCAGACAAATTCTTCTCAATCTTTATTTTTACAGTGCTTTTTAAAATTTTCTGAACATTAGATACCTCCAGTGGTTATGCTCATTTGTATACATATAGTGACAAGAAGTAGAAGTTAATAAGATCCAGGAATTACTTCAGCTACCATTCGGATTTTAAAATCTCTTGCAAAGCTCATGTTATCAAAATGCCTTCCCCCCCCCCCCCCCCATACTGAATGCATTGCTGGTGTTTTATGGGATATTGATAAGAAAGGTTAAAGTTTCTTGTACAAAATCATTTTAGTGTTTTGATGTGCATATGTTCATTGTAACCCTTTTAAGTGTAATTGCAAGGTTGTCGGCGCTCTATATGACTCTGCGTTTAGAAATGAGTCATGTATTCCACAGAAGGCTCATTCCATCTCACTGGGCATGCTGCTACCACAATGATATATATTGCTACTTTTCAGAGTTGTTTTTTACTGTAAATAGTATTGAAGCACTCATGTATTATGTGATAACTGCCTGCCTTAGGCTGCATGTGAGTTTGTAGGTGTCTCATGTAGGTGGCTTTTTAATCTTGTTCAGCATTTCACTGTTTGTGTGAAGTTCACTGGCAGCTCAAATTAACAGTCATGTAATTGGCTTGGTTTCAGGCTGCTGATTCTATTAGTGACAATGTTTTAAGTGCCATGGTCAAGAGGTAAATGATGATACATTTAAAGCCATTCTTTCTTAGCTAAACCAGGAAAAATTAACATTATAGGTAAGACTCCATGTTCACTCTTGTCTCTACCAAATAAATAGGCTTTATAAATAATATCATAATCGGTGTTTTTTTCAATAAGATTTGAGGGATATTTATCATAGAATAATTGAGGTTGGAAAGAACCTCTGGAGACCATCTAGTTGACTTCCATGCTCAAAGCAAGGTCAGGTAGAGCAAGTTGCCCAGGGCCCTCACTGATCAGGTTTTCCATCATTGAGAATGGAGATTTCAGTGTCTCTGGGCAACCTGTTTTGCTATTTTACCACCTTCATAATAAAGAAAGGGTTGTGGGACTTTGTTGTTGTTTGCTCCCCTCCTCCCCCCCCCCCCAGTGTTTCTGTGAAATTTCCTGTGGTTCATTTTGTGCTCAGTGCTTCTCATCTTGTTGGATAACACTGGCTTCAGCTGCTTTACTGCTCCCAGACAGGTATTTGCAGAAGTTGTCAAGAGGTTTTATCATAGGGTATATAACTTTTTTATTCTATTAAATATCTTCCAAGGGATATAACTTAGTAGCAAAGAAGAATAGCATACCAAATGGGCTACATGCTGTTGGAAAAAGTTTTTTATGTAAAGTGGGAGGTGGTACATTTACTATCTCCAGCCTAATGCTTATTTTAGACTTCCAGCTAAGCACACAAAGTGCTGAAAGCTTCTGTAAGAGCTTTTAGTGCCTACAGATGATTTCTAGAATTATCATCACTGTAAATTATAAAATCATTAAAGATCAAACCCTGGGGTAGGTGAGGCACGTTTAGACCATCTCCTAAACTAGCTATTACATTTGTAAAGACTTCATATAATGCAGTCTTCACAGACAACTGTGTCCATCTAATTTAAATCTTCTTTGCTGCAAACTGTTGAAATTTTCAAACTCTCCTTCCTGTTCTGTATTTCCTAAAAGCTGTATGTTTCTTAGACAAAGTCCAGAGAAATCTTGGATCATGTCTTGGATGTGTATTGCCTGAACTTTATTTTGCATGAGGAAAGAATGAGCATTGCTGTTAGTCTTGGAAACGGCAGTACACTTCTTTGCATCAGTATCATGCCAGTGAACCATTCAGTCTGTGGTTCACTTTAATCCCCTGATCAGATTTCAGTAGTATTTAAGTTTACTGGGCTTGAAATTTACCCAAATGTGGTTCAATATCTGTAAATGGTTTATAGCTTAGCTGTAAGCTCAGATCAGTTCACTGGAAATGTGTTTAACCACATTTTTTCTTCTGTTTTTGTCATAAAGGATGACTGTACTTTATGAGCCTTCAGTAGCTGTGAACAGTCATGTAAATGGGGTACATTCTGTTGTATTCTGTTGTATAAACGCAGAAGATTCCTGTAACAGTTTCCTAATAAATGAGTAATGATTTTTTCTGTTTGATAAACTTTAACAGCAATGCTTTACTTGAAGTTTTTGTCACACCTAAAATGAAAACTTTCTGATCTGGAAAACAACTGCTCTTTAAGTTCTTTACCTTATGTACTGCATTTCTGTAGTCACCCAGTTGAATATGTACAGCGATTATTTCAAGTACATTAATCTGCTTGCAGTTGCACTAAAAACTGTATAAATACTAGACAAAACCAAGTATTTGAGAACTTCATGACTATATTGGGTGTTGTGGCCTGTATGTTGAGAATCTCACAATAAATTATCCACAGAATTCAGAAACCTCACATTACTTACTTGGAGATGTCAAAATCCAGCTTCTTCAGGTCTAGGGAAGAGTATGGCTGTTCCACAAACTTGTATCGATGGAAATAAATGTGTTGATGAAATAATTGGTTTAAAGAATGAAAGAGGCAATAAATGAAGGGTCCCAAGATAAGCAGTAACCAGACATGTTCCAGAGTCCTGTTTTGAAATAAAACTGTGGAAAGCCTTAAGGGCTCATTAACACTGATAAGACTTTATGCTTGTTACTGAGACTACCTCAGAAAAGATATTGGCTATAAGAGCTCATGCAATGTGGAGGATAGGCCATAATAAGCCCATCCTTGTTTAGTCATACCAGCTGTTTGAGATTTAATTTCTTCTCAGTTAACAGCTATATTTATAAGGATTCTCTTGGGTTTTTCTGATTTCTATGGCTTGGAAAAAAATATTTTGTACATTACGTATGACTTCTGGGCAGCTAGTTCTGCTTCACCAAAAGTGTATTCCTAGAAAAATGTTTGTTCTTAATTAGAAACTCTGTCTTGTGAAGGGGCAGACTATCAATTGTGTAGGTTCATTAGTCACTTATTTTCACCTTGGAGCTGCTGCCACTTGTAGCTTTTGTCTGTTAGACTTGGACTTGCATTGAATTTCTTACCCATTTGTACTATTTATGTATGGATTAAAATCTTCGTTCTAGGTATTCTTTAAATGAAGTTAGTTGAATTATTAAGGTTTTGCTTAAAAAAAAAAAGCAAATCTAATTTTCATGTCAGTTTTTGTTGTGGTAGTCTTTCAAGTTTCTTTCAGCCTGCTTCTTTCAAACTGTGTATACTTCAGCTGGCAATACAATCAAATATGTTTGAGTGTTTTCTGCCTACATTCACAGGCCAGTACAGAATAAATGGCACCTGCATTATTCTTGTTTTACCATGACTTAGAAACCTTTATAATAACTTCAGGCTTTCCAGTTACTGATGAAAAGGTGAAATAATTTAAGTATTAGAAAGTATTTGAAGTAAAGGAAAAATCTAAGATGAGGTCTGCTGTGAGGTGTCAGTGCCAGTTTATGGGCAACTTAGTATACTCTGATGTAAAGAATGTGATTTACATTTTCAAGATTGATGGTTTGAACTGGAACAGGTGCATTGAGGAGATGCAGGAGGATCAGGGAATGGTGTATTTAAAGCTCGAGATCTGTATGTTGGGGCTTGTTTGAGGGGTGCTAGAATTAATGATTAAGAGAGGATATGTTTATTCAACACAAATTAATAAAGTTGGCTGGGTAAAGGAAAAAAAGTCGCTTGACTTAACAAATACTGGCAAAATCCTCATTCCGTTAATCTGGAGCATCCGTATAGTCTTGAAGCTGAAAAGCTTCTGACAGTCAGAAAGTCAGGTTTTAAATCTGTAGAATTGGCGCTTGTGTCAGAATGAAGGTGAAGCTTACACTGGTATACAGACAACTGCCTGCAGTTCTGCCATGCCTCCTACACAGAGGATGTCTCTGGTCTTCGGACAAGACTTTGAGACTTTAACTTAGTGAGAGAAATCAACACTGTTGCAATTTCACCCCTAAAATCAAGTGACCTTTTATACTAAAAGGTAATGAAGGTGGTAAGAGAAAACAGGGTACTTATAATAGTACTTATAATACACATCTGATATGTAACTTGTAAGATACTTCAACCACTACTATTGAAATATATTCTGGCCTTTCTACTTAACTATATATATAATAGGGAAATCAAAGGGAAATTAAAAAAAAACAGCCTTGAATAACTTCAAATGTGTGTTGTGAAGATGATTACACTTCTATACATTAAAATTATGTTATGTAAAACAACCAAAATCCATAATTCTTAACTTCACTAGCTAAGTTATGGAATTCTTTTTCCTTCCTTCAGATAACAGTGATCTAATTGCTTGTACAGTAATAACAAAGGATGGGGGTCAAGTTCAAAGGTTCCTGGCTGTGGACATATACCAGATGAGCTTGGTTGAGCCAGATGTTGCCAGACTTGGATGGGGTGTAGTTAAGTTTGCAGGCCTTTTGCAGGTAAGAGGAGTTTTAATATGGGTGCTTACTTTTTCTTGGCTGAAAATCTACATTTATCTTAAATAGTAATACCAATATTAGCTTATATATTTAAGTTTTGTACCATGCTTACTTGTTTCTTCTGTTACTAGTCTTTTTTTTTTTTTAGGTTTTGCCTTTTAAACTATTTCTGATTTTGTGAGGAAGTTTACATAGCTAACTAAAGACAAACTTGAACTTCTCCAGTATATATTGGGCTGTGTTCATTTGAACACTGGAATCATATACAATTAGGATTGAGTCCCAGGCACTTGCCTTAAGTAGCACAGTAATGAACTCTCCTAGAGTTCTGGTTTTACTACACAGGTAGGGAAGATGACAGGCTGTAACTTCAGAATCATCTGTGCTTTTCTAATTTGTTTCAAAAGCTTTAAAAAGTTTTCCTCATTTGTATTTTTCTTGCCTTAGCCAACACTATTTCCTTGAAACTTGCTATGCCCAAATAACTCAATTGAATTTTAAACTGACAATCTCTGTAAGTACTAATTTCTGAAGAGCAAAATTCAACATTGTACAACTTGTATAGTCCTTTTTCTTAATATGGAAACAGTTCCTAGGTGCTTTGGTGAACCATTCATAGGATTTTCTTTTAATGTTGGTATTTATAGTTCTAAAATGCAAACTTTTAATTAGCAACTTGTGTTCTGTTTCCTTTTAGGATATGCAGGTGACGGGAGTGGAGGATGACAGTAGAGCTCTGAACATAATAATTCATAAGCCTGCCTCAAGTCCTCATTCTAAGCCGTTCCCTATCCTTCAGGCTACATTTATTTTTTCAGATCACATCCGCTGCATTATTGCAAAGCAGCGGCTTGCAAAAGGCCGTATCCAAGCTCGGCGTATGAAAATGCAGAGGATAGCAGGTGAGCCATTAGTTTGAAATTATTCTGAGAAACAAGACTTTGATGTCATAGCAAATCATTCTGTAACAAAAGCATGTGTTAGAAAAATCTAAGTAGTGGTGTGCCACAGAAAACTGTAAATCAGTGTCTAGTTTCCAAGCAATAGATTGTTATTGGAGTAAAATGTGTTTTCCCATTTAATGATATATGTGTCAAAGGACGGACAAAAAAGGAGACCTGTTTTGTTGCCCCTAGCTGCCAGTCATCTCACAAAACTCAACATTTCTCTTTAAATGTCATTCAGTGATTCAGTTCAAATGCTCTACTTAAAAAAGCAGATGTTCTATTGCCTTAGGACTAAATTGGAACTCAGCTTGCCTGAGCCCCAAGATGGATGGTGTCCCAGTGGTGTTACTGTAATGTTTAATGCTTGAATGAGCAATCCTGAATGTTGAGTCAGCAGCCTATATTTCTGTGAATGAAGGAAATGCATGCAAAGAGATGAAGGAAAGAGTTAATTTGAGTGAATAGCAGAGTGATTAAAATATTAGTCTGTATTAAGTGACTGAAGAATAAATTGAAGCTTACCAGTAAAAAATGTATTGGAGAATTTAGAAAAGGGAACTCTGAAATACAGGAGGGAAAATAGCTGGGCAAATGAAAAGAGACACCAGATGTCTAAGTTACTTGGATTGTCCAGTAGCAGTAATGAACTAATCAGAGCTGTGAAAAACACAGTCATAGCTGTTATCACAACTATTGAGTTGGCCAGAGAATTTCTCTGAGTATAGATGGTTTAAGATCATTTTAGTGTCCTATGGTTGTGTAGGAAGCTAAATATAGGAGTGTCTTATGTTTTGAGGTTACAGTATAGATATGTCATACATATATGGCTTGCTTCTTGTAAAAAAGTGTAAAGCAATTTTGAGGTTAATACAGGTCTATTTTGATACTAAAATTTCAGGTTGAGTGGTAATGGAAAAGGTTTTTGGTTTTTTTTTGCTAGTTGACAGCAGATTGTCTCTTTACATGGGTTTCTGCAGTGTTCAGTTGTAACTAATTAATAACTATTTGTACAGTGAAAACCAGAAGGTTTATTTTTTATCTTTTAATAATTCCGGTGGCTTACTTCATGCAGGGAGCTTACTTTAATCCTTTTTTCCTCCTCCACTGTGTTCTGAGGCTTCCTTAGCATGAATGTGTAGACAGCAGTGGTAGGAAAGGTTGCCATAAATGCTGTGTCTTTTCTTTTTCTAATGCAGTTGTAACCATAATTAAGAGGTAAATGCAGTCAAGTTATGTCAAACAATAGGGTTCATTTCCAAGATTCTGAGAAAACTATCAATTTTATTTTCACCTACTCTTCCTTTTATGTATTTTTTGAGTAACAAAAATTATCAATTGTGATTAAACATAGTTCTGCTGGATCTTCCTGTTCAGCCTTCAACTGATATTATGGGTTTTGGACACAGTTCTTCAGCTACAGCCCAACACCTTCCATTTAGATTTTATGATCAGTCACGGCGTGGTAGCAGTGATCCTACAGTACAACGCTCTGTTTTTGCATCTGTTGACAAAGTTCCAGGTAAGATTAGCATTCCTTAACAAGCAACTTCTGCTTGTGATTTGAATCTGCAACAGCTGAACTGTAACTTGAATGAGCTATGAAAAGCTTACTGTGATAGGTTTCTGAACACACAACTCCAGGATAAGACTTATGGAAAAAGTTACTCTTAGAGAAACAATACCTGGGTGTGAATTCCAGGTATGTTGTGAGGAATGTCTGCGGCAGTTCGTCCAACTACACTGGAAGTGTCTTAATGCGTTGCCTTCCTTTACAAGTTGAGTTAGTTTAAATTGTTCCACATACTCAGTATTTATGCAACGTCTTCAGTTGCACATAGTTCCTTTTTAATTTGGTTATGATCATTTTTTTGCCAGTTTGAAAAGTAGCTGGGATACTGTGCACTGCTTCATTTACCTTACAGGCAGCAAAACAGAAAAGGGCCACAGCTACTTAACTTGAACAGTAGCACAGAGCATCAGCTTGGAACTGGGGTTAAAGGTAGTTTGTTCAACCAACCACATAGTTACTTTGAATTCCAGGAAATGGAAACTTCTATTGTATGCACATGCAATTCAGGAAGAAAAAGTATTTTGAAGTTTTATTTGATACTAAGTACAAGAAACCGGGCACAGAACATGAAGTATTTCACATTCTGCTTTTTTGGAATGCATTTTATAACAGCCAATAGTATAATGAAACTGGATTGCTACACTATTTTACATCTGGTTACAAAATGAATATCAAAGGCCTCTTCCTTCTCCCCTTTTCTTCACTAATGAGTGTATGAGGTTTCCTAGTTCCAAGCCATTTTTCACAGGAATCTCTTTGTGTTTATCCTTTAATCAGGCTTGGAGTGGTTTTCACTTTGAGAGTGATTTTGCTCCTTTTAAAAAAATTATTGAACAAGTTGTAACTACCTTTGTGTGTTAATTTCTTAATGCTACAGCTTTAAGTGATGCTTGAGAGTTCTGCAAATGTCATATAGTCTGTTAATTTGATTATACTTGTAAGCAAGAAGTTATGCTTTCCTTCAATGATGGTGGGTTTTGCCAATTTAAGGGAGAACCATTGTTTTCGCAATATTTTTAGAACATGAATCACTTTCCTTAGTAGGACCACGTCAGCTGTACGTCCAGGGTATGTCTTAAGAAATTGACAGTGATATAAACGTTTTCACCCCTCCTGCAAATTTCACTCTGTGGAGAATTTTACTACAACTGTTGAATCAGTTTGCTAATCTGTCTTCTCACTGAATGTAGAGTTTTCAAGAACTTTTATTTCAGCCTGGTCTGCCCTCAGTCTCTGTTGTAGCAGCGCTACTATTTAAGATTATTTGGAAGCAAATATTTCAATGTAAGGACATGTGTTAGGTTTTGCCAATTTAAGCTTTCATTTAGAGAAATAACTTTCTGTTTGGTACTGTTGTGCCCCTCCTCCTCTGTAGGCTTCCTAGTTTTCTTCTCAGTTTGGAATGGATCTGAACTTCTGAATTTCAGACCTATTGACAAGACATCCTTCTGCAAGAGACATCCTTCTGTTACAGCTTAGAGCATCATAAAGAGATAGGGAAGCACTAAGCTGGGACTATCACTCCCCTTTTGTAATTACTACCAGTCCAGGATAACCCTTGATATGTGGGACAGATTTTAGAAGTAGATAGAACTGTTCAGGAGAGGGAATATGTAAGAAGTGAAAGAAAGCCACTCTACACCTCCAGCCAACAGAGAATTAGAATTTGAAGTTCCCTTATAGTCATTGCTAACAGACTAAGAAAACAGAAGTGAATCATGAAGTATATTGACAATGCCACAGGATGTTTATGTAATGAATAATAATATGTGTATGTATGCATCTCTCAGGATTATTTTTTTCATAAATATATAAAATTATATTGTGTATAGATGTTTATATATATACAAAGCCAAAAGTGATTGGCCTGGAATTTGATGGATTTCTAAATACTGTTAAGTGCATGGGCTGCGTAACTTCTGGGAATAGTAATACAGAGGAAAATTACTTCAGATCACCTTTTCATTCAGTGTCATATTTTAGAAATCACTAAGAGTCTTTTCTTTTTTGCTGCTGTGCAATGAGGGGATGCATCATGCTTCCTCCAGTCTATCTGTCATGGCACCAAATGTGCATTGGAAAAAAAAATACCAAAGAGATTAATGAGATTTAAAAGAAATGATAATAATATCCACAACAAAACAAAACACTATAAAGAATTGTAACAACTGATATTATAGAAACTAAGTATTAAGTTTCTCCTGTCTGACCCTTTTGGTTGATTTCTAAGTGAACAGAAATCTTGCATCATAAAGATTAAAGTTCAAGGATTCTTACTCGGCAGCAAGGACTACCAACAAGAAAGGCATTCATTATTAATAATGAAAAAAAAGTCGTATCATTTTTCATCTTACCCAGGGAGGAAAAGGACAAAAAGACATCTACACATTAAGCTGTATAGCTAACCCATTCTGTCCTCCCATAGTAATGGAAGAGAGCAGACTTTGGCCTCTTCAGGAACCTGCTTAGCAAGGTTCCATGGGATATAGCCCTAGAGGGCAGGGGGACCCAGGACTGTTGGGTGATATTCAAGGATCACCTGCTACAAGCTCAGGAGTGTTGCATCCCGACTAGAAGGAAGTGCAGCAGGAGGGCCAGGAGACCTCCTTGGATGATAAGGAGCTGCTGAGAAAAAAATCACAGGAAAAAAGAGGCTTATAAAAGGTGGAAGCAAGGACAGGTGGCCTGGGATGAATACAGGGATGTTGTCTGGGAAGTTAGGGACCAAGTTAGGAAAGCTAAGGCCAAGTTAGAGCTAAACTTGGCAAGGGATGTTAAAGATAACAGGAAGCGATTTTATAGGTATGTAGCGGCTAAAAAACAGACTAGGGACAACGTGGGCCCCCTCCAGAATCTGTCAGGAGAACTGGCTACCCTGGATTTGGAGAAGGCTGAGGTTCTGAATGGCTTCTTTGCCTCGGTCTTCACTGGCAAAGGCTCTGACCGCAGCACCCAAGTGTTGGAAGGTGGATGAAGGGACTGTGAAAACCTAGACCTTGGGCCCACTGTAGGGGAGGATCTGGTTCGAGACCATCTTAAGAACCTGAATGTACACAAGTCCATGGGACCTGATGAAATCCATCCGTGGGTCCTGAAGGAGCTGGCGAATGAAGTTGCAAAGCCACTGGCCATCATATTTGAAAAATCATGGCAGACAGGTGAAGTTCCTGATGACTGGAAAAAGGGAAATATAACCCCCATTTTCAAGAAGGGGAAAATGGATGACACAGGGAATTACAGACCAGTCAGTCTCACCTCTGTGCCTGGCAAAACCTGGGAGCAGATTCTCTTGGAAGGCATGCTAGGGCACATGAAAAACAACAAGGTGCTTGGTGACAGCCAGCATGGCTTTACTAGGGGAAAATCCTGCCTGACCAATTTGGTGGCCTTCTATGACGGGTCTACAAAAGTGATGGACAGGGGTGGAGCAGTTGACGTCATCTACCTGGACTTGTGCAAAGCTTTCGACACTGTCCCACATGACATCCTTGTCTCTAAATTGGAGTGTCATCAATTTGATAGGTGGACCACTTGGTAGATAAAGAACTGGCTGGATGGTCGCACTCAAAGAGTTGTGGTCAACAGTTCAATGTCTGGCTGGAGACCAGTAATGAGTGGTGTCCCTCAGGGATCGGTGTTGGGACCGGTCTTGTTTAACATCTTTGTTGGTGACATGGACAATGGAATTGAGTGTGCCCTCAGCAAGTTTGCCGATGACACCAAGCTGTGTGGTTCTGTTGATACGCTAGAGGGAAGGAATGCCATTCAGAGGGTCCTTGACACACTTGTGAGGTGAGCTGCTGCCAACCTCATGAAGTTTAACCATGCCAAGTGCAAGGTCCTACACCTGGGTCAGAGCAATCCCAGGCACAGCTACAGGTTGGACAAAAAGGAAATTCATGGTAGTCCTGCGGAGAAGGACTTGGGGGTGTTGGTGAGCAAATGAACATGAGCCAGCAGTGTGCACTCACAGCTCAGAAAGCCAACCGTATCCTGGGCTGCATCAAGAGGAGCGTAACCAGCAGGTCGAAGGAGGTGATCCTGCCCCTCTACTCTGCTCTCGTGAGACCTCACTTGGAGTATTGTGTGCAGTTCTGGTGTCCTCAACATAAAAAGGACATGGAACTGTTAGAACAGGTCCAGAGGAGGACCACGAGGATGATGAGGGGACTGGAGCACCTCCCATATGAAGACAGGCTGAGAAAGTTGGGGGTGTTCAGTCTGGAGAAGAGAAGGCTGCGTGGAGACCTCATAGCAGCCTTCCAGTATTTGAAGGGGGCCTACAGGGATGCTGGGGAGGGACTCTTCATTAGGTACTGTAGTGATAGGACAAGGGGTAACGGGTTGAAACTGAAACAGCAGAGGTTTAGACTGGTTATAATGAAGAAATTCTTTATTGTTAGGGTGGTGAGGCACTGGAATGGGTTGCCCTGCGAGTTAGTGAATGCTCCATCCCTGTCAGTGTTCAAGGTCAGGTTGGATGAAGCCTTGGGTGATATGGTTTAGTGTGAGGTGTCCCTGCCCATGGCAGGGGGATTGGAACTAGATGATCTTGAGGTCCTTTCCAATCCTAACTATTCTATGATTCTATGAGTTTATGAGCACTGTTCTGCAAAGCCTTTAGGCAGGCAATCCTCCTGAATCCTAGCAGCTTTTCACAGGATAGACAGATTAACTCTTGTTTATTTCTTCTACCATTTTGGTGAGGATGGAAGGTTTATCCTTCCTTGGAAGTGCAAACCATTTGTGGACAAAGAATGCTTTGGATGGGTATAGCTTTTCCCATCACTATAAGGGAAACAAAATACACTGATATAAAAACTCCTATACGAATGGCTTTAGTATCTGTTCCAAAACCAACTTTTATTCACTTTAAGAGATGTCTTTGCCTCACTTCTGTGGTCACAAGTCCATTGATTATTCCTTGTTTCCCATCCTAACCGGTATTTCAAAATATGAAGTATGCATGAGAAGCCTAATGCATGTTTGCTGTATTAAAAACTCTATGTATCAGTGGCCCTGAGTGCTATAGAAGTCTTTCACAATTGAGATAGTTTAGTTTGTGGTTAACTTTTTGCAGACTATCAGGCGTCACTGTGTGTGACCTCCGTTTAACTTACCTAAATGATTGTAGAAGATCAGTCAGTTGGGTTTCTGAAATAAAATACATGAGTTTATTAACACTTATGAAGTAATTAGCTGCTTCACAAACTGTTTTATTTTTAAATAAAATAGATGTCTCCTGCAGTGGTGGTTATTTAATTCTTTCAAATGATGTTCATCTTGGACATAATGAATTGTAACTTCAGATAAGAGAAAAGCTTGATAAAAGTGGAATTCACCCATCTAAAACTGTGATGCAAGTACTACGGCTGTTCAGATGGCATTGTGTTTCTGCAAGTGTTTTGAGTCTAGTTCTTGTGTATAAGGATGGGAAGTAGAAGGTAAGAAGTGGGACTGCAGATTAGGTCAGATTGTTAACAGGGCTGATGTTTGTTAGCTTTTGTTTCTTCCTTTCTTCCTCCCTTCTAGGTTGGTTTTTTTTTTTTCTGTGCAACACAACCTGTCAGTGTGTGTTGCTGCTAACAGCATTTTCCTGATATGTCATGTCTGTGTGTTAAAGCTTTCATGTGCTTCTTGTAATGACTTCATTTAAATTGTTTTGACTGGCTGCCTGCTGCATGGCACCAGCAAATTCCCCATTTAGGATATCCTGTGAATGAATCCAATGCCGTGGGAGATTCCCCATATAAAAAAATAAAGAAATGTGCAACGGTGCATTTGCTTTCATACCTGATTGTCAGATGCTTTCCTCTTCAGTGTTTACTATGCAGTTGAAGGCAACGAGTAAGTACATTGTTAGGTGTTTTGCAGTGCATATTGTGGCTACTTTCAGTAATTCAGGGGACTGCCAATATGAAGTCAATTTAGCACCACTCTAATGCAATATAATGCACTTCCTCTTTCTCAATTTGTTCATGTGGGTTAGTTCTTTCAAGCTAATTATTAACTCATAAACTTCATTGTCCTATTTTGCAGGTTTTGCTGTAGCCCAGTGTATAAATCAGCACAATCCATCACCACTCTCATCACCATCACCTTCCAGTGGCAGTGGGAGTACGGGGCGTTGTGATTCAGTGGCTGCAAGTTCAGCGTCCACCCCTTCTGCTGCACAGAGCCCATCAGGTATTAAATAATGATTTTCAGCCTAGGCACATTAACTGATATAGGATAAATCTATAGGATACTGTAAAATTAAGTTAATATTTTACTAGATTAAAAACTATAGGGCTTTATGGTTTCAGATCACATGATCATTCAACTAAACTGGTTAAAGTAAATTGTGGAGCCTTCTGGAACACTAATAAATACTTGGCATCTTTCAGCAGTGATTTTTTTTTGTACTGGTGAAATAATGTCCTGCTTGTCTGACTTGTCTCCTAGCACATACAACTTAAAAGGTTGTTGTTTGTTTTTAAACTGAAGTATTGCTTTGCATGAATTTGTAATGTATACTGTTAGCCTTTCACCACAGTGGCTAGGTTGAACTCCACATTAAGCATCTTTTTTGAACTGAGTGATATTTGCTTCTGTGTTTATCTGATACTCATGTTGACTTGTATTAATGGCTCAAACATGAAATACTTGAGAACAGTTATTTAGGATGCTAATGTTGTAAAGCTTTTGCAATAACGCTCTTCTAGCTGAAGCCATCACATTTGAGGAGCCTGTTTCACTGGTGCAGAAGCAGCTGCCATATAAGTATACTGACAGTGTAACTTTCATTAATGTAGCTACTACCATGTGTTTGTGTGGTCAGTATATTTAGTGAGTATGTTTATACTGGGACTTTGTGTTGCGTTAGAATGCCTTCATTCCTCCTTTTTTTGTGTAGCATTTATAGAGAATTTGTAATGGTGGTTGTTCTGAGTGCAAATTACGTGTGAGGTAAAGCCTCAAGCTGGAGACTAAACAATAAGTAACTCCTGAAGGATACATCCCAAAGTGTTTTCATGCTGGAACAGACCTACTCTCAGTTTAGTTATAAAGCAATAGAGGTAGCTTGATTCTCAAGACCTTTTAAAACAGACCCCTCATTTAACAGTCACTTCCACTGTTAACCGCTCCTTGGAATTGTTCTGGTTCCCCCTTCTAAGATGTACATTTTGCCTTTATTGGAAAGCTCATGTAGATGTAAGCTTTATTGCAGTTCTACAGGAAATTGTGCAATCTTTGTTGGGCATTTAGTATATTGTAGATTTTGTTGAACAGCATCAGAAGATCAATGTACATTTTATGTCGAAAGTGACTAACCCTGCAAAAAATGTTACTGGAAAGGATAAGAAAGGTTACTTAGGAAGTTTATGAATGATATGCAAAGCATTCTAGCACTCAGAATCTAGATTAAAGCAAATCTATTGCTGTAAGAGACATATAGTCAAAATATTCCTGCAACATGTGTAATTCAAGAACATAATTTGGAATATTTTTCTATATGCAGTCTATTAAAAAATTTGGTAGGACCTTTATTTTCTGTGTTGGTAACTGACTACTGTTACCCAGTCTCTTGATGGCCTAGATAATATGTGGTGTTTACCCAGAGAAGTGGTACGTATTGTCTAAAGTCTCAGTATAAGTTTGCACCACAAGAAATCATTTGTTTGACTGCATCTTTCTCCTTTGCAGTGTAAAAAATCTAATTTATGATTGCCTTTCTGTTTGCATCCTCTATGATGAGGAAGTGAAATGCAACTGCAAGTTCTTGGCAGCAGTGATGACAGAAAACTGGGGTAAAGGAAATGAAAATTAAAAATGTAAATTATTTTTGTTGCCAGAAGCAACATATTAGTTCAAAGAAATATCCAGCAAGACCATACTCCATGTTTCAAACTGAGTACACCCAGAGCACATAATTGCTTATCTAGCATAAAAAGATAGTGCCTTATAACCAGAGACTATAGTTAAAATCTACTTACACAATATGTTGGCACCTGTATAACATAAAGTTCTGTTTGTTTCCTGGAATTCCTGGTGGCAGGAGGCTGCTTATTGTTTTCAGGAAAAAAAAAAAGTAAATTCTTTCCCTAGCTCCCCAAAAACCTAAAAAATCCACAAAAACCCCAAACAACACACACACACACAAAATACCAAAAAAACCCCACCAACCAAAAAAGAGGGGAAAGTTGTTTTTTTTAAATGTCTGGTTTCAGTCTGCACATTACCAGTTAGGTTGCATGAACTGACCACATTTAGTATGATCTGTGGCTTAATCATAAAGCATGTTCAAAATGCCACGTTAGGCAGGAAAACAGTCTTTAGGTGAGTTTTGGTGTTTTGTACATGATCTAGGTGCAGTGATGTAGATGCTTTAGAAAATGTAGTTGTGAAAATACAATTCTGTCCCACACCACTATGTGCAAAGTCTGTGGAAATGAATGTGAAAATGTGCATCAGCCACTAAAGTCCCAGGTCAGCAGCTTACATTAGGCTGCTGCAGGGATGACTTCTGAGCTCAGCTCCTGGATTTTGTACTGCTAACTACTTGGAGAGCAGTAACAAAGAGGAAGACAGTGACTGTACGTGCACGAGCAAGTAATTCAGTGCAGCTGGATGATGGACAGTTGGTACTGAGGTGCATGTATCTGATCTTCCTGTAGTTTACAAATTTTGTTGTGGACCATACTTACTCCACCCTTTAGGACCAGGCGTAATTGCCATGTATGTGATTGAAGGACCAGTTATTAGGTCAGATGTATGTTGCTATTCAGATTTGAAGTGTATTTGGTGCACAGCTGCAGCATATCATATAGTTTGGTTTCCTTGTGAATACACAGAAACTGTTCCTCAAATCAGACTAAAGCAGTAAGTGTACATAATTCTTCAAAGTTACTCTGTTGGTTAGTACCAAACTGCTAACGTAACTGCAGCCAGTGATGGACAAGTAATGTTTTAAGTAGTTGTCATGGTTTAAACCAAGTCCCCCAACTCCCGGAGAGTTAGGAAGGAGAATCCAAAGAATGTAGCCCCCACGGATTGAGATAAGAACGGTTTAATTGCTAAGGCATAACACAAAACCCCTACTGCCATTTACTACTACAAATAATAATGATACAGCAAACAGCAAGTGAAAAGAATACAACACCCCACCAGCCACCGACCCATAAACTCACTCCACCCTGCCTGGCCGAGCACCATGTGCTCCCTCCTCCATTTTCCTCCCGAGCTGTACCCCTCCAGCTTTCTCCTTCCCAGTATGCATTCTGGGCATCACGTGCTATGGTATGGAATACCTCATTGACTAGCCTGGGTCAGGTGTCCTGTCTCTCCTTCCTCCCGGACTCCCCTCCTCCACCTGGCTGGAAAAAACCTTGAACAAAAAACACCCTCAAAACATGCTCAAACCATGACAGTAGTTATAGCTGAGTGGTTAACAGTGTCTCAAGGTCTTTAGTATGGACTAGAGAGGGTGTTGAGATCCCTGGAGCAGGGTCTTTGCGGGGTGGAGGGAGGATTTTCTCCAACCCAGGGAGCTTTGTTGACACTTTTTGATGATCTTCAGTGTCAGATTAGTTCTTTTGTCAGTTCCTGGGACCAGTGCTTCTGCATGAACTGATTTGACCGCTTCACTGCAGGTTTGTAATATTTACAGTGTTTATATGTAATTGTGATCTATACTAGGAACTGTTGCTAGGAGCATAACGAAGAAAGAGATTATCCGTTTGGTATGTTCAGATAGCTGATCCGTAGGCTTCTGTGTGGACACAAGTACACTGCTGAAAGAAAAGATAGTGTTTTGGCCACTGTGTTGTATCAGGTTTTACTGATGACTCATTGATGTCGGGAAACAGTTGTTTGGTATTCACCCACTTGAATATAAAATAATCTGATTTTCCCTTAACCTGTTGAGGACAATTGAAAATAAACTGCCTTACTTGACTGTGAAGCAGAAGAGGAGGCTTGCATTATGTGAAGTGGCTCCTTCAAGGAGAAATTAACAAGTAGCTGGTTAACAGCTGTTACCTAGGTCTGTTTTATGCCCCAAGGTAGCACTTGAATGTTGCCACCATCTGTCACATTTGAATCTCCCTTCTCATTTTCCATTCCATTTTAAACACACTCACGTGAGCACACATGCTCTCTATCCCTCCTTCCTTCCCTACTCCCATGTTTGTTCTGGCAACTGCTCAGGTTGTTGACCATGAAGAAGAACCTGCTAGATTACTCAGAAACTTCAGTCAAGAATGCCAGACAAGGTAAAGGGGAGAGGTGTATGTGGACTTCCAGGAAACTCCCTCAGCTACCTTCCTTCCGAGAAACAACCTAAACCACAGCAGCTGTTTCTCCTGTACACTTGTGTTTATAGTGTCCTAAGCTACTGTCTGCTAACAGATTTTAAAAGTTTGGAGCTTGATACATCTGAGATGGTACTTATAATCTTCACAAAATTGTTTCAGGAAATAAGATTTAGACCATACACACTGACTTTTATTTAAAGCTGATAAATGAGAACAAAATACAGAAAAAATGCGTAATAGTTGAGAGAAAACAGTATTATAAGGTAGAGTATATATTAATAGTTCAACAGTAAAAATGCTTTCAAAAATGTTTCACAGAAAAGAAATTAATTTTGTGTTTTGTAGAAATCCTTCACTTGCTATCACTCCTGCCTGCATCAATCACACAGTATTTTAATGTGAGGAGGGAGTTTAACTGAGTTCACATAAAATTATGTGACTGCTGCGCATGTTTCAGTCACTGTAAGAGAATAGTTGTGGTATTAACAGCATTGTCATCAGTACAATAAGCTGTTATGATTCCTGAGTTTATCAGCTATCCTACCTGCTAATTGTCGCAATACTTCCTGGCACAGATATTTTAAAGCCTAGCAGCTCCCCTATTTGCAGTATTTGGGAATTAAGCCCTTTACAAGATCTCCATTCCTTAATACTGAGAAAACGGGAGTCATCCTTTAGAGGTAGCAGAAGGCCTAGCAAGACAGAAAAGGCAGTATCAGATTCTGCAAATGCTGCTATCAGGTTGTGGGGGTTTTTTCATTGTATTTACATATTTGTTTTTTTAGTTTAACATGTCCATTTGAAGTGTTGTGATGCATAAGGTAAAGTTGTTCTTTCGCTAGGCAGATTTTAATCATCAAGCTTCTGAGCTTGGAATACAGACTCTTCTTGGCTACACTTGTTGGAACCATGCTCTTCTTTAAAGTGCTTATTTATATATATGCCAAGGATTAAAATAAAGAAGCTCTCTTACTGTAAGTGAGCAGTCTTCCAGAATTATGTATGTGTAATGTCATCTACGCTGTATTTTATCACTTTTGAGGTTGTCTTAAGCTTTAAAATGCAATTGGCTTCAATACTTAAGAAAATGTTTACATGGGAGCAGTGGATATTGAGGACTTCGGAAGGGATTGATCTTCTACACTACTTACACTGTATTTCACACTACTGGCAGATATTGATGGTAAAAGGTCTAAAATAAGTACAGAGAGCTGTCCCTTGTTGCAGAGAATATATTCAATTCCAGTCAGCAAATTAAAATTTATATATTGCAAGGAGAGGAGGATTAATCAAGCATGGAGAGCCTGTAAGAGCAGTGCTTGCCATCTTACTAAAACCATCCCTGTCTCTTGCCTTTATAATCAGTAACGTAAATGTGGTTTGATCTCCTCTGTTCTATGATGCTAGTGATTTTCTAACTAGGTGACGAAATACTTTTGTTTCTAGAAAGTTACTTTTCTAGAAACTTACTGTGCACCAAGCATCATCATCTGAACTGCTGCTATCTTTAAAAACACTAACATAAACCAAATCTAATACTTCAGTTTCGTATTATAGAGTATTAGGGCTGAATGGTCTGAAGTATTGTCACATGCATGGTAGTGCACCTTTTATAATTTGTGGCCAGTGGATATCAGAGTAATTCTCTGTCACCAGAATTGGTGATAAACAACTGCTCTAAAGATTTCTAAAGCATGTGAGTAGATTGTAATGCAAATAAGTGCCTGCTAATCCTTCCTCTGTGTAAATACTGTTGGTGTTGCGAGACATAGCCCAAACCTCCTTTTATGAACATTTCCAGATAGGTAAGCAAAAACTTAACTTCAGTTAAACTCACTTATTCCTAAAGAATTAATGATTCCAGCTTCAGAAGTATTTCCCAAACTTTTAAGATTCTTGGTGTGGTGTCAAATTGTATTCAAGATACCAGCAGTTATGGATGTGTCCTTGTCACTTATTCTTGTTACTACTCTAACATTTATCCTTTGTCTTCATTCCAGTTTCACTTCCTTGTTTCATTGTTAAAACCTTCATATGATATATCGCTGTGTTTTCCTCTAGTAAGGTCTGGCAGGAAAGGACGTCGGCGGGTGTTTAGTCTGTCGGAGGCTGACAGTCACGGTGGACACTGGGTTTAGGTCTTCAAGCAGCAGCTGCAACAGAAACTCACGCAATATCAATTCAGGCAGGTTCCTCCATAAGCTTTCAAAAGGCCATTGGCAGTTGATAGAACATGTTTGGTTTCCATGCTGACAGCAATGCTGGTGAGGTGGGAAAGTGAAGAAAGCATCATAAATCTTAGTCTCTACTGGTTTGGGGGTGAGGGGGTGGGATTGTAAAACAGTAATTAGCTGGTTCTGAAAGCATTATCTGCAGTTTCTCCCATGTTTGTTGGTTCTCTTGACAAAGATGGAAATTCTGCTCTCAAGCCTCCAGCTTCAAAGCAGCTATGTCTTCATTTGCACAGGGGCAGTCATGTCTGTAGTGGAATGTATTAAGTCACAGGCTCCTGAATGGACAGTAATGCAGGTATTTGGCTAGCAACAATAAATCTATAGCTTGGGTAAAATGGACAAGCATTCAGCATAAGACTGTCCTTGGACTATGATGGCACAAGCTCAATATTTCTATGATCATCAAACTCAGGCAGATGGGTTTATGGACTGTTTAATTGCCTGAGGAGGTGTGGAGGGGAAACAGATGCAAAAACCACAGAAATACACTTGAGGCTACCTTTTTATTTACATAACCTGTTTTAAGTTGTGTCTAATGTAATTTTATTTTCTGTCATGGCATGAAGATATTTTTTCTGTTAATATTATATAAACATCCCTTTTCATCTTTATTAGATTTACTTTGTACCTTTTCACCTCATATCCAGTTGTTTATATTTTTGTTATCCTTTCACAGTATGTTGCTGTACAGCTTAGGACATGTTTCTGCAGATTATATCCATTCTTTTCCTGTTCTTTTCTGTCTTCTTTCACTAATGATCATCCTTAATACAACAAAAGTTCAATGAATTTGTTTGGATTTTTTTGCTGTAATGGTAATATTAGTAGCATTACAGAAGTGCTGAAAACTATCTAAGGTTGCTGATGCCACTGCAACCAGAGATAGCTAATAATACCCAAAAACTTGCTAACCAACACCCTGTTTTCAAACCTTGTTTGATATTTAAATTTGGGGATGGGTGGGGGGTGTTTGTGAAAACTAAATGTTCATATCATGACTGTTTTAAGAAACTGATTTCACTTTCCCTGGTTTTGTTGCAGATCTAGCTTTTTATTTTTTCCCAGAACACTATTGCTTAAATAGATGGGGGCTGGGGAGAGATGAATAGAAGTGCTGTTCTCCCATATTAGGTGATATTTTTTTGGTATTTAAAAAGTAGAACATATTTTAGTAAGTGGAGATTTTATTCAGGTATAAATTACAATTATTTTTGCTCTTTTTGTCCAAAAGTCAAGCTGGAACCCTGTGTTAGGAGTTTGGGTTTTTCTGAAAGCCAGTTAGTATTTTTATGTGCAATATAGGCAGAAAATCCAGAATTATCCTAAACATATGATATATGTTTAGAGAACAAGATATATCTGGATGCCTTGAAACTCTTTTGAATCAAGAGCTTAATACCTGACTGGATTTGATAGACATTCTTTTAATAATCCCTCCTTGAATTTTTCTTTCAGCTATGGTATGTCTTTTTGCCAATTGCTTATTTCAGTTTCAAAGACTGAGAATTCAGATTTCACAAAATGTAAATTTATCTACCTGGATCCTTCTCAGAATTGAGTATGACTTCAAACGGCTTTGAAATTTTGAGCCTCAAAGATTTTCTCATTATTAATTACTTTCCTGAAGCCATGTATTCAATTAACTGGGAGATGTTACATGTGAAGACTTCTTACATCAAGAGAGTAGTCTTATTTTAGATTGGAGATTTCATCCCAACATGTGGGATCTCTGTATTCTGTTTTCTGTTTAGTTTCTTTCATCTGTAGACTAGGGTTGTTTTTCCCCATCCTTGTATCCAGAAGATATGGGAGATGATTATGACCTGGCAGAAGCATATAGGTGCAGTTTCAAGCTAAGTGTAAGCCTCAAGTAAGGGCCTTGATTGCTAAGGTTGAAGTACCATTCTCACAGCCATAGTTTATAGCTGTGACTGAAGAATAGGATTTTTAGTTAAGCATTAATCCAGAAGGGACAGTATATTGCAAAATAGTAGTGAAAGCTGTTGACCTATTCTAGACAATGTTAGAAATCCTCTCTCTCTCCCCTGCCCCTTTGTGTAGTGGTATTTGCTCTCTGCCACTGCAGGAACTAGGGGCAGCTTGCAAATACCTTATTATTTTGGCAGTAATGCCATGTTGGGTTACATACAGACGTCTGCCACTGTTATCCTTAAATACAGAGAAATACAATTTCAGAGAAAGAGAAATGAAGCTTGGACAGTGACTAAAGAAGTAGTGAAAGTAGAAGAGAGACACTTAATTTCTATCGATAGTAAGTAAAAGCAGGAGGGAAACATAGGAGAGTTCCAATTTTGTATTCTGTATAAATACTGCAGCTAAAATACTGAACAAGAGTATGTTTAGATTTTTTTGATATTTTTATCTTTTTTCTGAATGTTATTTCGGCCTTTTGGATAGAAAATTTGGACTTGTTGACTCCAGAGGTTTTTTTTTTAATTTTTTTTTTTAATAGGGACTTTTTTCAAATGCAATCTTTTTCTTTGTGGCAATAAGAAAGGAATCACTTTAGCATTAATTTATATCCTGTGTGAAAGGATTTGGGAACAGTACAGACTAACAAAAGAGTATGCACATCTGTCAATTTCAGTAAATGAAAGTATTGAGAAAATGTATTAATATTTGGAAAGGGGGGTGGAATTAGGAAATGAACTGCAGAGTCAGAAGTGAAATAAGCAGGACTGCAGTAGAAATGTGCTGTATATAACATTCCTGAGCAGAATGCGTTTGATTGCTAATTTACCAGAATGTCTCAAGTTTCTGAATCCTGAATTTTGGTGCATATTCATACTAGAATCAAGATTTAAAAAAAAAATTGGAAAAGAACATTTTATATTCTTTGAAGATTTTATACTTTCAGAAATGAAAATTGCTGCAAAGAGGCAAACTGTTCTGTGCATACTTTAATGTTAGTATTTTAGCTTGGAATTCAGAAAAATGAGACTTCATGTTTTTAGCAGTTAATTTTCCAAGCAAGTCTTGCATCACTTCCTCTGTTATCAATCGCTACATTCTCACTAAAGCTTCTCAACAGCTAAAAAGAAGAATCTGCAGAGTCACTTTGAATCTGTCCTTGTCTTTCAGAAATAACCAGTGATGTCTCCTTTATTTAAAAGGAGACCTTTTTTATAATCTATAAATTCTGGTTTTGTTAAAGTGAGAAGCTTTAGCCACTGATTCAACAAGTAAAACTGGGTAGGTTTCTTAAGTGAGAATACACCATTGTTTATCTTGGTTATCTTACCAGAAAGGTTAAAACCCTAAGAATTTTACTGTTGCCCACTGAAACCTTGCTGATATCCATTCCATTTTCAGCTTTGTTCTTCTTTGTTCATTTCTTTGTTTGTTTTTTTTTTTTTGCCTTATGTTCATGCTTTCTGTTCTTTTACAGGGTTATTTGGAATCAAATTGAAATGGAAATAATTTTAAGGTCACTGAATATTAAAAATAGAACCTAATTCTTCTGTATTCACTACATTGCCTTGTAGACTTTTCTGCAGATGCCTGTACACTTGAACACATGCTGTTTCTTACAAGAACTTTAAAAATGACCTGTCTTGAAGCTGGATACCTGTAACTTTAATGGCATCTATTACTCTAGTCTGAAAAGAAAAAAAAAATCCCTGACTTTTCTGGGCATACAGATATGGTTGCATTGCCTTATCCCCTCTATTCACTATCCATCTGAGCCAATTAGTTGAAAGTTAGTTAGGATTTTAAGGGGGAAAAGGGCAGTACAAATAGCTGTAAATGTTTTTTTGAAGTTGGAGAGGGCGGGTGTCATTGTGTGGGAAGGTGCAGTAACATCCCAGTTTTCTGTGGTAAGAAATGCTTATTTCCCATTTCATCTGGCTCTATGCTCCATGCTTAGGAGCACCAAAAAAAAAACAAACCACCAAAAAGTCATATAACACAAGCCTGTATAATAACAGGCCTGTTTTGCAGCATCTTTCAGTTACAGTAAGGACATCATTCTCCTTCCTGTTTTTCTATAGTTCTGCTTTCTATTGTTAAGGTGCCACTTAAATGTGGGGTTTTTTTTCCAGATTCTGAAATTTTGTAAGAAACAAGCCACTTCTTGGGAAAACTAGTTATACAGGGATTTGTTTTTTTAATTTCTAAAGAGCTTCCTGGTTCCTGGTATTGGGGTATCTATTCATTTTAGTCTGTACTAAATACTGGAGAGGCTTTTTTATTCTTCCCCTCACTTTCTTCTCTCTAGGAATATTTCTGATATTGCTGCATATTCTAATATTAAATGTGTAAAATTTTCTGGTTCCTAATCTGATTGCATTCCTCCTGGCATTTTATGTTATACCCTCATAATATTTTGTTTCATTTCTAATTACTAAAAAGTTAATGCTAAGCATAGTGCTTCACAGAACTGCATTTCCCACCCAATTATTCTGAAATATTTGTAAATAATAGCATACTGTTATCCTGAATGTACATAGTAAATTGAATGCTGATTTTTTTTTTTCTTTTCTTGGTGTTTTCTTTTATTAGATGATGCTTCAGCTCCAGAGCAGCCTCAGATGACCACTTCCGGTCAGACGATGTTGACTGATGAAACTCTGTCAGCTGTCTCAAAGTCTAGCAAGAATGCTGTAAAGAACAGTGACATAGAAACAGCAAACCTTTCTCCTAGCCT